>NC_137822.1:11387044-11727044 GCF_963921795.1 Nannobrachium achirus | reverse complement strand
TCTCTTCTATGGGTTTCGTCTAGTGTACGTACAGGGGATATCTAGCAGAGAATTATCTTGGAGGCTCTGGAATCTCTGGAGTGGTACAGTACTTCACTATCGTAGAAGAGTGAAGATGAATTTACTGTACCTACATGCATACTTGCTTTACACTTTCAAAGTGAAATTAATACTTCGGTTCAGATTTCATTGTGTGCTGTCGCAGCCATATGGCTGCCTTTCCTGTTCCCAAGTCGGAAATCTTACGAATGCAAAGCGTGCCTCTCTTAAACAGTTCATGAAACTTCATGTTTTCAACCTTCTTTCTTAAGCTGCAGCAGTGCAGTATATAAATTATACTTTTCCAAGTTCGTGCCTGGCTCTAAACTAGGTATTTATTTGTCATCAATATGCCTCTTGTGGTGCAGGAGATATGCCAGCTAGGGCTTTGTGGTTCAAAACTAAGTATTATCCAAGTTTCTAACTGGCTCTCATAGTTCACCCAGACTATTAACCCATTTAGGCCTGACCTAAATTTTCGGGAAAACATCAAATATTATTCAAAAAAAATGACAAAAACATTAATGTCCCTCACTGCCTTTTCTAAGGTAAGGATTAGAAGTTATGAAACTCAGGAAATTGTTGTGAATAGTTAAGTATCTATAGTACTTTAAGTACATAAATGAACAGAAATAAATGCCTTCAGTGTGCAGTGGCGACCCTGAACAGGCGACAAGGAAATTGCTGTGTTTGCACCATCAAATCTCATACCAAAGCTTTCTGAAAGGTAGCCCTGGAAAAGCATCACTGCTAATAATATGCATTAATAGTACATGTTTCGGCCTGTACCCGCTGTTAGCAGCTGGTGGAATAAAGGAAATGGTCAACTGAGCTACTCGTCTTGCAATTTTTGTTTAGAGTGCCACTTTGTGTCCCCCCCCCCATTATCTTGCTGTTGACAGGCTCTGATCCACACTGAAAGCTTGACTAAGATCATATCCATCACCATGTGATTAGTCTCTGTGTGCTCCCTGTCTAATGAGCCTGGAAACAGCTGCACGCGTTTTTTTTCTGAATAATACATATGGAATATGGTAATGTGGAAAAGGCTGCTGAGTTCAACACTAAACACCTTCAAGTCAGCGTTGAACACGGGTGGGATGTTACAGTAGATAGACAGTATTTGTAGTATAAATACCTATTAACAATAACACATGGGCCCTATTATGATCCAGGTCTTATGCCTTATGCCTTAACCGCTTTGCCTTTTTTGACTATTTTGTTTTTGTTTTTTAAATATTTCAAATAGCTGATCTGCAAGTTCACAACGTGCAGATGTAGATCAGCATTTGAAGTATTTAAAAATGTTTTTCAAAATAGTGAAAAAAAGGTAAAGACGTTAAGGCATAAGGCATAAGACCTGGATCATAATAGGGCCCTAGTGTGTAGAAGCTTAACTTGATAGTGTTAGCTTAGAACTATACCTGAAATCTATTTTGACACAGTCAAGAGTTAAACTTTTTCACTTAAATTGTGTACAAAAGGACTTACTGTATATACATTATACTCAAGAGGCACAAATGGATCTGTGTACTGTACAGGTAGGTCAATTTAGTTTAGTTTAAGTTAAGAGTCGCTTTGGATTAAAAGCGTCTGCTAAATGCCTAAACTGTAAACTGTTAAACATTTCTGTGTACATCAGGCGTCTTCAACAGGGGGTCCTCAGAGTTACTACAGGGGGTCCTCCAAATCTTCCAATCCTTTTTATATTAATAGCTTGAAGCCTATTGTCCATATTCTGAGAACTGTAGCCAAAAAAAAAATGCTATTTTCGGCAAAGAGGTTTGGTATAGAGGGGAAAAAGAGCAGACCAAGTACAGAATAAAAGGTCAAGAGTATTAAGTATTGACGGTTCAAGTGGTTAAATATCTGAAAACACTAACTGACATGAATCCAAAATACACTGAGGATTGTGCTGTCAAACGATGAAACTATATGGAATCTATGAAAAGGTTGGGCGGTTCCCTGCTTCATCTCTCTCTTAACTAAGACCCCTGGTGTACATGTGACTGACTCTGTGAACCATGACATTCTTTCTGACTAGTGTCAACGTAACTCTGAGGGAGTCGACGCGGACCCTTCACGGTGTCGCTGTGTGCCATTTGTCTCAGTTGCTGTCGCGTTCTGCGCATGTTTGAACCCACGGAGGATGTCATGTGCATCCATCCTGTCATTGGTTTCAAAGGATGACTTGTCATACACTGAAGGCGTGTAATTTTCCACTTGAGAGGAGGAGATGAAGATATCGCCGCTTGGTACCCCCAGCTGCACCGTGGTCTTCATCAGACGGGCACACACATGTCAGATTTCATTGGCAAGAGAGATCCACTGGGGCCAGTGATAGATCTGACGCACGCACACAGAGAACACACATGCATAACTATCCACTTGGAGATGTCAAAACAAGCAATGTCTTTTTACCCTAACACCAACCCTAACTCTAATTCTAACTCTAATCCATGACCCTAAACGTAACCACTAAGCCTAACGCAAATGCCTATAATGCTGTCCCTGACCCCAACCTGGATCTTTTACTTATTGTAACCATAACTCTGTCTGACTGTCTGTTCTTGCTCGTGAAAATGACCGTCACTCTCAAGTGGACCGGAAAAATGTCCCCATACTGTAAGTCACATTTGTCTGGTTTTCCTATCCTTGAGAGGACATTCATGTCGTCCGATTGTGAACTTGGTTCACTGGACACGCGTCACATCCTTACTGCTCTACGCGTGTTTATCTCGGTAGTCAGGAGAACACGATGTGTCCTCATATTATTCAGGGCTATACTGGGCATCAGTCCGGAACTTCACAATGTACTGTAATAATAATAATAGTCTTTATCGTCACATACATTGCTGTGAGCGAAATATGTTCTCCGCCTTTGACCTATGTCTTGGAGCACAGGAGCGGTGAGCTGCAGCAGTGCCGCACTCGGCAATCAGTAAATGGTGATCAACCCCCCCATCCAACCCTTGATGCTGAGTGCCAAGCAAGGAGGCATTGGGTCCCATTTTTTACAGTCTTTGGTATGACCCGACCAGGGATCGAACCCCGACCTCCCAGTCTCAGGACAGACACTCTAACCACAAGGCCACTGGGCTGGTCAATGTATTAATGATTGCCTGTGTTGCCGTAAGCCATACCGTGCTGCGCTGACGACATCCTCGACCTACAGTGCACAGAGATCACGCTCTGCAGCTGATGTGTGCTTTCCTGTTGAAAGGATCCGTTCCTGCATTCCTTTGAGGAGCATGCTTACCCTCCAGGCTTCGCATGGGAGGACATGATCTTATATCCCTGGCTTTAGATGTATACTGAGGCAGCAGCGAGTCAGTGAGTCACACTCACTGTACAGGCCCTCTGATCAGCAAGCCCACACCCACGCCGCTTCAAAAAGCTGTGTCCTCACTTAGGTTCACGACAACCACGGATACATGGCAATACTCATTAGTAATTACAGGGTTCCCACACATCTTTACCAATTAATTTCCAAAACTTTTCCAGAATATTTAACTCGACTTCCAGGACTATATAACAATAATTCAGCTCAATAACGAGTCGCTTACTCCTATGCGCAATGCACAAAGACAGGTAGTGTATGGCAGTGGTTCTCAACCTTTTCTGGCTGTGACCCACGAAATAATCATATTTGAACTGGGGATCCCGGCACTCTGACGAGCACTAAGAGTAGAGGAATTTTGTATAACACGGTGAAAATAGCCGATCTACATGCTCACAACGCCTCGCAACGTGAGCATGTAGATCTGCTATTTTCACAATTTCTGCCTCTAATATTTGACAATTTGGCCAGTGTTTAATTTGTCATTTCAGAGGCATTAACAAAATCAATAACAAAAGACAATGCATAGCTATTTTTCCAGGACCTTCCAGGACCCTTGATCAATTCCCAAAATGTTCCAGTACTGGAACAATATTTTTCTAATTTAAAAATATTTCCAGGAATTTCATGACCGTGGGAACCCTGTAATTACTGCTCTGAGCAGAGCAATGTTGAGGTTACAAAGTAAAATCCTCAGTGTTCATTTAACCCAGCTAAATGATAGTAAGTAACCAAATGGACCCTTGTGGGTATGTAACTCAGAGAGTGACAAATGGAACCAAATTCAAATGGAACCAAATGGTACAAATGGAACCATTTGAACACACTTAGAGTAAAATTAACACTGATTTTACAATATAAATTGGGTTATCAGGTGGGGTAGCCATTAAATGGGGGTCCGTAGCTTAATAATGCATGCATGTCAAACTGGGGGTCCCTGAAATTAAAATGTTTGGGAATCACAGGTGTAAAATGGGGGGTCCCTGGGTCCCTGGCATATCTTTTCATATTGGGTGTCCGTGGGCTAATAAGTGTCCATTTGGGGGTCCTTTCCTTGACATGAAGGTTTGAGAACCACTGCTATACGGTATACGACAAAAAGTGAAAATAGACAAAGCTCACAACATGTTCACAAAGTGAACTCATTCACCTATCGTGAAATGCTGAAGAGGACCGCCGGGGGTTAATGTGGTTAAAGAATCACTGGATTGTGACAGTGATGATTATTATAGCTAATCAAATGACCATGAATGTCATCTGGGCTTCACTGCACCATCAACAAACAGCGACACCGCACACCTCCTTAGCCCCTTTCTAGGAAACACTTACGGCCAGGGACGTGCTGGGCCCCTGATTCAGCCCGGGAAAAAGAGTTGTAGAGGCCCTCATTGCGCACTATAGAGAGAGATATCTCTCGCTGCTACTCAAAGATTTGCCATTTCAGATCATGACAAGTGACAAGCCACAAGCCAGTGAGTTATATTTCATCGTTGTCGGGTGGAAACCTTGTATGTCCAAAACCGTTTGTTTTGTATTTATCATTTTAAAAATGTAAACTAGTGAAAACAGCCGATCTACAAGCACACAACGCCTCGCGGTGCTTGTAGATCTGCTGTTTTCACTACTTTTGTGCAACGGCCTTGTATGATGAAGCAGGGCTTTGCTTTGCGAAAACAAAAAATGTACACATTTGAAACTTGAAGATACAAGGTTTCTGCACGACAGTGACGATTTACTTTGTTGGCCGCCCAGCCCCCAAAATGGAACGAAGGCCGACATTTTATTTGTATTTTTTTCCTAATGGCCGGCCTGGACCGGCCTGGAATGAACCGGCCGTTCGGGAGTTGTCCCGCTTTTCCCAATGGCCAGCACGTCCCTGCTTACGGCTGCATATCCCAGCAATGTGATTTGCTAACCTGTTCATGTGCAACGGTGTCAGTGTCAGTGGGGGAGTGACTAAAAGCAGCATGTGTTTCTGTTTAATGGAGGTAGACAGACACAGGTGAACCTGAGCATGGCGGCCTGGCTGTCTTGCTTCATTTTTAAAATGGCTTCATCCCTTCTTATACACACATGTATGCACGTTTCACTTGGGGTGATTGAGGTCCAACAATAAAATGACAATTACCTTTAAAGGTTTACTGCAAGGCTGTGAGTCACTAGGGAGCAAATTACGCATGCACCTCTCGAGGGAGCTGCATTAATCTGTGCTCTAGTTGCACGATCACGTCAACACTTTTTAGTTGAGAAAATAGCACCTGTGTGAAGTGAGCGGTGCAAACACCTTCGTATGGGACGTCAGTTACTTTAGGTGTGTGAGTACCATACATTTTGGCTATCCATACAAATACACAAGTGAAATGTAGGAGCGGCGCTCCAATACGTGACTTTGCGTGTACTGTATGTCTATGTGTTTTTTTTCCATGGTACGTACGTTTTCCATGTGTTTTTCCATGGTATCAATATCATGTCAATTGTCAACAGTATTTGACCCCCCTGTGTCTATTATCATCATCTTCAGCAGCACAGCTCACTGCACGGATCGATCGCAGGAAGGCACATGGATCGGAAATGGATGTTATTTCTTCACAATAAGACACATGCTCCCATAGGAGCAGCAGCAGAAAGGAAAGGGACGTGTCGTTGTCACTCCTGCAGTTGGAACTGGAAGGAGTTGGAACGCCACTGGGTGGTGTCACAGTTGAGCATGGTACGCTCTGTGAAGGTCACATTCCCTGCTGCATCGATCAAGCTGATGGTGTTGGTCCTTATGCCATAATGAGGAGAACAAACACACACAGCTGAAAGGGCCTGGAGCTTGGACTTGCTGTAGCCTCCTTGACACTGGCCTTCCTGGACAGGGTCTGGGGTGTTCAGCTCCTCATCGTTGAGAACAGAGAGCAGCTCTTGTACAAGGCCGTCGCAGGACAGTGACTGGTTATCAACCACGCTGGTGAACATAATATGCTTGCCACGCTGCAGCTTCCTCCATGGCGTCTCTAGCAGAGAGTTGCTTAAACCATAGATTCCTGCTGGTTTTAGATGAAGGGGCTTTGGGCTGCCTCTGTTGCCATAGTAACACATAATGTCTTCTTTGGCTTTGAACTCGGCCGTGATGAGGTTGAAGCCATTGTACAGGTGGCCTTCAGCTGAGACCTTTTTCAGGTAGGAGTGGCTGTCCACGTCCCTGTCTGCTAAGTAGTTGGACACCAGAAATCCTCGCCCTTGTGCCTCAGGGTTGGTCCGTCCTTCTAGGTAGTTGGTGATAGCAGCCAACTTGCCCCTCTTGGTGATTCCTAGCCATGAGCCTCCTTCTTTGCCGTATTCCAGGTCAAGTCCGCTGAGGATCTCTGTGTTATTGGCCCAGAAGTCAGCGGCTTTGGATGGCCTGTTGTAGAACTCATCTCTGTTCGCAGCCAATATAAGCCTGTAGGCATTTTTGGATGCCGGCCGAGGGCCAAACTTGAAAAAGATGATAAACATGATAAAGATGATAAACAGTCCACTTTCAAAGGATGCTCATGCTGAAAATGTTTGTCTCCCACTTGCTGTTGTCAAAAGCAGACTGTCTGTCTGCCTCTGATTGTGTGTGTTGTTTAGATCACTCAGTCTGTGTTAATTGCAGTGCACTGCTAATTATTACTTGCGCCAGCAGAGCGCGCACGTACTGCGATCGGCTGGGTATGTCGGTGTACTTCTTTGTTTAAGCCTGCAGCAGTGTAGCCCAATCAGGGACCAGCATTTTTTGCAACGTCATCATTAACAGCCAATGAGAGGCCAGCATTATGCCAAGTAGGCCATATATGGTCTACTTGTGCACAGACGCAAGTTGTCACCTCGACAGAGTGCAGTTCTAGTTTCATACAGTACTTGGATCATGATATGATCCTAGTACATTTTACTGGGTTCAAACTGACACAAAATGTTGATTAATTCATTCTGATCCACTTGAAAAATATAAATAGGCCTTATAAGCCTCTCTTATATATGCCTATTGCCTAGCTTTCCAATAAAAACCTAGTACCCGGCGTCGCTACAGTTGAAACAAATAAAAGCCCAGGGCATTATTAGAGGATTTATGGTATTTACAAAGATCCTTCCATCCTTCCTCCATTTCCCCCCTATACACCAAATCCCTTCACAGACAGGGTTATTTTCGCTATTCGGTGTAAGAAGTACTGTGTATAGGGCTTAAGTGGTTAAGCCGAGAAATACAGGAGGGAGTCACACTCTGAAGCTACTACCTCCTCAATTAGAGCTCAGCTTGGACATCAATAAGATCATGTTCTTCTCTCCAAGGGGCTGCCAATGGGGCAACGCAGCCTATGTGTGCATGCTATCCTCAGATAGGAGAGATGCTACATACTGTAGTGGATGAGGAGATTCATCCTTCTTTGCAAAATTACAAGGACAGTCTGCCTTATCTAAACTGAAGACAACCAAGAGTTTCCCTTCTCCCATCAAAAGACTAATTGTGTCAATGAAGATGGGTCCTTGTTGCAGCTATAGCATCTGCATCCTCCTGCTCCTGAGGTATGCTAAGCCTCTATCTAGCCTGTATCTCTCCTTCACAAATAGTCTCTTTTAAATATAGTCGATAAAAGTTTATCCCGAGGTGGACGGTCAAGTGTAACACGCCCATATATGGAGAAGTGGGTATCACAAACACACGTCAAGTGTAACATGCCCATATATGGAGATGTGGGCATCACAAACACAGCATGTCAAATGTAACATGCCCACATCGCTGTGCAGAAAATGAATTAATATATATATTTTTTCATCATAAAGTAGGAGACGTCTCCACAGAGTTTTGTCCCTAATGGGCTGCCGTAAAAAGGCGACTGGCCGCTAGACCCCACCTCCCGGTTCAGAGCTACCATGCCCCAGAAATTGAGTTTTTTTTCCTCGCCTTTGACTGGTAATGGATGGAATAACATCAGATTACAGTAATAAAAGCACTAGTCTGGAATTCTCCTTTAAAGATGAGCTGAAATTATATTTTCAGAGACAGTTTTGCACACAATGTCATCAGAACCCTGTATGCCTGACACGTGGCACATTTCCAGACACGAGGACTGTAGGTTTTACAAGTGCTCATCATTATTTCATGGATGTCATCCAATTCAGTGGATCTCATGGTACGCTGGAGATATGCAATATTGGTCACTCTCTGCATCTCCCACTGCAGCTGCAACTACACTGTATGCCATTGCTCAGATGTGCACAGAAATAGAAAGCTTAAATGTATGAAATGCTGGATTTAAAATATTAAAATCCCCAAATACAAACTCACAACATGACACATTGCGACAAATTGTGAACTTGTAGTTCAGTAAAAATGTTTTCTTTTTAATATTTGAAAACTAAGCTCACATTATAGGGACCGGTTCAAAGTGGTATAAAAGAATCGCACGCATTGACACATTTGGCTACATAATTGTAGATCCCGTTGTAGTGAAAAAGTCAAATAATGGGTGTCATATAATTAAGCAATATTACACAGGAGGGTGTGGGTTATCATGATTATTGGCACGCCTGCGTTGCTGCAGGAACGAGCCAAAGGCGAGTTCCATAGGCAGCGCAGAAGTGCCAATAATCATAATAACACACACCCTCAAATGTAATATTGTGAATTTGTGAACAGTTACTGTACTACCTTTAAAAGAAAACGTCATTTCATTGTAAGCAAGATATTCGATAGAAACGTTTTTAATGCCACTTTTACAGTAGTTACTATGTCCCTTAATTTCACATGAAAACAACTGCTAGCATAGTGCCAGGCAATTCAATTTTAAATTCAAAGGAGCTTTATTGGCTGACAGGCAGCCCGGCAGCTTTCGCGACCAGCAGCCCAGCTGATTTCTTTGTTTGATGAGACCTGTGTGGTAATGCTCATTATTCGCACGGTAGAAAGCTATTTCAACCAATCAGATTGCTTTGTCGGAACTACCTGTTGTATAATGGGACATACCTAACCCTGTAAGCAAAGTTCTAATCTAATGTCCACACATATCAGTTAGATAGATGTAAGCTACATTAATTTATTGCATGTGGCACTGGCAACAAGTGGAAAAAAGTATAATAATCCAATCTCTTTATGTTAATTCCCTATTCAACTCATTGATTTACGTCTGATTCACTTGTGATGCGTTCCTTTCCTTTTGACTACGTTTCCACTTAGAATGGAAATGGGTTAAACATAATTATAACTTCGATCTGCAGGCAAACACAGGCCAGAGGAAATTTATCAGAAAGTATAGGCCAGAGCAGTGGTTCTCAAAGTGGATTCCATTTAGGGGGGTCTAAATTGACCCAACAATTCTGTAACTCTGACAGTCTACAAACGGAAACCAACAGGTCCATTTGGTTCCCTTTGTACACTGTCAGAGTTAAGGGGAGACCTTCAAATATAAAAGTTTGAAAAACACTGGGCCAGAGGTACAGAACTATTCACTATGTTTTTGGGTAAATTGTTAGCCCCTATACCGTAAGTGCTTAATGTGTGTTACATTCCCACACACCTTCACACAACAGCAGCGGAGGAAACCATGCGAGACATTAACCTGCTTATGGTTTAGCAGGTGTTCAGCGTCTCGCTCAAGGACATGTTGACACCCTGCCAGGAGGAGATGCGGATCAAACCGGGATCCGTCCGTCGATTTCCCAGATGTTGCAATTAATTACCGATGGACCCTCATCTACTTGATTCCTTTTAACCATCCCATCGATTTGTCCTCAAATGCAATCACAATAACAGAATATTGATTTCTCATTTAGCTCTGCCAGGAATGTATGTCCTTATTACGGTACTGTAATATCCTCTGAACCCCCTCCAGGGATCAGTTTATGTTACGTTATATGTTATGTTATGTTATGGTATGGTATCCAGCGCCTACATTAGCTGTAAACCTCTATTGCATGTATGACTTGAGGCCTATAGCAACCTGAGAGAGATATAGTGAACAATGAAGCAATGAAGAGCGGTCCATCACATCTAGGGTGCCAGAGAAATCCATCCTCATTACTGAATAATAACCCAGTGGTCAGTAGTAGCCCGCTGGGGATTAAATAAATAGGCCACATTTTGGTCCGAACAATCTTCTCCTGTGATTTCATTTCAGCACGGAGTAGGAGTGGTATCTAGTTTCAGGGTAGAGTAGCCTCCTATATGATGTGTAAAAATCCCCATGCCGAACAGAGGCTGAGACTGAGTAGCCTACATTTCTCTGTCTAGAGCAGTGGTTCTTAAACTTTTTTAGCTCGAGACCCAAAAGAGAATTTTGATGTCTCCCTGGGAGCCAAAGCTAGTGAAAATAACCGATCTACAACCTCATAAAACGTCGCATCATGATGCGTTTTTAGCTTGTAGGTCTGCTATTTTCACTACTTCTTAAAATTAGCATTGACTGTATGGTCACTTTGATTTGGGCACTGTATTATTTTTTGATAGTCGTGCTTTAAGACACTTTATGTATATATATTATTCGTTCCCTTTCCTGTTGTACCTTGCTCTTACCGTACTTACTGTACTCTGTACTCTGTTCTTGTTTTTTCTTTTTATCTTTTTCATACTTCTCTGTAACTTTGTAAATAACCTTATACTGCTGTGCTGCCTCTGGGCAACAAATTTTCCCCCTTGGGATAATAAAGGTATCTATCTATCTATCTATCTATTTAAAAAAAACATTGAAAAAGAGAAAACCATTAAAAAGAAAATAATTTAGGAAATGACAACAAAAAAGGGGATATTTACTCACGACACAAAAACGCAGCTGCGACCCACAAATGGGTCCCGAGACTCCCGACCCACTGTTTGGGAAACACTGTGGTAGAGGATGTCAGTTAGCATTAAAGGACAACTTTAGTTTTTTACAACAAGGGTTCATATTTTAGATTGTAATTAGAGAAAAGAAAAAGTGAGTTTTAAAATGTTTTCATTTGCTTTGTTCTATTCAATGTTTTATCGCGTTTACCGTGCTAAAATGTGGGGCATGTGTACAAGTGGTTAAATATGTCTTTTTAGACAGAATAAGCCAGCAGTTTCTTTATTGCCATTTACAGTAACACTTCTAGCACCCATAAGTTATATCCAACCATGAAAGGTTGCGTTGTATCTTGGGAATGGGCTTATTCTGTGTAAAATGACATATTTAGCCACTTGAACGCATGCCCCCAGCCACTGAAATAAGAATCTCTAAAACAATATAAAGAAGTAAATGAAATCATTTTAACACTCATATTTTATATTATTTAATTACAATCTAAAATATGAACCCTTGTTGTAAAAAACTAAAGTTGTCCTTTAAGGGACAGCAGCAGAAGCTGGAAGCATGTTAACCACATGGACCCTGAATCCCTACTTTGGGGCGATCATTCAGGAAAAATAACTAATCTACAAGCTCACAATGTGTTGTGTCGAGAGCTTGCCATTTTTGGCTAAGCAATCTGTTGTAGGAGGAGAAAAGGATAATATAGAGGCCTAGCATACACCCCTGGGGGACTCCGGTCAATGAAGTGTATAGGGGGCCGGTGCTTAGGTGGTCAATTAGGCATGCTGAAGTGTGACATGCAGGCACCCGCACACATAGACATCAAATGGGGCTTGAACCCCTGCCCTTTTATCCGCCTGTAAAAAGTGCCCTCTCCAGATAGTTTTTGAGCGGTGGTCACACCGTCTCCATAGCGTGGCCGTGTGTGTAGGTATGTTTGTATGTGGGTGGGTGGGTCTGTATGTAGCCTGAAGCCTGTGGTGTAGTACCTTTTATGACCACACATGTTAAGGGAGGGGCGCTGTTTTCAGGCCAGGCCAGGCCAGGCACACACACACACGCACACGCACACACACACACACACACACACAGGGGGGAAGGGGGTGGGTAAACCACCGCTCAGTTCACACGGGTGTGATTTTTACTATGGTGAAAGAAATGCAAATGCCCTCTTTCCATCAACAGAATTGCCCTCTCTGTGTAGAAATCCATGCCACATCTCCTGTATTGACTTGATTATGCTTAGTTTAGTGTGGAAACCAGCACCGAAAATAGCCGACCTTCAAGCTGCACAACACGTCGCAGCTCGGCACGTTGTGAGCTTGGAGGTCTGCTATTTTCTATATTTTCACCAAAAGGCCCCATTAGAAATTTCAGCCTCTGCCTCTCTAACATTCTCTGCACGTCCCTGGTGACAGGTCATCAGAATTGAAGCTCTTGTTACTTTTACTGATTCTCTCCTTCAAAAGAAAGAAATAAAGAATGTGCTAAAGAACACTGAGCATGAAACTAGGGGGCAATTATTCATCCAAGTTTGCCATGGAATGACTTGGACTTGGTTAATAACGTCATCGCTATGGATGACTTCACATTTCTATAATGGCTGTTATTGATTTTCAAAAGAACAAAAAGTCTGCACACCAGTATAATGATCCCATATGCAACTAGAAGCAGTGCTCTTCCGAGCACAGGTCTCCACCAGGCCACACAAATCAGCCTGTTATAGCGCCACCATGAGGCTGATTTAAAAAATGTGGGGCAGAGGTTCTGAATTAGCATCCAGGGAGTGTGTGTGCTCAGTTTGGCAGCGATCGGGCCAACGGCGCCGGAGATTAGCTGGTAACAACCAGGCCACACAAATCGGCCTGTTATAGCGCCACCATGAGGCTGATTTGAAAAATGTGGGGCAGAGGTTCTAGATTGGCATCCAGGGAGTGTGTGTGCTCAGTTTGGCAGCGATCGGGCCAACGGTGACTGAGATTAGCTGCTCACAAACTGCGAGGACGCACGGACGCACGCACGCACGGACGGACGCACGGACGGACGGACGGACGGACGGAGGGGAAAACATACTCTCCCTCAGCCTTCGGCTGGTGGAGACAATTATTCACTGGTAATGTTTCGGGCCACCAGGCTCTTCATCAGACCTTAGAAGGTCTTTTCAACTGTTCAACTTTTTGATGTGTGCAGTGTGTCATATTATAGCCGTTTCTCAGCCTTTTCTCATCTTGTTATTGATTTTTTAAACACGTGTGCAGTGAATGCAGGTACCCCCCCCCCACACACACACACACACACACACACACAGTGGTGTAAAGTAACTAGCCTAGGTACATTTCCATAAAAGTAAAAAAAAATTATAAGTCCAAATATTGTACTTTAACTTCACTACGTTTATTTGACAACTTTAGCTACTATAGTTACTTTGTAGATTTCGATTTGTATTACTAAACATACTAGCGCCTTCAGTCCTATGTACTGTATGTTTTGGCCATTTGAAAATAGATGATCTACAAGTTCACAATGTGTTGTGATGTGATGCACTGCTTGTAGATCTGCAATTTTTAAAAGATTTTTATACATTTGAAAACATTTGTGAAACATTCTGCATAACGAGTACGTTGTACTTTTGGTACTAAAAGTACATTTTCATAGCACTACCACACACACATGCGCGCAAGAACGCACGCACGCACGCACGCACGCACGCACGCACGCACGCACACACGCACACACACACACACACACACACACACACACACACACACAGAGAGAGACAGATTCAGTCCAGTCTAATATTGTGCCCCACCACACTGGCCACATGAATGTTTGGATCCATCTCAAAGAGAGCAACAAGCCAACATAACATGTGCCTTTATCCCTGCATGCTCTCCAGTCTCCACTAATTATCCACCCGGCCAATAATGTCGTTTTATAGAACTGGGCACATGGTCAAATCCTCAGTGTTCATTTAACCCTGAAGAGCGCAACAAATGGAATCAAATGGACCCGAGAGTTACATTAACACCGAGGATTTCACAGCGCACTGTAAAAAAAGAGGGTGTGACCTTTACAAGACGAAATGGAAAAGGAAGAAACTAAATCCAAGAGCTGTATTTTTTAAGTATTCTTGGCTTTGTTCCACATGAAATGCCTTCGTTTCTGTCAAAAAACTTTATGACGCAACTTCTGAGAGCCAAGGCTGCTGCTTTTGATGATCTCGCTCGGCGTGATCTGACATTTTCGGTGCCCTATTTTGATACATTTATAATGGATTACGCAGCATGGTTTCGTTTTTTACGGCCCACAACACAGCCTGTGTATGAGCTGTGGTGGTCTGAATAAAGAAAGGCCGTGAGCTTAAAATTCATGCTATAGCCTGTGCGTCAGGTTTTATGAGTGGTGGTGCGCTGGTCTTTTTTAGGTCTTTGTTTGCCTGGGAAGTTGAAATTGAACTGCACAGACAAACTCTGACAGGCTGCAGCTGGCAAAACAAGGATGTTGGAAAGGGGGTTCGTGACAAAGAAAGAAGAACAATGGGCCATTGCACATAACTATTGCCTCGTGCACTGTAAACTCCTGAGTGATATAGTTATTGTACAAATGTAACTGCATCCATGCACTCTCAGATGTCACCACTTGACTACAAAAAAGTAAAACCTATTTCAAAAATAGCGAGTCTACAAACTTGAAAGTTGTGAGCATGTAGGTGCTGCTATTTTCAAAAAAGTTTAAAACATTGTCTTTTGGGAAAATTAGGTGGTTAAGTGGTTAAAGGAGAATTTCGGCCTAGAAGGTTATTTTACCTTTAGTCGGCTTTCCCAAAAAAGGTAGTCCAGGCAATCATGTCCTTTCACGGCGTTAGCACGACTGAATCTCGTTTCGCGAGAAGTCTGAAATCCTATTGGTGTCAATTGGGTGTGATGTGCACACACCCACATCTGTGCAGCTTCTCTTGTATACAGATAATGGCAATAATAGCCGCGCCCAATGCGAAACGAGACTAGAGTCATTATGTACCGCAGACATGTACAGCAAAAAATAATAATACAAAATAAAATAAAAAATAGAGCGAGAGAAATAAGCATATTAACAACACCCAATCACTCCGGTTTGGAGCCTGGTCGGGTAGGACGAAACGCCATGAAAGGACAAGATTGACTGTTATGGGGAAAAAAAACATCTGGACTCTATTTTTGGGAGAGAAGAACGCCGACTAAAGGTAAAATAAGCTTTTGGCTGAAATTCTCCTTTAAATTAAAACTCAGTTTACAGTGTGGGGCCAATGACTGTAGCACACTGTAAACTCCTCTGTGTTCATTTAACTGGATTTTACTGTGCATGTGTTTCATGTGCCTTGCTTGTGACGGCAGGGGACAGACTGGCTGCTTTCCACTTAGTGGACATGGCCTTAGTGGCAGCCCTTCGCTGACCCTGTGCTTTGCGCAAAAAGCATTCTACAAATGGCAGTGAAAATATTTGCATAATCTCTCTTCTCTGATTAGCATAAATGAATATTGTATACATCTCGGCGTACCACCAGCTGACCTCGCGAGAAGGTCCAATTACATTATGGCAGCGCTAATGCATTACTAACATGAACGGTGCCATCCTCTCTGTATATTGCGTTGACATGGTGTCACTCATGCTAAACACTCATTTACCAAAGTATGGACCAAAGCATAGTGCTGGGACTCGCTAATCATGGTCAGAGAGCTTGGGTGAATTATACAACCCATAATTCTCGTTCTTATGGCATTCGTTTAATGTTTCACATTGTGAATTACTGACTCTTGGACAGCAGACATGGCTATTTTGGGGGCAACCTCATCATAGGGCTCAGGAAGGTCATAACCTCAACCACTCAGACCAACAATAGGTGTACCTGGAGTGCCAAGGAGAGTGATATGACATATCATCATCATGCGTTCACCCATGGATGTCCGTTTGTCTGTGATCAGCTAATCAGATAAGAAAGTAACACAAATTATCAAATCAAACTCTCTGAAATCATTCTCTTGCATGCAATCAAGATGACAGCCCTAGGTAGGCAACCCGGCCTGGCAGAGATCTGCATTCAGAGGAGCGTACATTACTGTACACTGTTTATTGTCATTGTCGGGTGGAAACCTTGTCCAACCATGTCCAAAACCGTTTGTTAGGTATTTGTCATTTAAAAAATGCGAGGCGTTGTGTGCTTGTAGATCTGCTGTTTTCACTACTTTTGTGCGATGGCATTGTATGATGAAGCAGTGCTTTACTTTGCGAAAAAACTTGGAGATACAAGGTTTCTGCCCGATATATTGTGCAAATAAAATGTTTAGCATTGTCTGCCATCTTCCAAAAAAAAAGTATTTTAAGTGAAACATTTGAAAATGAAAACTACAATACGCCTGTCTTGCAGAATCAGTCACTGTATGAAACCAGTGCCTGCATAAAATAATACAATTGCAAAAATAATCGTACACGGTCATGAAGCATACCTATGCCTCATGAGCTTTTACGAAGGCCAGCTATAAACAATAATGGGCCATTTTCTATTCTCTAACTTGCTCATAACGTCTATGAACCAAGACATCTCATTCGTTTTCATGGACATGTTCAAGCAGTATAGTGGCTGTACTACAGCAGTGGTTCCCCACAATCCATTTGTTTCCAAGGCACATTTCTGGAAGAATAATAAGATGGGGTAAAATAACGGTGTGGCTTCCATGTAGATCTCAAAGATTTGCCATTTCAGATCATGACAAGTGACAAGCCAGTGGGCCAATTACATGAGTTATATTTCGTTGTTGTCGGGTGGAAACCTTGTATGTCCGACTGTCCGTAAAAACTTGTAAAACCGTTTGTTTTGTATTTATCATTTTAAAAATGATTTAAACTAGTGAAAAGTGCGAGGCGTTGTGTGCTTGTTGTCCCGCTTTTCCCAATGGCCAGCACGTCCCTGGGCACCATCATGAATCGATCAAAAATGGGAAATGGGTCAGTCCATCTATCTGTAAAACTAAACCAAAAACACACAATGCACTTGTTTCCTCTCCCCAGCAGCAGCTCAGTCTCACAGTATGGTCATTAACCAGTGGTGTAAAGTAACTAAGTACATTTACTATTGCACTTTTACTCCTACAATTATTTGAAAACTTTAGTTACTTTGTAGATTTGTATTACTAAACATTAAACATACATTAACCATTACACTCTATGGTAAATGGTGTATTTATATGGTGCCTTTATCCAAGGTGCTTTACAGAGATTGATTATATTGATTATATTGTATTAAATATACAGATCTACAAGCTCACAAAGCTTTCATACATTTTGAAAACTTGAAATGGGACAGGAGTACTTTTAATGTTGGTACTTTATGTATATTTTGATGCCAATACCTTTGTACTTTTACCGAAGTATAGGCTACCAGACTTTTACTTTCTTTTCTACATTGTGGCATTGATACTTTTACCCAAGTGAAAAAAAAAAAAAAGTGAGTAGGCCTACTTCTTCCACCACTGGATTTTTACTGTGTGGTCGTTACCGTTTGCTGCCGGTGTCTGTTGAGGTTGAGGTTACACTTTTATGGACTTAGACAGCTCTGCGTTGTCAAAGGCCAGATCAAGAGCAGCCTGCCCCTGCTGTCTCCGTGGGGAGACCCTGCGGGTGTGATCATCATATCATGCCTGTCATTCAGAATCAGACCCAGACAGGTCGTGGCCCCCACTGATTATTTGTTGAATGTCAAGACCGTGTGGGACGTACTATCAGAGCTGTTTGGGAGTCACTGCTGCTTTCCACCGTTTCCTGTGGGGCAACAAAGCCCCAGGGGAACAGATGGAATATGAACACCCGGCTGTATAAGTATAAAGGCCCATTCCCACTGGGCCAGATAACAGATAAAAAAAAAACCTTTCTCCAGATATTTTTCCATTCAAAGTGGATGGTAGATAGAGATAAAAAATATATATCTGCCACAGATAAAAGAAATATCTGTGGCAGATATTTTTTTTATCTGTATCTACCATCCACTTTGAATGGAAAAATATCTGAAGAAAGTTTTTTTTTTTACAGTATCTGTTATCTGGCCCAGTGGGAAGATGAAGGAAGGGTGATTGTCAGACTGAAAGCCAGTGTAGTGGTGTAATGTAACTAAGTATATTTACTTAAGTACTGCACTTAAGTACAATTGTCTTGTCTTGTCTTGTTTTTGTTACATGTGTTAAAATGTTTGTATATATGTTATGTGTCGCATACATGGCTGCTGTGTCGCAAGACAAATTTCAGTGTGAACTGACAATAAAGTACTATATCATATCAATTTTGAGGTATTTGTACTCCACTTGAGTATTTCCAATTTCCAATACTTTTACGTCTACTCCACTACATCTTGGATCCAAATATTGTACTTTTATTATTTGAAAACTTTTGTTACTAGTTACTTTGCAGATATACATTTTAATATTATAAAATATATATTAACCACTTTAACCCTATTTTATACCTAGGATATTTGAAAATAGCCGATTTACAAGCTAATTGTGAGCTTGTAGATCTGCTATTTTCAAACATTTTTGTACTTTTACTTTACATTTTGATGACAATACTTTCATACTTTTACTCAAGTACATTTTTAATTCTGGGCATTTACTTCTTAGGGTGCCCTCACACCAAAATACCTATGAGAGTGTAATCCGCGTTCTGCCAATGCATTTCAATGAGAGTGGAGCGGTTTTTGCAGAAATCCTCTACTGGCATGAAACCGCTCCCTTCTCATTGAAATGCATTGGCAGAACGCGGATTCCACTCTCATAGGTATTTTGGTGTGAGGGCACCCTAACAGAGTATTTCTACATTGGAGTATTGATACTTTTACTTAAGTAAAAAATGTGAGTACTTTTTCCACCGATGCTGAAAGCTGTCTGAGAGATTGCGGCTGACAGGCACATGATATACTGTAGGTTCAGATCAACAGCAAACCCTGACCTGTTGGTCTTTCACCATTCACTTTCTTAATGGTTTAACCAGGGTTAAATTGCTGGGGGCGATGGGGGGGGGGGGGGGGGGGGGGGGGGTCCATGCCTCTGCTTTTGATATCCACTCTCTGGTCATTCATGTTTATCGCCTTTGGTTGTGTTCTTTATGCCATTTGTTTCTCAAACGTTCACGTTTCAAGGTCTCGCCCTCTGACAGTGTAAAATGGAACCAAAAGACAGTGTACAAATGGAACCAAATGAACCCGTTGTACAATGTCAGAGTTACAGACTCGTATGGTTCAATATTAGACCCCCTTAAAAGGAACCCACAGAGTCCCTGGAATCCACTTTGAGAACCACTGCTTTATCCCTATACTTATACCGGTACATGCATTTTCTTGGGGGATAGACTGTCTGATGTGTTTTATATTTCTGTATTTTCACAATTTATTCATAATGTATTCAAAATGTATGTTAACCACATTAAACCCCTAGCATCCGTATTTTGGGCAAATCTGTCCATTCTTTTTCACTCAGGAATCGCGACACGTGAGATTGTAGACCGGCTATTTTGGTCATTTGTCGTACGAAGTAGCCTATATAGGGCTTGAGTGGTGAAGAAAATATTTTTTCTTTTTTTCTTTTACAAATCGAACAGTGGCTACAGTACATCCATACCATATTGAGGGTCTTTCCACTCCCGGTAGAATGATACGCGTGTGTTGAATTGAACTCTCCACAGATGAATTAGATCTGCCCCTCCTCCCATTCCCAGGGGTGTCGCACCAAATTCTGGGCCCTGGGTACTTTAACTATTGAAAAATAGCAGATATACAAGCTCACAAGCTGCGAGCTTGTAGATCTGCTATTTTGAAAAATCGTGAAAATTTGTGCAAGCCTTTGAATATTTCAAATCCTTCTAAGGTTTTTTTTAAAAACCTACAGTATGTTTCTATGTCAGTGGTACTCAAACCTTTTCACGTCAAGGACCCCCAAAATTATATGTATTTGGTCACGGACCCCCCATCTCAAAATATTTCGTTCCAGGGACCCCCCAGAGGCAAAATCTGAGTTACAAATGTTCGCTTAAAAAATACATATAGTCAAAGATTTCAACACATTTTTTACGACTTTTGGAAAATAGCAGATCTACAAGCTCACAGCGTGGCACTCGGTGCCGCACTGTGATCTGCTATTTTCAATAGCTAAAGTATAAAATAATTTCAGGCCCCCTCCACCATGGGCCCCAGTAACTTATCCCCCCCCCCCCCCCACACACACACACACACACTTCACCCATCCTTTCCTTAAATTAGATTCCCTAGCTGAGCGGCTCTAATGTATTTTACTATGGCTTGGCTTGTGTCTCGGTGCAGTGACAGGTCAGGCCCCACTCTTTAAGTGCAAATCCCTTCGTCTCCCATCCCTCTCCGCCGGTGTCAGTAAATATTAGATGTGGCTCCGATGGCTGTAAATGGTCAGGGAAGGCACAGGATTCCTGCTGACTGGATGTTTTCCTTCACAGAACAGGCATTACCTCAGCACACCGCCCTTAAACACAGCCATTCAGCAGATAAAAGCATGGAAATGCATACCAACAGGTGGGTGCATGGTAGGCATAGACTGAATGCTTCATTGAGTGGAGGTATTGCTGTTGCAGTGATGTGAATCCAAAGATAACAGACCATAATATAACAGCCTCGGCATGCCAGGGGTTGGGTGTAGCATGAGAGAAAGGACAAAGAAAAACATTATTTACAGTAATACCAAATCCGCACGACAACTCAATATGGCCAAGTAATGGAATATGAACAGATATGCAACATTCTAAACGTTCTATATGATTTATTTATGGACCAATATGGAGCACCAGGCTGACCTGTTTGTCCTCACAAACACCAGGTCTTGGAAGCACACCAATAAAAGATGAAGCAGTCGCACACTCGTAGCCTCCATGCAATGTGGATTTATTTTAAAAGACCAACCTTTCTTCATACCCCGAGGAAGACTTTATTTGTTGAAAAGATGGTTTCTTTTGAATACATTTGCATTGCATCGAGGCTAGTATTAGTGCGATTGCATAATCTTTTAAACTTGATCTCCTCATCGCGGTCGACATCTCTACAACATCCTCCCTTTATCTTGGAAACCCACAAAACCCCAAATCCTATTACGTTTGACTGCTGACACATAGCACACATAAGGCACTTGAGAATCAGTCAGAATCGGCTCCACACACACAAGATCTTTAGAGAGCGAGACAATGCAACCGCTCTGCAGTCCAGGCAAGCAGACTATACTAGGCCCATGACAGCCACTCAATAACGCCACCGGGCTGCCTGTATATTCTCTCTGACACGTCATTCGGGGGACATCGTATTGAAAGCTCTGTCAATGTTCCAGAGTTTAAGGATCCAGAGAGGATGCAGACTGAGCCTGGCTGCTCCACGCTCGAGTTCAGAGAGGCAGGGCTGTCTGTTGTCTGTGAGAACAGACTGGACATTGGACAACAGTGGCAGATGCCAGGCAGGGGTGTCACACCAAATTCTGGGCCCTGAGTACAAGCATTCACTCACATTTTGTGCTTTAACTATTGAAAAATAGCAGATATACAAGCTCAATCTGCTATTTTTGAAAAATCGTGAAAATGTGTGCAAGTCTTTGAATATTTCAAACCCTTCAAAGGTTTTTTGAAATATCTATGTTTCTATGTCAGTGTTCTCAAACCTTTTCACATGAAAGACCCCCAACATGATAAGTATTTGTCCACAGACCCCCATCTCAAAATATTTAGTTCCAGGGACACCCCCAGAAGCAAAATTTGAGTTACAAATGTTCGCTTAAAAAATACATAGGCCTACATTCCAAGATTTGCACACATTTTCACGACTTTTTCAAAAATAGCAGATCTACAAGATCGCAGCGCGGCACGTATATCTGCTATTTTTCACTGGTTAAAGCATTCAATAATTCCAGGCCTAAAGGATCCAGAGAGGATGCAGACTGAGCCTGGCTGCTCGACGCTCGAGTTCAGAGAGGCAGCAGGGCTGTCTGTTGTCTGTGAGAACAGACTGGACAACAGTGGCAGATGCCAGGCAGGGGTGTCGCACCAAATTCTGGGCCCTGAGTACAAGGATTCACTCACATTTTGTGCTTTAACTATTGAAAAATAGCAGATATACAAGCTCGCAGCGCGGCACAGAGTGCCGCGCTGCGAGCTTGTAGATCTGCTATTTTTGAAAAATCGTGAAAATGTGTGCAAGCCTTTGAATATTTCAAATCCTTCAAAGGTTTTTTGAAATACCTATGTTTCTATGTCAGTGTTCTCAAACTTTTTCACGTGAAGGACCCCCAAAATGATATGTATTTGGCCACGGACCCCCATCTCAAAATACTTAGTTCCAGGGACGCCCCCAGAAGCAAAATTTGAGTTACAAACGTTCGCTTTGAAAATACATATATTCAAAGATTTGCACACATTTTCACGACTTTTTCAAAAATAGCGGATCTACAAGCTCGCAGCGCGGCACTCGGTGCCGCACTGTGAGCTTGTATATCTGCTATTTTTCACTGGTTAAAGCATTCAATAATTCTAGGCCTAAAGGATCCAGAGAGGATGCAGTCTGAGCCTGGCTGCTCGACGCTGGAGTTCAGAGAGGCAGGGCTGTCTGTTGTCTGTGAGAACAGACTGGACAACACTGGCAGATGCCAGGAGATGGGACATCTATACCTCTGCTACTGTCTGCTCAGCCCCAGTGGATCCCCTGGCATTCGAGCAGCAGTGGTGTAAAGTAATTAAGTACGTTTACTTAAGTACTGTACTTAATTACTATTTTGAGGTATTTGTACTTTGCTTGTGTATTTCCAGTTTTCAGTACTTCTACTCCACTACATCTCAGATCCAAATATTGTACTTTTATTCCACTAATTATTTTTGAAAACTTTAGTTACTAGTTACTTTGCAGACATACATTATAATATTATAAAACATACACAAACCACTTTAGCCCTATTTCATACCTAGGCTGCAACACGTTGTGAGCTTGTACATCTGCTATTTTCAAACATTTTATACTTTTACTTTTGGTACTTTAAGTACATTTTGATGCCAATACTTTCATACTTTTACTCAAGTACATTTTGAATTCTGGACTTTCACTTGTAACGGAGTACATCTACAGTGCAGTATTGATACTTTTACATAAGTAAAACATGTGAGTACTTGGCATATGGCAATGGGAGAGAAAAAGATAGCCCAAACAAAGGAAATGCATCACATGCGGCATAGTCATAGAATGTAAAAAGGTTCAGTGCCCAAGCAAACTCCACAGCCATCCAAATCATACACACACAATGGCCAATTAAACTGAGAGGATTACTTCTTCAAACATTCTCTCTCTCTCTTCAGACAGCAGTCCACTATCTGTCTCTTCTCTGTCACTCGCTTTGTTATGTTAACTCTTCTGGGAAATGTTCATAAAGTCAGTCAACTGAGAAGGGAAAAGAGAGTTAAGGATAACTAAACTGAACAGAGGAAGGGGGTTTGGATAGAAAATGGTGAAACAGTAAAACCGATAGAGAGCAGAAGCATGAGAAAGACGGAAAGTTGGTAATAACTGTGTAAAAAAACACATTGTAAATGATACTAATTAAGCATGAGAGGTGATATTGGAGTGCTGCTGTGTGATAAAAATTTGCTCTAGATTAAAGATTTTATTTGTTACAGTTCATAACACTGGTACACAAGAGTACGTTTCTTTGGATTTGGCCGTTCGACAATGAGAAAACCACAGTAACAGAACACTTTGAGATGCCTTTGTAAGTCTATTTGTGTGAGTACGGTGGGGGTGATGCTGTCATACTTAAAGAATGTAGTATCCTGGCATTAGTGGTGTAAAGTAACTAAGTACATTTACTGTACTTTTTTTGAGGTATTTTACTTTATTTGAGTATGTCCAATTTCCAATACTTTTTCTTCTACTCCACTACATCTCAGAGGCAAATATTCACTTCAATAAATCACTTCAGCTCTATACACGTTTCATCCATTTGAAAATAGCTGATCTACAAGCTCACAATTCATCACATTGCGACACATTGTGAGCTTGTAGATCTGCTATTTTCAAAGGATTTTTTATACATCTTATTATGGAAATCCCTGTGAAATAAGACATTCTGCATAATGAGTACTTTCTACTTGTGGTACTTTAAGTACATTTTGAGACCAGTACTTTTGTTATTACTCAAGTAGATTTTGAATTCCGAACTTCTACTTGTAGCAGAGTATTTCTACATTGGAGTATTGGTACTTTTACTTAAGTACAATCAAATTTGAGTACTTTCTCCACCACTGCCTGGCATTATTTAGATGATTGTGATGCTATTTTGGCCATATGGACACCATTACACGTCTATAGTATGGTCTGAAGGCTCTGTTCTATGCAGCTGCAGTGACCTTCAGCGCCCTGTCAGAAACATGACGAAGCAAAGATGACATTTGGACTAAACCCGATGGAAGGAATGCACATTTCTTTCTTCCATTCCTCCTGCACTACCCCTCTATTTCTACCTCTCTCTTTCTCCCCATAACGGTGGGGTGCTTCTCCTTTTGTCCGCCCTCGGCCTGTTAAAAGGCTTTCTCTGCCCACTGTACAGTGCCTCTCTCCCGCTCTGTCCATATCTATCTATCTCTATGAAAAAAGGTACAAATCATGGTCATGGCACAATGCTGTTCAGCATGAGGGGAAATTAGATCTCTCTCCAGCCTTCTCTCTGCAATATGTCTTCCCTCTCTGTCTCTGTCTCCCTCCACATGACAATGTCACAATCCAACATAATGGCATTCATCACAAGGTGAAAGTAGGTCTCACTCTGCATGGCGCGGCTTGCTGCACGGTATTAATCAGGGTCCTATCTGAAATCAGGGAGGATATTGGCTTTTACATTGGCTGTCAAGGACTTGTGCAAATATAGCATGCATCTGTTATAGGGTTATGGAAGTAAAGCACAAAGCCAACTGCATTTTTTTTATTGGTCAATCAGTTTTGCAACAGGAAAGAAAGAGAAAGAAAGAGAGAAAGAGAGAGAGAAAGAAAGAGAGAGAGAAAGAAAGAAAGAAAGAAAGAAACAGGTGTTAAAGGACAACTCCACCCTAAATCACTTCTAGGCAAATTTTCCTACTTATATTGATCAAAAAAGACTGTCCATGCGGGGTCTATTAGGCAGAAATTCTCCTGTTGTCCAGTTTCCCCAGCAGAACCCAGCAGCTCTCATAGCATAGAGTGGAGCCTATAAGCCTATCACTTTTACACTATTTGTTGTGGTCAAAAGTGTTTTTATTTTTCATGAATGTGGTACCAGTTGTCATTACAAACTCATCCATGTCATTGTTGTCCCACACAAGCCATCACACTCTGCTAAATAGATGTTATGCTTTTATGTGTTTTGCCAAGTCCTGGAAAAGATGCCCTGTGATTGGCCAGTGCAGTCACTTTGATTGGCACTTGTGCCAAATGCTCACCCCAAAACATTATTTATGAGACTGTGGTGGCTTGTGTGGGACAACCAAGGCATGGATGTGTTTGTAATGACAACTAGTAACACATTCATGAAAAGGAAAATCACTTTTGAACACAACAAATAGTGTAAAAGTGATAGGCTTATAGACTCCACTCTATGCCATGACAGCTGCTGCGTTCTGCTGGGGAAACTGGATAACAGGAGCATTTGTGCCTAATAGACCCCATGGACAGTCTTTTTGGATCAATATAAGTAGGAAAAAGAGCCTAGAAGTGATTTAGGGCAGAGTTGTCGTTTAAGGTATCTGTTAGGTTTAAAGCTACCATTCTTAAGTTCTATGTCTGTTGTCTCCCTCCACATAATGGAGATATAGGTACAGTAACTGTAATTATGTTCAAACTACAATAAAGATGTCAAAGATCGAGTGTCCAATCCAGTGCATTGTCTTCTTCAAATAACATTTACTGACGCTGTAGTCTAAACGAGTCAGGGTCCATCCCGACACCAAGGTCTACATTTCTCAATGGAAGAGAATAGTAGTGAGACCACCTCCAACCACTATGGCTGTGCCATACAGATTGGCTTGAATAAGTCATGGATTGTATCGTTGTGCCTTTGAAGATATTAATGTCAGGCATACATTTTATAGAGTTAAGGTTAGGGAAAGTGATCAGGTTAGGCATGTACTGTATATTTTAGGGTTATTGGTTATTTACTGATTGGTTATGGCTAAGATTAGGGAAAGGGGGGGATGAAATGAATTCAAGTCAATGCAATGTCCCTAATGGTTGTAAGGTTTGTAGGGTGTGTGTGTGTGTGTGTGCGTGCGTGCGCGCGCACATGCACGTGTGAGTGAGTGTACGTGGGTTAGTGTTTTGTGATGAGAACCAGATACACTGCTGTTTGAGTACAAAAAAGGCTGTGTTATTTTCTATTTTTGTCTGTCTGTCTGCCAGTCTGTTTATTGTTCTGTGCGTCTGCTGTGTATATTTGTTAAGGAAACTAGCATCAGTCAAGGACCAATATGGGTAACACTGTACAGCGCAGTGAGGGCACACACGCACATGCACTTTTTTGCAGAAAATGCCAGAGGTACAGTATATAACTTCTGGAAATAGCGCTGGCAGTGCTGGCAAGTATCTTCCAAATCCAAGATGAGTTGACATTTCACATCAGTATCCATACAACATCAAGGGGGGTTTTGCCATTCTCAAAACTATTGGCTGTCATACTGTAATGACAGACAGAGGCCTGCCTAAATGGCCTGGAACACCTCTCAGAGACTGGCCAGGGCTCCTTTGAAATCTGCTGCTTGGGCAAGGTGGTCATCAGCGCCCATAAGAGTGGCATAGCCCAGCGGTCTTCAACAGGGGGTCCGGGACCCCTAGGGGGTCCTCAGAGTTACTACAGGGGGTCCTGTAAATCTTTGAGGGATAGAAACTTTTCTCTCCTTTTTTATATTAACCACTTGAACCCTAAGCATAATATGATATATTCTGGGAACTTTAGCCAAAAATAGCCAATAGCCGAAAATAGCAGATCTACAAGCTCACAACGCAAATAGGTTTGGTGTAGAGGGGGAAAAGAGCAGACTACTGAGTGAAAGGTCAAGTTTATTAAGTATGGATGGTTCAAGTAGTTAAATATCTGAAAAATACAAATAGACATGAATCCAAAATACAATGATCATTGAGCTGTCAAATAATGAAACTATATGGAATCTATGAAAAGGTTGTAGGGGTCCCTGCTTCAACTCTCTCTCAACTAAGGGGTCCTTGGTCTGAAAAAGTTGAAGACCCCTGGTACAGCCCATCCACCTATGGTCTGAGGCTCATCAAAAATACCTCTAGTTCCAATGCTAAAGCAAGGACGGCCCCATGGCATCATTCCCCTGGCCAATGAACACCCCAGAATGCTACAATACTCAGTGTCGGCTGGCTGACATCAGCTGTCACAACCTCCAAACAAAAACATGTATATTCTTCAAGCAACACCAAACTCTCTGAATTAAACAAGAGACCACAACAATCCTTACTTCTCTTCAAGACTAATTTATTCCAGGACCTCAAAGCCCACAAGACCATTGAAACGAGTCATGTTGTCTCTAAGACAGGCATTGAATAAACTTGAATTTTCTTTCTTGTTACTGTATTTTTCTACAGCATGATGGTACTTTAATATTTGTTTATAGAAAATATTATAGGTCTTGTATTATGGTTTGATGCCACTGCCGCATTAAACCATAATACGACCTGTTATATTTTGGCACCATACCCTGTGATTTGAAAACGGATACAGTTTTTCTTCAGTCTGAAATAGAAATGTTTAATATGATAAATATGATTATAAATGTCACTCAATACCTTGCTACTCAGTGTATCCCCTCATGGATGTAGGAATATAACCCCTTTGTGCAAGTCACAACCAAAATTGGGAAGAGAAATGGTAAAATTGGCTGGATGGATTGGAGGTATGTAACACTTTTAGGCTACATTTTTTTTTCGTTGGCTTGTTTTTTAATGGTGTTCTATATCCCCACTGTCTTAATATGTTGACCTACAGGTAGAAGTCAGAAGCCATTTTGTTGTTGCAGGAAGAGACAAGGTAGAAGAGTATGGAAGAGGTGACCATTAGTCCATCAGGAGACAAGTTATGGAGACAAGACAACAGCCTTGTCGTTTCAAGTCAAATTCCACAGCGTTTATAATTTGCAAAAAAAAAGTTTGTTCACTGCGGTCAGTGTCTCTCATCTCTTAAACAGGGTTTCGAGCCACCTGTAGGTCTAGGCCTACTGTGTGGCCCAACCAGTGGGGGGCGGCAACGTGTCTGAACTGACTTAATCAAATTAAAACAACTCCAAAAGGTAAAATATCATTCACCATCATTGGAGCAAATGTTCATTTTGCCAAGTTTCACCGTTTCTATTGTCACAACATGAACTTAGAACTACAGCTGTCACAACACTGCAGGCAGTGAAATTCTTGTATTTCAACAGTCAAAGAAAAATATCAAAATTGGTGTAGGCTACATTTAGCACATACAGTAGTTATTGACAGTAGTAGTACTGCAGTAAAATTAAATACAATATAGCAACAGTAGATTGTGATGTACACTGTACTCTATAAAGTCTATATTGTCCATATGACTAGTGTATGTAGCTATAAATACATAGCCTAGAGAACATATCTGGCTGCAGTAATAATGGAAAGTGAGTGCATACTCAATACAGTGGGGAGGTACGCAGTGTGCCAGTATGTGTGATGATGTATGGGTATAAGGAAGTCACAGTCTGCACAGTTTAACGTCACCGTTTTGATTTACAGAGTCTTATGGCCTGCTGCTGGGCTGGGATAGGAACTGTCCCCGAGCCTGCTGGATCCAGACCAAATACTCTGGTAGTGTTTGCCAGATGGTAACAGAGTGAACGGTCCACTGGGTGACTGGGTTCCCTGATGATCCTCTGGATCTTCACTGTACTCCACTGGGTGTAGAGGTTCTGCATAGCTGGCAAGCCGCTGCAACTTTTGATATAGTTTCCAATTCATCATCATTAAGTACCAAGCCTATTCACATACAGTACATATATTATCTTAGAATACAAAGTATGGCAAAGTACAGTTGCACCCAACAATGTCCAGCTTAAAGCTATGACCATTGGGTGATAGTTACATACCAGAGTTTGCATGGATAATGGGCAAAGCATTCATGCACATCCCTATCACTCCCATCCCATCTGCAAAAGTTTATGCAACAAACAGCGATATGTAGAATTGATGGTGCTCCCTATGGCTGGAAGTGAAATTGCTTTAGTCTCTGCATTGTTTAGAGGCCAATTAAGTTGATGTCTTCAGGCGGTAACCATTGTTCATCAGGTGCTTTGACCCTGACCGCTACACCCTCCGGATGGCGGGTCGGCAGTGGTGGCCAAATCACTGCCCATCTCCTCCTCCTGGCTAAGGCTAAACGCCTCTCTCCTTCGTCTCACCAGCTGCTACAGCTGTGTGCTGCACCTGTGACCCCTCTTGTCCACGCTTGGTCCTGGCTTGATATATTCTGGCCCATCCATGGGTGATAGAAAATGTGGGCAGATCGGATCAGTTCGTGGCATTTTTGGCAAAAAACGGACGCCGACCACAAACAAATGGAACAAATCATGAAGCGATCCGTTATAGCTCCACAATAAGACAGATTGGGAAAATCTTGGCTAAAGGGAATGTGCGTACAAGGTTTCACGCTAATCGGATTCAGTGTTCATCTTGATTTGTGGCATTATTTGCAAAATGGGTCTCTCCCACACATTTTGGAATATGCAAGATCTGACAGCAACGTATTGATCACATGACGCAAGAGATAATGTGCACTGATTTGCATGAGTTTTGCACAACATCAGTAGGAGTAGTAGCAAAAAGTGTGTTAAAAAAAACTTTTTGACTGTACAAAGTACAAACTACTGTTATTCAAGAGTTACAGTATACTGTAAGCCAAAACGTGAAGTGGCCTGTAATAGTGCCACCAAATTGCATTGGAGGTTCTTCCTTGAAAAATAAAAAATAAATAAAAACACAATAAGAAAGAAATACACGTTTAAAAGCACAATAAAACGTGTCAAACAGCACTTGAGAAAATATGCCATTTTGGTTGGGTAAATCTCTTGGAAACATGTCAAGCAGACAGACCACACATTTGTTAAGGCTAATACAAAAAATAAAGAATACTTGTATTTTTCATAAGCAAGCGATTCTTTTCAAGAGGTGTGTGACAACGTGCAAATAAAGATTAAGTGTTCAAATACAAACAGTCACAGGTTTTGCACAGCAGGTTCCAAGCACTACTTTGCTATTAACCTTGACAAATCCAGGCTGGCTGGGCACTTATGTCACACATTTAAATCATACAGTATGGAACTAATCTGTACTGCATGACTTTGGCAATTACATTCTCATACTGTGTGACTTTGGCAATGACACGCTGAAGGAATTTGCTAATGACATTGTCATACTGTACATGTTTTACTGAATAAAAAGCAAACCAAAAACAACTCGATGAGCTTTACAGCCAAATTATTTTCAAAAGCCCAAAGGAACGTCAAAACAAAGCTCTCATTAATTTACAAACCTCTTTCAAGTCACTTGTAAATTGACCTATGACAGTTTATTTAACTGAAAAAAGTTCATTACAAAAACATTGATTAGAAAACATTGACCGCATACGGTTCAGCAACACAACTTAAGTGGCAAAGTGACCTTTCAATTCCATCTATCTGAAGGATAGCCAGGACACATCTAGCAGTGCTGAGGTATGGCTATAGGAATACGATCAGTAGATTAACATAGTAATCACATTATCTTGGGTGCGCCAGGGGACGTGAATCACATTGTCTCCTCTGTTCATGACATGTGGGAGTGAGCTTTGAAAGATCAACTGGTACAACGGCATAGAGTGAGGACGGTCAGGGCATGTTGGTAGCAGACACAGACAAAGTGGTCTAATTAAGAACTGTGGAAAATGAGGCAGAGGTTAGACCAGGGGAGTTCCCAGTCTGGCTACTGGTAAACACAGTCTGGAGGCAGACGGAAGGATTATAAATGTTGTAAATGTTCTCTAGAGAGAGAGTTTACCAATGAGGACAAATCCAGACTTCTTTGCATCATTGCCACCAACTGCCTCTGAACTAAGTTCAGTTTTCCGTGCATGCAAACCCTGTGAGTGCACAAAAGGAACCCACTGCATGCTTAGGGTTCCACTAGGTTTCATTTGTACACACTCAGAATTTAAGGATGAGCATTTTAGTGTGTTGTCTAGCACATGTCCGTGATAGTCACATATTAACCACTTGAGCCCTTGTGTCCAAATTCTGGGCATGCCATAATAGGCGATCAACATTCGGCGAGGTGAGCGTTCAGTAAAAAAGGCACATTGTGTTGCAACGTTACACGCCAGCATTACACGCCAGGCCCTGACTTGGAATCCCCAGGGGAAGAGGAAGAGAGGGCGGCCTAAGAACACCTGGAGGCGGGACACTGAGGCGGAGCTGAAGAGACTGGGAGCCAGCTGGGCCGAGGCAGAAAGGACAGCCCAAAGCCGTGTTGGATGGAGAAGAGTCGTAGTCGTAGATGGCCTATGCTCCACTGGGAGCGATGGGCCTAAGTAATTAAGTAAGTGTTGCAACGTGGTGAGAGCTTGTAGACTATTTTCGGGGGGAAAACAGGGTTAAAAGGAGGAGACAACTACACACCCATGGGGACCCTGGTCAACAAAGTAATAGGGTTTAAATGGTTAAAGCTTCTTAAAACTTTTGGATAATGGTCAGTTTTTGAAACCTACTTATGGTGAATTTCTCCCATGAGATTACAATTTTGACAGAAATGTAAAAAGGGGGAACAAAGGACAATATAAAATATGCAATATGTATTTCAGAAAGAAATTGATTTTCCCCTTGTTTGTTACTGTAAACCTCCCTTATTTGCATTTTTGCCAGGCATTTCTTAAGACGCCTCATAAAATAAACAAATCACTCTCCCTGTTTCATTACCTTCCTGAGTCGCGTTGCACTTCCCAGAACATGTGCACACACATACACACGCAGCCTACAGTATTATACTAGCCATAACTAATTAATTGTAATAAAAGTGTCAAAGGGAAAAATAAGTGTCCAAAAAAAAGAGGAAGGTATTTGGCATTGTTCTGGGGATGATTTATCACTGGCTAAAAGTACAAAGGCACGCATGCACGTACTGTACATACACCCACACACACATACACAGGGGCGTCACACTGGGGGGGAAAGTGGGACTGAGTTACTAGGGCCCAAGGTGGAGGGGCCCTGGTAACTTTAGCTATTGAAAAATAGCAGATATAGAAGCTCACAGCGAGCTTGTAGATCTGCTATTTTTGAAAAGTCATGAAAATGTGTGCAAATCTTTGAGTATGTAATTTTTAAGCAAACATTTGTAACTCAAATCTGCTTCTGGGGGGTCCCTGGAACTAAATATTTTGAGATGGGGGGTCCGTGGCCAAATACATATCATCTTGGGGGTCCTTGACATGAAAAAGTTTGAGCACCACTGACATGGAAACATAGGTTTCTTGCACACATTTTCACAATTTAAAAAAAATAGCAGATCTACAAGCTCGCAGCGCGGCACTCGGTGCCGCGCTGTGAGCTTGTATATCTGCTATTTTTCATTGGTTAACATTCATGGGGGGCCCGCAGTGAATCCTTGTACTCAGGGCCCAGAATTTGGTGTGACGCCCCTGCATACACACACACATCACATCCTCGCACATTCTCTCTGCCAGTAGGAGTCAATGAAACTGTGAGTGCCAGGAAACCATTTGGTCTGGTATCAATCAGCGCAGATGTTACGAGCCCCATTTGATTACATATAAAAGTGTGATTTAATGTGTGGTTGGGGCGTCGTGGTTATTACAGGCACCATTGGAAGGGTTATGAGCGGGCAAGACGGGTTATTCAAATGAGTTATTTAATCTTGAGATGGGGCACGAAGACTCCCTTTAAGAGCCATAGGGCATATAGGAACTGTCCCCATATATATGTCATAGTCTAATAGAGAACCAGCACGTTCAAGACGCGGAGCGTTCGCCGTGCGGTGCCGGGGCGGCGCCGGGGCGGCGCCGGGGCACCCACAGCAACGTGTTCCAGGCGGAGCCTGGCGGAGCCCCAGACACGAAGCCCAACCGAGTTACGAAGCCCCCCTGTATCCACGAAGCCCCAAGCGGCGCGAAGGCCAGCGGACCTTGGTCCTGCTCTTCGCCCCCGAGCGCCGTAGGCGCGAGTGGCCGCGAAGAGCGGGCCAGGGCCGCGCGGCCGGCGGAGCGCCGCGCGAGTTACGAAGCCGTGGTGGACGCAATCGTTATATTAATATTTGCCCAGGCCGTAAGGCCTGGGCAAGCGCACGATAATGGCTAGGCTAGGCTAGGCTAGGCTAGGCTAGGCTAGGCTAGGCTAGGCTACGTAAACAACGTCGCAAATATAGTCGCAAACGAGTGACGTCAGCGCCTTCACTAGTAAATGCATAGAGTATGAGTGAATGGCTGTCGTACGCCACCTGGTGGTGATTAGTGTGTGGTGAACTACAAAACGAGCGCTCTTACAATGAACGTCCTGGGTTACCCAAACATCCTGTAACATATATATATATGGTGGGTTAAGTAGGCTAGTATGCTTACAAAGCAACTGCAGCCCAACTTTTGTCCCATTCTCATACTGTATATCCGTTCTGCGATACACTAGCAGTGGAAAGAAATCTGTCAAAAAATAATCAAAATAACAGGCCATCTCAGCACAGCCAAACTAACGTATAGTTATGTGCTATTATCCTCAGGCAGAGCCTTATTAAAACCAACTTTCTTGCTTCTGCCGCTTTGACACCATTAGGCAATTAACTCGGTTTGGGTTTGTGCACATTTCTTCTCAGGCCGTTGAAGCTTTAGGAGGCCATTGCCCCTGAGCTATAGTCACAATTACGACATAATCAGCAGCGTGTCATCAGCGAACAACGATGTTCAACACGTCCAACGGGTAACTGAGCGAGGTAATGGAGTGCTTACTGTCCGAGGCTGAGGCAAACACCAGCCTACTGTGTCAGCCCCTCTGCAAGGGCAACCTCTCCCCCCGGCATCTGGAATATTAGCCAAAGCAGCTGAGTGTTACACAAACCCTATACATGCTTAGAATGCATAAAAGAACAACTTCTTTGGGGAAAAGGGATGCGGACTCATTCTTCAGAGAAAGTATTCCTGCTGCATTCTGTTTGGTACTTATCCATTCCTCAGCAGCACTGGACAATTACCCAGTGAAAATGCTGTACAAGGCATCACTCCTGTCTTATCAAAGCCGGTGCAGCCGCACTGGAGGAACAGAAAGGGGAATAATGATCAAATGAAAGTCTCTTCAGATACATGGGATTGGCCAGGCGAGCTGCCGGATCCTGGGCCCATGTGTCATAACAGTACTGAGGCAAGATGGGAATAATGAGCACCAAAGATTTGGTGTCTTTGTCAGCTCATAACCCATTATGGAGCCTTTAATTCGATGACTGCGTAGTGTGCGTACAATCGCGCACATCCAAATAAGACATTCTAAAGCTCCCTTCAATTTTCACTGACAGATGCTGAGCTGTGGAAAATGTTTTTATCTGAGCAATTAGCCCGACTGAGAATGTGTTGCCAGTAAACATACTGTGTACACAAACACTGAAAAGAGCATCTGTCTACTGAAAAGACCTGTGTGGGTTTGATAAAGTTTCAGTTTAAGCCATTTCAGAGGGATTAAGAAGCAGCGTTCCATATCTGTCTACTGAAAAAGTCCAATCAGTATTTGCCATAAACAAGTGCAAAAAAGAAGAAAGAGGCCACCATATGGAATACTGTCGACTTACGACAATGCTCCTGTACCTCCTTAGAACTTTTCTCATCAGCCATGCTGAAGTTTTCCTGCATAACCAAAGCAAAACAGGAGATTTTAGATGAGAAACCGTTATGGAGTGTTATAGTACATACTAGGGCATTCACGAATAGTGATTTTTAGTATTCGAATTATTCAACCTCAAAGTATTCGAATAGTCGAATATTCGACAGGACTGGCCAAACTGTCAAATATTAAGTAAGCAAGAGGCGGACATTGTGAAAATAGCAGATCTACATGCTCACAACGCCGATCTGCTATTTTCACAATATTTATCTGCGGAACCGAGTGCTTGTCAGGGTGGGGGTCCCCAGTTCATATATGTTTATTTTGGAGGTCTCGGCCTAAAACGGTTTGAGAACCCCTGGTATAGAGCATTAACAAATTCATCCACCAGGGGCATTGACAACTCATTCTTATGACTTCCTTTCTAGCCAAGCTTTATAAACTATATATTTTTTAAAGAGAAAACAATAAAAAATAAAATAAAATAAGCGAATATTCGACTTCGGTGAACAACGTTGAATAGTGACTTTGATATTCGAATATTCGAATATTTGGTGAATGCCCTAGTACATACAGTACACATACAGGCAGAGTGGAGACACAGCAGTGCCCTGCAGACCACATCCTTGTTTCCTACTGGGTTACAGAACTCTTTACCGCACTCTTTACAGCAGTGGTGGTTCGCAAACCTTTAGGCTCAAGACCAAAAAGAGAAATTAGACGTTTGCCCCGGACCCAAACTAGTGAAAACAGCAGATCTACAAGCTGCTTCCAGGACCCAAACTAGTGAAAACGGCAGACCTACAAGCTTACAACGCGAAGCTTCTTTTGCCGTGTTGTAAGCTTGTAGATCAGCTATTTTCACTACTTCTTTTTTTAATTTTATGTATGGAATTTCTTAGATTGGTTTCTTTGTATTATTTCAAAAAAAAGTTTTTTGGGGGAGAGGAAAATATTTTGAAATATTTCTTTTTTTATGTAGGAAAAGAAAATTGGATTTTTACTCGAGTCGTATATTACTTCTCTTGGTGCTGCCTAAGAATTTAAAAAAAGGATACAGTGTCTATAAAGATATCGACAGGGGAGAAAACTGTTAAATCAGCTGGGGTATCGGGGCAGTGCGGGTTGGGCATCAAGGCCAAACTGAAAGGGCACATTGGCAAATGGCCTTCCTGACCTCCATGAAATTCCTGCCCTGACCTGTCCTACACTAATATCTTCCTAATGATTTCAGTAGCTTGCACCCATACGGCCCGGTTCACACAAGGCCGCTCCGAGGTCTGTGCATGAGCGTGTCAGAAATTCTTCATTTATACTGTTGTTGTTCGATGCCGCGGTGGACAAAAAATTCAACAGCTCACAATGCGCACCACACACCAGCATGCAATGAAAGCGAATTAGGCTCGAGCATTGCAGTATGCGAATAACACGCCTCTAAACCTAAAGACCTCTAGCACTCATTTCGAAAAATATATTTTATTATTTGGCACGGGCAGCACAACGGACGTCAGTGCCAGATAATAAAATATAAAATATCTTCATTCAAGCTTTTTTTTTAAATTAATTTTTCACATATAGGCCCCTCAGCAGTATACAAAATGCCACAGTACTGATTAACAGCCGCAGCATCCATAAAGCAAAAGCAATAAAATATCCTAAAAGGACTCGTGTGTTGGTGAGGTCTTGGTTTTAGTTGAATTGTTTTTGAACCATGCACCCGCTAAGACTGTTGTTTGTGAGGAGTGCTCGCATTTCCTTTTGTAGTAGTAAAGCTCTCTCACATTAATGTTAATAGGCTTTTCTCCAAAACAAAATATCCATTATTGAGTGCCACAGGTGCACCTACGCTCAAAGTATGATGATGATACTGGTTGAATTGGCCTTTACAAATGGCAGCTTATCTGTTGTTGGCCTTAGACACAGCAAACAGTGTAATTTAATTGTGAATGTTAACATGTTTTTATCTTTTCACTGTTGAATACGAGATGTGCCATTGACAGTACTGGCCTTGCAAACATCATTTCCATTGGGGGTAGTATAATGCATTGACCTTGTACTTCATGATTAAAACATTCAGCCACATACGGTATCCAATCCAGTTGATGAGATGCCTTACTCACTGACAATACGCATAATTCTCTATGACAATATTTCAGCGGTAGAGCAGGAAAGTGGTCACGACACTTGTATTAAATTGTTTGTTGCGTCGGTGATGGATAAGGATTGATTGATATCAATATGAAATTACATTTTAGTGTTAGACAACACTTTCAGTTTTAAAAGTGTCAAGGTTATTTTGTTTTGATCTGATAACTAATCCATTGTGACGAGATGTCTCCACTCCAGGTCTGTACAAAGATGTTGACCAGGGAAATGATATCTCAATAAATGTCAGATTGCCCAGGACACAGGATAACAAAATGCCAAACATACTATCTGGCCCCTTACGACTGGGGCCAACAACATGAAAACATCTGATATCTATTGTTATGTTCTACATTGTTATTTTCTATTGGCCAATGAAAGTCTTCTATGCTGTGTACACTCAACTATATATGTGAAATTATTATGCTTTGTACTCAGAGAAGCTATGGGTGAAAAATGCTCTACTGTACTTGCTGTACAGTACTTTGAACTCTGACTATATTTTCAATATAACTTATCAAAAAACGCATATTCCCCGGTGTGGTCTCCCTTTATTGTGTCTTCAAATCAATATGGGATATTCATTGACTCTGTGGTTTTACTCTGTGGGTGGAAACGTCTTCTGGAAAAGGAATATACAAATATGGGAATTAAACCAAAATCCCATCAGTCGGTCATTGACATTTTATAATCTCACACGTTCAAGATGAAGAAATATATATATAAAGCCAAGGCTCCTGGGAAATTCTATTTCAAAATTTATTGACATTTTGCATTAGAAAGCAGCTCTGCTTTGAATTCTGTAGAACCTTGACACAAAAAAAATAGAAGGCCACACGTTGGAGCTGAGAGACGACAGCGAGAAAGAGAATGGATTTTTAAAGTGAGCTGGCCAGGTGGAGAGGAAAGAGACAGATGGGAGAGAGAATGAAGAGAACGAACAACAGAGGGACGGATTGGGGAGGAGAGAAATAAAATGAACAAAACAACGCAATCCTTCACAGAAGGATGGAATACAACCCCTCTGGCGTCGGTCGGCACAATTATGCTATGCAGCGAATAATGTCTCCGTCAACAATTTGGGAGGAAATTAAAATCCTTTCTTTTCAGACACGATGCAAGACACACGCCTATGAATCATTTACCATGCTTTGAAAATTCCTGTGCCAAAAAAGACAATAGTGATATACAGTATAATAACACACTGCATCACATTTTTCACCCTGGTGACACTAGACGTTTTGTTTTCTCAGGTACAAAGTCAGATACTATACAGTAAGTAGTTCAAGAGCTTCCTCGATCCACACTTACAATGCTGGAGGTACACATCAAAGGACGATGACACAACACTAAAGACAAACAGGGAGATGAAAGCTCAAAACACATCCAGGCCAACTACAGCTCCAGGAAGGAGGGGGAGAATGCCACATGCTGATTGGCTGAAGGTACAGGGGGCTCGACTTTGTCACCATGGCGAGGCAGAGAAGAAGAGGGGGGAAAAGCCGCGGACCCCTCCGTCTGCCTGGCGGGGTGACGATGGCCACATTCTCTTCAGGACGTCGGAGGCTGGAAGGTCTTGGAGGTGGCGAGCATGGCCCGCACTTTAGCCATCAGATCCTGTTTAGAGAGAGAGAGAGGAGAGACAAAGGGACGCCATCAGATGAACAGAAACAGGGAACAGAAACGGGTAAAAATGGTAAATGGTCCATTAATATAGCGCTTTTATCCAAGGCATATTTACAACGATTTTGCGTTACATTCACTCACACATTCATACACCAATGGCAAAGGAAACCATGCAAGGCACAAGCCTGCTCATCGTGAGCAATTAAGTGTCTGCTCAAGGACACTTCGACACCAACTCTGGGGAAGTCCCGGATCGAACTGGGAACCCTTCTGGTTCCCAAGCGGCGGCTCTACCTGCTGAGCACCAAGGCTGATAAAGCATCTACTGTATCAGTTTAGAAGCCCTGTAATCATTTTTACTCCCCACTACTGCTGCTCGCTAGCATCGTGCAATCAGCCTGTCTGTTTTGTACTTTGTTCTCTCATCTTCCCCCACATCGTTTCTCTTTCAAGTGGAGATTTGAAATGTGGAATCCAGCAGTGGGTTTTGCCCTGGGACCAACTAATGATAAAGATAATGCCAATAGCAATGCCTCATCATCTTGCTCTCTTGGCTTGACTTTAGACACATCGAATCGAGTTGAAAAATACAGCAAAGAACTGCTCTGGAAATAAAGACAGAAATCCTCAAAGGGAAATTTAAATATAAACACCAATTTGGCAATTTTTGCGTCTACTTGTGTGTGTACCCAAAGACAGTTTTGCTTTATTCAATATCTAGATAATTCATAATCATTTGGTGACTGATAGTGTCCTTGTAATGAAGGAGACCCTCATTAAAAAAAATGTCATGCATGGGATTGGGATTACAGGACTCCTTGATTTAACATTGTAGAAAATATGAACATAATGAATATAGATACTGCCATTGTTATGCCTGATTTATAATTAGTTGTGCGTCACTGTCTCCCTAAAACTGTTGTGAGCTTGTAGATCGGCTATTTTCAGTGTGTGTCACCGGCACATTAAGTATAATCAATCAGTCATTGTCACGTCTGACATGAACATGGTTGCTCTGTTTTCTTCAACTGTTTCACACAAACAAAATAAAAACAGGAGAGGTAGATGTGAAAAGCAGCTGCATGAAGGATGAAAAAAGGAGGAAATCCCGAGAGATTTCTAAAAAATCACACCCGTGTGAAGTGGAGCTGTGTGTGTGTGTGTGTGTGTGTGTGTGTGTGTGTGTGTGTGTGTGTGGATCATGTGTGTGTGTGTGTGTGTGTGGATCATGTGTACCGATTTTTGTGACATTTGAAGAAAATATGTAGGAAAAGGAGCAAAAAGTGTGTTTTGGAGAAAATTCAAGATGGCGGAAAATCTATCATGGCGCAAATGGGCGTGGCCTATATGGGGAGATGCGTCATGACCCAAGGAATCCAGGGAAAAAATATTTTTAATTTTCCGACCTACGGTTCAAGAGTTACGGGCCAAAACGTAAAGTGGGGTGTTATGGCGCCACCATGCGGCCAAATGACACAATTATTTTTTATTTAATCCTTGAAACCATTATGAACCTCCTCTCCAAGTCTTGAAACTCTAGCCCCTATGGTTTGCGAGAGACAAATAATTGAATGTGAGTTTTTGCGATTCCCATTATAAGTCAATGGGGAAAATTAATTCACTAATAAATTAATATCAATTAAACTATTGAACCTTTCTCTTAGCAAGTTACTAGCCCACGATTCCCGAGTAAGCCGGTCGATTTGACATATGGCGTGAGTGTGTGGTGGCAAAACTGTGGGACTAGTAACGTGCCGAAGTTTAGGAAGTTCAGGCTACATACAGACACACACACAGACAGACCCACACGGCCACGTATAGGGAGCCTGTGCTTCACACAGCTCCAAAAAGAAACCTGAAGACGTCTATCAGTGAGACACGAAAGACATCAGAGAAGGTAAAGCTCAATTTATACTCCATCACACAACAAGTGTTGCTTGTCGACAGAAACAACTACAAGCTAACAACATGTGACAATGCAACGTTTTGTTGAACGCCACCATACGGCGGAACATAAATTAAGCACCGAGAGAGAGAGAGGGACAGGTAGAGATGATGAAAAGAATCAAAGTCAATGGAAAGATGGGCAGGCTAGGCTGACTTGACGAGCTCCATCTCAAGAGTATGAAATAGGGATACAACAAAGAAAGAAATGTCACTATACTATACCGTATATACAATATACAGTATGCAGTAATTTATGAATCTCTTGATTATTTGATTAATTGAAGAATTAAATTGATAGTTGCAGCCCTGGTATGAACCACAGAGAGAGAAACACAAGGGTAGAGGAGAGAAAGCGTAGAGTAGAGGTACAATTGAAAAGAGCGTGGAGAGGAAGCAGACCGGAGTAATTCAGAGATAGATTGGTAATAAAGAGGGGTCCATTTGGCACTTGCACTGCAAGGGGTGGGTGGAATGAAAATTGGGTGAATTATTGATTATGAGGTGGCCGGTATGAAGCCACACGTGGAGTGTGAGGTGGAATCGGGGGCAGAATAGCGGTAATGTGGGAGGAAAGTTATTTCCTGTCGGGGAAGAGCAAATAGCGACAACAGTATGGCGGCGACATTATTAGCGAGACTCAATGGAGTGTTTCTAAAGGAGAAAATGGATAGTGCCTATGGGGCATATTCACATTTTTATTGAATTTCAAACGACAGTTCGGGTTTCCATGGCGGATTACATTATTGAGTGAACAAAGACATAATGGGGTAAGCGAGTACAACATGGTCCTTCCCAATTTGGTAACATCCTTCAAGTTGTTAACCCATTTAGGCTTATTGACTACTTTAACCATTGAAAAATAGCAGATATACAAGCTCACAGCGCGGCACCGAGTGCCGCGCTGCGAGCTTGTAGATCTGCTATTTTTGAAAAATCATGATTTTTCTTTGCAAGTCTTTGAATATATAAAAGCGAACATTTGTAACTCAAATATTTGCTTCTGGGGGGTCCCTGGAACAACATATTTTGAGATGGGGGTCCGTGGCTAAATACCTGTAATTTTGGGGGTCCTTGACATGAAAAAGTTTGAGAACCACTGATTTAGAGGAAGGATTTAGTAGTCGGGTCAAAGATATTCAAAGACTTGCACTAATTTTCACGATTTTTCAAAAATAGCAGATCTACAAGCTCGCAGCGCGGCACTCGGTGCCGCGCTGTGAGCTTGTATATCTGCTATTTTTCTAAAGTTAAAGCATAAAATAATGGTTAAAGTGGTTAAAATCTAACGCGACTCGGGCGCGTTCCAGGTATTTGAGTGTTAAACACTACACGTCTGAATGAAAAACTAGCATTAACTATTATCCACACTACAATAACACTGACCCACCCAGAGACCTTTACTCTAGCGCCAGCCTTTTACTCTTTTACGAGCACACACTCAGACACACGTATGAACAAACACGTCACATAACCAGTATGGCTATTTAAGAAGCTAATAACGGCCAGCATGTCATATTATAAAGTCATCATGTTTCGACGAGAGCTTATACTTACAGTATGGTGCCTGTTGCCTACCGCAAGTCTAAAGTATCCACCTACCAGGCAGCTACATGTCACATTTGACAGTTTCACAACCACTTACAGTATGATTTCTGAATGTTCTTCAGATGAAACCAATGGGTGTTCCCCTTCGTTCCCTTCAAACAAGGCTGTATAGTCTATACAGTATTTCAGTAACAGATCTAAACAGTTTACGGTCACGGTGTACTCATTCATCAATTGCCTTGGATTAGCTGCAGTGTCCACCATACTGTAACACAGCCTTGCTCCAGGGCTGGCCTCAGTTACACCAGTGTTTCTGTCTGTCGCCCTGAGCCTTAGCTAGTTGCCTAGTCTCATTCCTCATCTGGTTCTCATCACAGATAATGTCAGTCTTTTGTGTTTGGGGTTGACTGTGCTAGAGCTAGACGGCTGACATGAAAGGAGGAGAGAAGAGATTGGTACTCCTAAATTGGTTAGGTCAACTTGTCGGTAGACGTCTGTTGAGCACGCGTAGCTTTGAGATGTTCATCCATCATCGTTGCAGGTGTGTGAGACAGACGCACAAATTCCCATGGGTTCAACAGTATGTTAGGCTTTACTTACACTTGCCGTTTCAATGCCACGCATTTGAAATATGGGTTACCTTATATGAAGAACTTGCAGTTGCAGTAACGCCGCACTCTTCAAAAAGTTCTGACACTATAAACAAACTAAAATTCAGCTAATTTAACGTCACAAAGCTGGTTATGTAGGCCTTCATATTGGAGATGCTGGTCTCTAGGCAACTTCAGAGGGTCCAGAAATGGAACAAAAGTCAGTAGGAGTAAAACAGTTAAAGCTATACTGTGTAAGTTGCTCAACTGGTGGTCTGTAGCAGTATAGCAAACCGCGGTCGCGTTTGCTTTTTTCGTCCGTTTTTCGCTCGCGGACCGGGCCGTCAGACCACCGCGTCCGCCTCGCCTCGCCGAGACGCTTTCAATGAGGTCTCCCGTGTCCTTCTACGAGCAGCGGTTGGGGAGTTACATGCTAGACTCCTCCAGTGTAAACACTGCAGTGTACTTCCTGAAGGCGTGTTTCCTAAACCCACCAGAGAGCCCGGCAGTGTATGTTCTGCGCTGTGATTGGCCGGCAGTGTATAACCCTCACTGTGATTGGCCGGTAGTGTGATGACGCAATTTTTCCGCGAAAACCGGTCCCGGGCAGGGATCATAGAAAACATATAAAGAGAAGGCTTTAGAAGCTGAAAATAACGGAGTGGGGGTTCTAAAACTTTAGCGATTTAACAGCTAGGACCATTTTAAGATTTGTTTTATAAAAAAAGTTACATGGTCTAACTTTAAGTTAAACCTGTGATGTCCAAAACATTGAAGGAAAACCCATATTATATTATAGTATATATACTGTAAGTTGTCCTTTTCTATGTACCGCTAATTTCACACAGGCGTGTTAAATGAGCTACATTGGTTACAAATGAACTAAAGTACATTGGATGCACTGGTTATTCTTTCCTTACTTATTTTAATTTCCTGAAAAGCGATAATTTTGGATATACAAGGACATATTATGCTGGATGGATATGCCATGTGATATGCCATGTGTAAATAATAGTGCTGCCAGAATTGGCCAAAAATTATGTTTGAATATTCCTTTTAAAACACCACGTGGATTCGATCCATTCAAATCGAATTTCGAATGTATATTGATTAATGCTGGCATATTAATATATAAAATATTATATGCTGTAAAACTTCTATAAAAGAAGTCTATTTCTTTCTCTAGAAATGCTGCTAAGAAATGCAATCTCTTGCTAGATCAAATTAATGATTCATCCTTATTTTATTCTATAGCCTAATTATAATTAAGCTGTGCGGATTTATCTGGAGAACGGGGACTCATTGCTCCAACAATGCGCTCATTGTGCTGTGATTTGTTTTTTGTTTAAATCAAATTAAGGTAGGCCACAAGAGAAATGTGAGAGACATGTGAGTAAACAGTCTGCCTTCACTACCAAATGAATCGCCCGTTTCAGCTTGCCTCGTTATCATTTTGAATCAATTTAAGTTACATTGTGTGATTAAACGTGTGTGTTTTCTAATACAGAGCAACTGCAAGTCTAAGCCTACCGACTCGCAGAGGCACTTTGTGTCCGTCTGCGAGTGGGACGGTCAGTGTGTCGCTAAACCACCGCTAATCTACAAGCTTTTTACATTTTATTCAAAACTTAATTTTGTATAGTCGAATATTATTTTATTTTTTAATATTCGAAGGAATATTCAAATATGGAATATTCATTGGCAGTCCTAGTAAGTACATGTAGATAGCTTTTTGTATTCTTGAATCCTTATTTTTTCCCCTCTCTTGCCCCCACTCTTCTTTCCTTTCCTTCTCTTTCTGGAAACAATCAGAAACTATGGAGCTTGCACAAAACATGACATTTCACCCACTGTTTCACACCTGTAAACCTTTTCATGTGACAATACAGATGATTCCGACGAGGAGGGATCTTGGTTGAAAACATGGCAGGGGATGCTGGCTGCCAGCCTCACAATTACGCAGCCATTCTGTGAACTGTCAAAGGTCGCTACGTGAGAGAAAGGGTGACTGCATCTGGCTCTCATGATCTGCAATCACAGCCGTTGAGTCGCAGCAAAAAACACGTACCCTCTTGCGTTTAACCCATTTAGGCCTAGAATTATTGAATGCTTTAACCAGTGAAAAATAGCAGATCTACAAGCTCACAGCTGCGAGCTTGTAGATCTGCTATTTTTGAAAAAGTTGTGAAAATGTGTGCAAATCTTTGAATATATATATTTTCAAAGCGAACGTTTTTAACTCAAATTTTGTTTCTGGGGGGTCCCTGGAACTAAATATTTTGAGATGCGGGTCCGTGGCCAAATAAATATCTGTTTGGGGGTCCTTCACATGAAAAGGTTTGAGAACCACTGACATAGTAGTCTCTCAAGAACATAACTAACTGAGCTCCAGTTAAGTGAAAAGGACCTTTTCTTTGACGATGGCTGGCCAGATTACTGACATAGAAACATAGGTTTTTCAAAAAACCTTAGAAGGATTCAAAACACTTATAGAATCGGTTCAAAATTCTAATTTTCACGATTTTTCTAAAATAGCAGATCGCAGCTGTGAGCTTGTATATCTGCTATTTTTCAATAGTTAAAGCATAAAATAATGATACACAATACTGTACACGTTCTAAATGGGTTAAATAATGCTTAAATAATTAAAGCAACTAAAAATGACCAGACTTCTCTCTGAGGAGAAGAGATTGGACGTGGGCCAAAGGTTTCACATTCTCATCCAAGTGGTCCGTTATTCAAAACAGTGGTTTTAAATATGAAAGTAAAAGGCCCCAACGGTTTCATAAAAGCATATTTACATTTATGGTCCAGGCGTATAGAGCTGGACTAATGTTAAACTGTGAGTTTTAAATGACTCCCTGCCCTTTCCATCTTTTCCTCTCACACTCTATTCGTCTAAAATGAATCACTTTGGTTTCCGTTGGTCTGGCTCTCTCATTTCCTACTAATAGTTCTCTCCCTCTCTCTGAGATGAAAGCACTTTGTATTTAACCACCGCCACTTGGCTGTCACACAAAGATTTGGAGGGCCTCCTGCAGTAACTCTGAGGACCCCCTAGGGGTCCCGGACCCCCCTGTTGAAGACCCTTGACCTAGTAGACAAGCATGCCTAACAGAATAATCATGTCTTGCACACGTTCACACAAAAGACCCCCAAAGCATAAATACGCCCACCATAAATATGGCCCCCACATACACTCGCGTGTGTGCTTGGACACACACAAGCACGCACAGCATCAACATGCAGATGAGTAATAATACTTGTACCACTTAAGCTGCCACAAATGTTCCACTAGTTAGAGGCAGAATGCTTGAAGGTGACTTTAGGTCAGAGATTAGCTGGTCTACAGCATGCAGATCAACTGCACATAAAGCTAAGATAGCCCCACTGGGGTACAATACATGCTCATTTTAAATAGGATATAATGTCCATGTTTGCAACCATAAATTCTACTAGCCCCCATGTAAAACAACGATCAAAGTAAAAAACCTCTGTGCTGGACAATACACTGTGACCAAATATGATACAGTATATAAATATAAAATGCTCTGAGCTGGATACTACAGTCTAGAACAATGTGATCACAATTCTAAACAGCAGCATATTTAAGATGCCAACATTGTATTTTCAACATTTTTACAGAGTTTAAAGCAATTTTGACATGCTGTCTTTACCAATAATAATAATCTTTGTCCTGGTCCTTAAAACGTGTATTAAAATGTTAAAATTAAAAGCTCCACTCCAGTGAGCCATGGCAGGTTTTTTTCTCTCTCTGTGTTCTGTTGACTGATAGATAATATACCTAGATTCCTGCAGGTGTCGTAATAATCGTTGCCTCTTTTGGAATGCAACAACCAAAGTGGTGAATAGTGGTTTGGAACGATACAAACACAGTGGAAAGTAACTGGTAAATGGTGCATTGGAACGACACAAACACAGTGGGAAAGTAACAGCAAAGGTGATATAACCTCCCCCCTATAACCCTCCCCCCGATGATGATGCTTACGCTGAGACCTTTTTTTTGTGTAATTGAGGTCAGGAAAAAGAATTAATTAAATGAAAATGTGATGTCATAAGACCTTTAAGAAGTCAGAGGCTCCATATACTGTATAAAAGAACATTTTAAAAACATAGTTAATACTTCAAACTGAAAGTCAGTTCTAGGCCACAGCTAGACTTGAACAAATGGACAAAGTCCAAAGATGTAGAGAGCCTATGCTGTAGTAAGTAACAGCTTCTTCTATTCAGTGGGTCAAACACAGTTCATCCATTCAACAGCATTGTGTAGTGGGTAGGCTGTAGCTAATAGGTAGAGGGCTGCTGAGTGCAGATATAAATGAGTAATACCTGAGTGATTTTGGTCTGCACAGAGGACACTATCGTTGAAGCCACAGGTTTGTCTTTCTCCTGAGATCCACCCCTGAGGAGAGTCGAGACACAGTCCAGAGATCGAGGCATGGAGAGAGAAAAATTAAATGAAAGCGTTAAGTCATGGTCAGCTATGACTGTACATTATTATGAGAAGACACAAGAGGCAGGGACAACAGCGATAGAGGAAGCATACGGGTGCCAGGCTAATTTATTAATGTGTGTTTAAAAGCACAATTTAAATGGAGAGGTTTGTCCCTGCTCATCCAAATGGACTTGACTTGTCACATAAAGAGGCCGATACAATAATAATCTTGCCCTGTTGGGACTGATATGTGAAATGTTTAAAGGAAGGCTGTTGTGTCCACATACAGTACATAGGATTAGGATGCAAATCCCTGCTTGAAACCTATAAACCTATATATACCTTGGATGAGCTCCTTTTAGACTCGGGTTTGAATCCAAGTGGTTAAATTAGGATCTCATCCAGAATCGGGTTTGTGGTGTGGTGGGGTGTCAAAGGGGGTTTGATATAGCAGAGTAGTCCCTTAGCTATGGAATGATTTATCTTTAGAAGAGTTGAAGAGGTAAGCAAGGTGACCGCAAAGCAGCCAAAAGGCATGCACATCTAAAGCCACAGTTGGCTGGGTGCTAGACTAAAACAGTGCATACAGGTAGAAGAATAAAAGTCTGCACACCGATTTTTGCTCCTAAACATTAAGTTTACTTGTGGTAACGTTTCTATTAAGTTTACTTGTGGTAACGTTTCTAGCCTAACGGCTCTTCATCAGGTCTGATGTAGGACAATTGGGTTTGAATCTAGGCGTTTACAAACAGCATTTTGTGGCATTTCACAGCTCAATTTCTGTCTGAAGGTGTTATATATTATGCATGTGTATCTTTGTGTGAGTTGGTAAATCTATATGTTTGTGTGCATGACTGAATACGTCATGGTATAATATATCATGGCATGGTGATACAGGATTCATGTATCACTTCGCTGGGGGGGTTATCAGCCAAGTGTGCCAGTTTCCAACTCAAACAAAAACAAACACGTTCTCCCTACGAATGCTTGCAAACGTATGGAAATGTTCTCAAACACAATGCCTTGTTGAATGCATCTCTGATGTTCACAACAAAGGCTGTTCAGCGGAGCTGTGTGTCTGTTGACAGCCTGACACTGGTCTATAGAGGGCTCCCATGCCCTCTATCTGGCAGTGCCATGTTTCAGCCTCACAGTTGCAACAACCTTTCTCAATGACACTTCAGCAGGAGTCGATGAACGTGTGGGTCATCTGGATGAACAGGTGTTTGTTTGTGGCTCACGGTGCAAATGGACCAACATGTGTTCTGTAGCGTCGATTTCGTAGACCAGGGGTCTTCAACGTTTTTAGGCCAAGGACCCCATAGTTGAGAGAGAGATGAACCAGGGACCCCCATAGATTCCATATAATTTCATCGTTTGACGACACAATCATCAGTGTATTTTGGATTCATGTCAATTTGTGTTTTCAGATATTTAACCATACATTTTTGGCGACAAAATCAACTGTAGCTTTAGTCCACTAAAATCTTATGATGTTTAGTCAACTAAAACTAAACTTTTCAGATGACTAAAATTAGACTAAAAGTAAGACTATGACTATGAGTAAGACTATGATAAATTAAAAAAAAAATGTTTTTTGCTTGTTTGTATTGTTTTGTCTTTCAAAAAAAAATCTAATACAAATTAATATATATTAAAAAAAATCTAAATAAATGCTGTCAAAATCAACAGCGATGTGTTCTGCCTGCTTACCTGGAGCCCATACTGGAGGCGGGGCTGGCAGACAGGGCTCTGGCAGGTGACGAGGAGAGGGACAGAGGGGACCCCGCAGGCTGGAGCTGCCCTGAGGACAGCAAGGAGCTCTGCCTCTTATGGGGAGACCTGAGAGAAAACAGTGCACAGTCAGTGTCACTAGGGCTGTCACAATTATTATATAATCGTCTAATCGTGATTATTTTTCATAATCGTCATAATCGTTTCCATGTCAAAAATAGTGGAAATAGCAGATCTACAAGCTCACAGTTGTGAGCTTGTAGATCGGCTATTTCCACTATCAATGTTATTTTTTAAGTATAAAGTTGTCAAATATGTCAGTAATTTCATGGTATATTTAAGGTTATGTGTCATATCTGCCATGTGCAACTTCAAAGCCTACAAGCCAAACAGAAATGTAATTGTCAAGGACAAAACACAATTAAATCGTTAATCGCCAATTATTTGAGTGACAATTAATCGTCATGTAAAATGTCATATCGTGACAGCCCTAAGTGTCACACCACAAACTAGGAGAGACATTTTATATATGATATGATCAGACGATGTGATCACTTCTAAAAGCCAGTATAACAGGAGTTATGAATTCATATAATACATTATAATTAGTATATTTACAGTACGTACACAATTACAATTTAGGCATTTATTAGGAGGCACTGTTATCTAGAGTAAGCACACAATCAGAGTAAATGGCATAAAAATGGCAAGTAAAACGGCAACAGAGTGACAAAAAAAGAATAACATACTAGTATACAAATTAACTAGGATAGCAGGTAGACGACTGTTCCATCTGGCCTGCGTTTATACTTTCATTTGATTCAGCTGAATGCCAAATTAACACACCTATTTCCTCTTTAATTCGGTCAGGTTTACATTCACTAAGTTGAGAGAGAAGCTGATAAACAGCTAAAAAGACAACACACAGACACATCCCAGAGCTACTAGGCTGGGTGCAGGATCAAAACAGGTTAAACAGTGTATACTGTAAGAATAAACAGTATTGCTGCTCCCAAATGCAATTTTACTTTGTAACGTTTCGAGCCACCAGGTCTGAGGAAGAGCCTTTACGAAGTAAAATTGCATTTGGGAGAAACGATACTGGTGTGCAGACTTATATTCTTATACACTGTTACACTCACAATGTGCCTGTCCTCCGAGTGAGTACTGGGTCTGCTCCGGTGGTAAAAGTATTACATAATAGTGATGTGCAGTACTCCACTGTGCAGCTGTGTGGACATATAAATATAGCATACTGATACTGCTGTTGTGTTGTAATATTGTCAGATTCTTTGTTGTGGCCATCATGACCTCCTGGCTTCTGCATGAAGTTAACGCACTAACAATACATTGCTATAATTTAAACAGAGAAAAACCTCAAACGTATCGTAATTCCACAACAAATGTGTCAGTACTGCACTCAACCACAATTTACAATTTGGGCATTTACCACATTTTGATTCTGCGTTCAGGACTGTAGTGCGTTGGACTGCTGCATGCAAATCTTTCAGCCAATCACACGCTGGCAGGGTGGGGCTTGCTTGCCCACATGTGTTGTTGTTTATTTGCGTTTGTTGTTCACACGGTGACACGAGGGGAGAGTCCCCGAAAATGCCGTTGTCGTCTGAACGGAAGGCATATCTGACTTTTCATTTTGCAGAATTCTCGTTGTAAAAACGCAGTGTAAACGGGCCCTAAGTTTTGTTTCAGAGAACATCTGACAGCTGGTGTTGGAGTGAGACCAGGCACACACCTTTGCGCACGCACACAGTACGTCCCACGCTTTGCGTCTGAGCACACATGCAGCTGTAGCAATATTTATACCTTGGCTTGGATATGTGCTGTGCTCAGACAAAATGAATGTACCATGAGCAGCGATAACTACCTCTGTAATGCATTTGAGAAAGCGTCCCCACTACCCCTCTTAGCAAGGCTAAGCAGCCAACCAGAGAGCTTTTAGGCCTAGAGGCAGATATACAAGCTCTACAAGCTGCGAGCTTGTAGATCTGCTATTTTTGAAAAAGTTGTGAAAATGTGTGCAAATCTTTGAATATATGAATTTCAAAGCGAACATTTGTAACTCAAGTTTTGCTTCTGAGTGGTCCCTGGAACTAAATACTTTGAGATGGGTGTCCGTGGCCAAATAAATATAATTTTGGGGGTCCTTCACATGAAAAGGTTTGAGAACCACTGACATAGTAGTCTCTCAAGAACAGACTAACTGACCTCCAGTTAAGTGAAAAGGACCTTTTCTTTGACGATGGCTAGCCAGATTGCTGACATAGAAACATAGGGTTTTTCAAAAAACCTTAGAAGGATTCAAAAGACACTTCAAAAGACAATCGGGTCAAAATTCTAATTTTCACGATTTTTCAAAAATAGCAGATCTACAAGCTCGCAGCGCGGCACTCGGTGCCGCGCTGTGAGCTTGTATATCTGCTATTTTTTCAATAGTTAAAGCATAAAATAATGATACACAATAATGTGTACCCGTTCTGAATGGGTTAAACGGGTCAGTGTCGGCTTTCAACACCTCCCTACAACTTTCAACCCGACAGCACACTGCCTATTCTTCGACCAAAGATTTTCGGCAACAGCCGCTTTTCAACACTTATCGCGGCCGGCGTCAGTTTGGTGCGGGGGGGGGGGGGGGGGACACCTTTAGGTGCAACCAATTTGCACTTGCATCACACACTACCAAACCTCCATGATGGAAAATATCATCACTAAGCCATTGTAAGACCTCATCTGACACCCCTGTTTCTCCCTCATGTCCTCATTCCGCTGCTGTCTGTCTTCCTGCTCCTAAAATATACATCGTTGCCGACGGGCAGAAAACTGCCTATTTTAAACTTTCGCTTCCATCCGACAGCAACAATGCATGTACTGACGCATTAACATCAAAACAGCCCATTTTAAAACTAAAACATAAACTCATTAACCCATTAAGACCTAGAACCACTTTAACCATTATTTTATGCTCTAACCATTGAAAAAAATAGCAGATCTACAAGCTCACAGCGCGGCACCGAGTGCCGTGCTGCAAGCTTGTAGATCTGCTTTTTTTGGGAAAATCGTGATTTATTTTGCAAATATTTGAATATATATATTTTTTAAACATTTCTAACACAAATATTTTTTCTGGGGGGTCTCTGGAACAACATATTTTGAGATGGTGGTCCGTGGCCAAATACATGTCATTTTTGGGGTCCTTGACATGAAAAGGTTTGAGAACCACTGATTTAGAAGAAGGATTTACAATCGGGTCAAACATATTCAAAGACTTTTTTAATAGTTAAAGCATAAGATAATGGTTATAGTAATACTGCATAATAATGCGTTTCCGGTCTTAACAGATTAATCCATTAGAAGACCTCACACCCTGCAGCCCTACCCGTCTCTCTCGTCTCTCTGCTCTGCTGCTCGTACATGCATTCTCCTCATAGAATGATGCATGGTATTTACAGCCAATTAGACTAGCCAAGCTATCGCTTACATTTACCTCAAGTTGTTTTTAGGACTATGAGAAAAATGCTTACACTAAACGAAAAATATCAGGAATTACATTGACACCTCTACTGCAGTCAGCATTTGCTAAATCATTGGTTAGTTGACTAAATCAGAACGATGTTTGGGCAAAGGGATCACTTTAACAACTTGACCTGAGTCAAGATCAAGTTAGCTGGGAAACGTCAGCTCTGAAGTTAACATCCAACTAATGGTAGAACTGCAATGACATCTTAATCTTATGATAATACTAGTAAGACGCCTCAGGGAGACATGCCACCTCGCCCTGCGCCAATTCTTTGCCATCTGGCCAGTGATGTATATCGGACCAGTTACGGAGACCCCTGGTACTCATATATGGAGATCCATGTACTGTATATGGAGATCAGCTCTGTGGCCTAAGTTTCTTCTTAAATCGAGCCCAAACATGTGTACTCAGATGTCAGAGCATGAAGTCATAGTGACAAACCCATAGATGTGTCAGGGGAACCACAGCGTCAGGCGTGACCTACAGAGACACGCTGATATGCGGACAAGATGTGCCAGTTTTCATAGTTAACTGTATAATAACAATAATGTTAAGACCGTTTGCCAACGGTACACATACAGTACTACTCTGTATGAAAAATACCTTTTAATATGGTGTGCAGTACACCAACTCAACACTCAAATGACAAATTACTTGTTGACTCGGCTCTCATTGCAGGCCATTCTAATTAAAAGTCAACAGCAACAGTTTTTTTCTTTTTCCTTTTCCCCAGCACAATTATTCAGAAGTTTACCTGTTACCAAAATTGGGGGTGGTGGTGTCTACATTTCCTGCCTGCCTGGAACATGTTTTCTTTGTTTTCTTTCTCCCAATTCAGTTATGACATTTAATCTTCCCCACACATGTCTGTGTTGCCACTGCCGTTGTATCCTACCGGCTCAGCTGCCAGTGAGGAGCCCCCACTGGGGGGAGTAAACCAAGTTTACCCGGCGGTTGAGTTCTTAAGATTACCTGGATCGTCTTCTGTGCTGCTCTGTGCTGCTGCCTAGACGATGGCGCTCCCTGTCTCTGTCTTCATGCCTCCTCTCTGCCGCCGCCGCCGCTGCCCTGTCCTTCCTGGATGGAGAACGTGACCGTGACCTGTCCACACAGAGAGAGAGAGAGAGAGAGAGAGAGAGAGAGAGAGAGAGAGAGAGAGAGAGAGAGAGAGAGAGAGAGATGGAAAGAGAGAGAGAAAGAGAGAGAGAGAGGGAGAGAGAGGGAGGGAGATGGATACAGAGAAAGAGAGAGAGCAAGAGAGAGAGGGAGGGAGATGGAGACAGAGAAAGAGAGAGAGCAAGAGAGAGAGAGAGAAAGATGGAAATCAAGACAGAAAAGGAAAAGAAGCAAAAGAAAGAAAAACACAGAAAGATAATTAATATGGAGCCATAAATGTAGACAGGGCACAGATTGGAAATTTGGCAGGAGAAATGAAAGAAGGCAGTTTATTCAGGAGAAAACAAATTAACTTTGTATAGCACTTTTTAAAACAGAGTTACGACAAATGAGGGAAGTGAGGAAACAAAAGACATTCTGTCTAAAATAAAGATTATGTAAAATCAAGAGGCACGTTGCTTTTCTGAGAGCTGTATGCAACATGATGGTGGTGGTGAGTCAGGAACATTGAAGGGAAAAAACTTAATTTACACACATCCACAAGTATATCCTACATGCACGCACACACAACAGGTTTACCTACTATGTGGCCACAGTGTAACAAATGAATTTCCTTTCAGTTAGATCTTTTCTACATCTGGCTATAGCTTTCATGCTTTTTCTGTAAAGGGGCACTGTAGTGAATGACTATGTCTCTGAACAGGGACCAACAGCTCATGCCACTACGTTAAGTAAAAGTTAAAACACAAGGACATGAGCAAAAACTAAAAACCATTGCCTCATAAGTATGTAAATTACGAGGGGATTGTTCTAAAGGACAGAGTTTTGGGACAATAACCAGTTTGGTAAGCTGTTCTCCTGAAGGTCACTTGAGGTTAATGACACAATATAGTTTTAGCAAGGACACAGCTTCCAGATGTGTGACCATTATCTAGCTAATAATAATTATCATCATCAACCATCATTACCATATAGATTGAGTTGGAAAGCCACTAACCACTTAAGCCCTATTTTGGAATACATACACACACTCGCATAATGTATATACATGCCTTTGTCTCTCTATCTAATCCTCCCATAGGGACCACAGCCCCCACTTTGAAAACCTGTGGCATACACAGCACCATCACCACACAAGCAGGCAGCCTGCAAGTGCAGCACACTGAATTGTGTGGCTTCATTGACTGAAGACATAGCTAAGGATTGAGTTGGCAGTGGCTCAGGGGTAGAGTGTCTGGTAGAGTGGCTGGATGGAGAAGTGCAAGGTTCCCAGTTCGATCCCGGGCTCCCCTCAGAGCCAATGTACAGTAAAAGTGTCCTTGAGCAAGACACTGAACCCCTAACTTGCTCCCAATGTGCAGGTTGGTGCCTTGCATGGTTTCCTCCGCCATCGGTGTATGAATGTGTAGGTGAATGTAATGCACAATCATTGTAAAGCGCTTTGGAATAAGGCGCTATATAAATGCACCATATACCATTTAAGGATTATTCAGGGAGGCCACGCTGTTATTAGACTAATATGTCTTGTTAAATCTGGTCTAGTTTCAATGAAGCATAGATAAGCATTGTGTACAATTTAAATAGTCTTGTTTTGCTTACGCAGTGGAATAGTGCCTTTTCAAAGAGATCATCTAAAATCCACACAACCATTGCAGAGACAGGTTTAATTAACGACAATCAAATAACAGGTTATCAATTTGTAAACTTTTTTTCCCCCTTCTGAAAATCTCCCTGGGAGGAATTTTATATTAAATATGCGTGGCTTTGATGACGATCTTAAATTGTAGCCCAATTTTCTTTGAGCAGAATTAATTTAATCCCACTGGCAAGTGTGGGTTTGTACAAACCCATCCTTTCAGTCAGGGACACAAAGGTCTTATTTAAATGGAATAGGTAAAAGAGGAAGGCATCCTTCCTCTTTAAAGGCTAGGCAGTAAAGCACTAATGTCAGAGCGTGGCTCTGAGGTCGATACTGTTCACATTAACCTGAGAGACGAATGGCGCATACAGAGCAGTCAACTCTATAACCCTACACTCTCTCTCTCCGTCTACCGCCTGTCTACTTCTTATCCTGCCTTCCATTCCGCCTTTGTCTTCATCTACGACGGTGTCTTCATCTTTTAACCTTTCTCCCCGTGCCCAATTATAATATCTGTATTCTCTCTTTCTCTGACCTACATCGTCCCGTCTTGAAAAAGTGACAGTCATGCAAGACACATGGACATTTGTAAACAAACAAAAGGGTAAGTAGTCAAGGAATAAGAGTGCTCAGAGTATGTGCTTCACTTTTCCCCCTCTTTAAACCCCACATCCGTCTCACTTCTCCCATCACTTCGACTCTCTCAACGCCCCCATCTATCTCACGCCGCATTCACAGCAGCTGTGAGCACATGTCCATAGTGCGGACATGCACTGAAATGCAATAAAACGTGCGTGTCCGAGGTACGAGTGACACCCTCGTAAATAAGCAAGTCGTGGTCCAGAAAGAGCTCGGCTGCTTAGAGCGGATCAAAGCCAGCAGCTGCGCCTGGTTGGGGAGCTGACAGGCAGGCAGGCGGGAGGGAGGGAGAAGTACAGGCTCATCTCAGTCAGCTGGTTTGTGAACAATTTAGGTAAGAAATAGGCCGCGGTGATTACATTCACACCTATAACTGCTAATTTAATCCAAATTACACTTCTGTGGCCTACTGGCTGAATGCACAAGAAATGTGGTGATAATTGGTCCGGTGCAGGGGTCTTCAATAGGGGGTCCGGGACCCGTAGGGGGTCCTCAGAGTTACTACAGGGGGTCCTCCAAATCTTTGTTTGATAGTAGTAGGTTTGATAGTAGTAGAAACCTTTTTTTCTCCAAAGAGGTTTGGTGTAGAGGGGAAAAAGAGCAGACTATGTACATAGTGAAAGGTCAAGTTTAGACGGTGGTTACATTTTATTCACACTCTACAAAATCTCTTTGCCCAAAAATAGCCGATCTACAAGCTCCTGTAGATCAGCTATTTTTTGGCAAATGTTCCGCAATTTCTTTGGTCACAATAATCGTGATATGAAAATGTCAAATCGTCCCATCCCTAATCTCTATCCATCTCTACCTCATCACCTTGTCTCTCTCTCTCTACTGTACCCCTCCATCTCTCACACATTTCCCATCACTTTGTCTTTCCCAGTCTCTTTCCATCAACGCGTTCTCTCTCCCTCACACCCACCAACTGTCTCTCACCAGCGCCTCCTCCATACACAGGGGTTAAAGCCAAAAAGAATCACAAGACTGAAATTATTTTCAGACCATGTCCCAATATGTGATTTCTTGAAACATGGCATGTGCAGCGCACACTTTGTTTTAAATTATATTATTATTATTTTTCTCCTGAAGTTCTGAACTGCTTTCACTGAATGTATGTGTGCCAATCTATGCTTTATTTTATAGAAATATCTTCTGAAGTTCTGTTGTCTTCTATTGCTTGTCTGGCCAATTCAAATACTCATATCTTGAAATTATAACTGCTTTTTAGATTGGAGATCACTAGACTTTTTGACAACTTTGTCATTCACACCGTGGCCATCGCTACACCTCCCCCTTATTTTATTTATTTGTGTTTTTGCAGATCTGCACTGATCTCAGAAACAGACCCTATGGAATCCTCAAGACTGTAATCAGTCCCCAGGAGGACTGAGAACTTTAACCCCTGTCCATACAGTTAGGGCTGTCACAATTATTACATAATCGTCTAATCGCGATTATTTGACATAATCGTGATTATTTTTCATAATCGTCATAGTCGTTTCCATGTCAAAAATAGCGGAAATAGCAGATCTACAAGCTCACAACGCGTCGCGATGCGACGCGTTGTGAGCTTGTAGATCGGCTATTTCCACTATCAATGTTCTTTTCTAAGTATAAAGTTGTCAAATATGTCAGTAATTTCTTTGTATATTTAGCTTATGTGTTTTATCTACCATGTGCAACTTCAAAGCCAAACAGAAATGTAATTGTCAACGACAAGAACACAATTAAATCGTTAATCGCAATGATTTGAGAGAAAATTAATCGTCATGTAAAATGTCATAATCGTGACAGCCCTATACAGTACGTCTATCTCTCTCTCCCCACATGGCAGTCTGTTTCTCTCGCTCCTCTTGTCTATTTCGCTGTGTCCCTGAAGCATTGGAGCTTTAGTAAAGCCATTATGAAGCTGATTCAGTCGATCGACATCGGCCCGTCAAGGGCAATATCGCTGCCAGGCAACCTCCTCCGTGATTTAATAAGAGATCGAACTCAATCCACTTCTTCTGCATGCAAAGATTTACTTGGAGGCAAATGTACAGACATGTCATACACCAGAGAGAGAGAGAGAGAGAGAGAGAGAGAGAGAGAGAGAGACACAGAGAGAGACAGACAGACAGACAGACAGACAGACAGACAGACAGACAGAGATACACACACACACACACACACACACACACACACACAGACGTGGTAGGCACAGTCTTCACTGAACACACACATATTCTATATTGAGGTATTTGTAAAAGAAAAAAAGAAACAGGCTGATATGTACATATCAGCCATGGCCCCACGCACACGCTCCTTGTCTACTAATCAGGAAGAGCACAACATCATCTGACACAGCCCTTCCTCCTCTCTCTTAAACCTCTGCTCTTTAATTCACATGCTGTACAGCAAGTGATTTAAAACCTGGGGCTCAAACGCCCCCATCTGCAGAAATCACATTAGGGCTTGTCAAAGTGACACCATGAATCAGACATAATTGCAGACGCCAAAACGCCAGCCACTGATAATGAGCATTGGTCTGGATTACCAAGGGGAGAAGTTACAGAATGAATAGGGCTATAGCATGGAACAGGGCAAAACTACAAGTGACGGATTTACCAGTGAGAAATCCTAACACACCTCACCTCTTAAACTCTATATACTTTGGGGTTCCTCAGGGGTCTATAGTTGGTCTCCTCTAACCCCTCCCCCAATAAATGTCTTTGCGGAAGGAAAGTAGCCGATCTACATGCTCATAACTGTTGCTTTTTTTTGGCAAATGTTTGCCCATTACGAGATGCCTAGAATAGAGAAGCTAGATGCACTACAGTAGATGTTAAATGTAATTAAAGGTGTTTTTTTTCCCCCACGATACACCATTCTTTTCAATTAAAGTTAAAGTTCAATTCTTTAAGCCTTCCAAATCACAAAATACTACCGATTGAGATTTGTTCAGTGATTATGTTGCAATTCACTGAGAGCACTAAAAAGCAGATCAACAATAAAAATGTTCAAATGGAAGTTTTCTCAAAGTTTTCCATTACTACTGCACCTCCTGCTATGAAGTCATGTCATGAGTCATGAGTGTTTTATTTTGTGCGATGAATTTGCCTTAATTTAAACTGCTGTTTATGTCATAAGTACATCCACACAGAATGCAAAGATTATGCCGCAATAAAAAAACAATTTATTTAATCAACCTGTATGAATGGACCTACTGTATACAGGTCCATTTGGCTCCATTTGTACACTCTCAAAGTTAAGGGGGAACCACTAGCACTAGTTCGGACTCTATATACTTTGGGGTTGTGTGCTTGTAGATCTGCTATTTTCACAAGATTTTGTGCGATGAAGCAGGGCTTTACTTTACGAAAAAACACACACATCTCCAAGTTTCACATTTGAAACTTGGAGATACAAGGTTTTCTGCGCGACAGAAACAGAAACCTTGGTCCGTTAGCGTCCTACCTGGACCTGCGGGCTCTCCTGTAAGCACTGGGAAGAGAGTGTCTGTTCTTTGACCGCGACCGCGACCTCCTCTTGTGTTTCTTCTTCTTCTTGTCTTTGTCCCTGCCTTTGTCCCTGCCTCGGTCTGCGCCTCTGGAGGCGGACGAGGAGGAGGAGGCGGGGTGCTCCCTGCCCCTGTGAGCCGCTAGCTTCTCCTCGCAGGGTTTCTGCACCTGGGGGTACGCTGATGGCACAGAGTACACAGAGGGAGGAGGGGGCTCCGAGATATGGCCAACGGCCTCTTGCACCTGTAGAAAGATGGAGAGGAGAGACAGAGGGAGAGGGAGAGAAAGGGTAAACTTAAGTGGAGGTTACGTTAACCCATTTAGGCCTAGAATTATTGAATGCTTCAACTACTGAAAAATAGCAGATCTACAAGCTCGCAGCGCGGCACTCGGTGCCGCTCTGCAAGCTTGTAGATCTGCTATTTTTGAAAACGTCGTGAAAATGTGTGCAAATCTTTGAATATATGTATTTTTAAAGCACTCGTTTGTAACTCAAATTTTGCTTCTGGGTGGTCCCTGGAACTAAATATTTTGAGATGAGGGTCCGTGGCCAAATACATATCATTTTGGGGGTCCTTCACATGAAAAGGTTTGAGAACCACTGACATAGTAGTCTCTCAAGAACAGACTAACTGAGCTCCAGTTAAGTGAAAAGGACCTTTTCTTTGACAGATTGCTGACATAGAAACGTAGTTTTTTTCAAAAAAAACCTTAGAAGGATTCAAAAGACACTTATAGAATCAGGTCAAAATCTGGTCCAAATTAAAAATTTTACGATTTTTCAAAAATAGCAGATCTACAAGCTCGCAGCGCGGCACTCGGTGCCGCGCTGTGAGCTTGTAGATCTGCTATTTTTCAATAGTTAAATCATAAAATAATAATACGCAATGATGTGTACCCATTCTGAATGGGTTTAATAATGACAGGATGATCGTAACCCCCTGCTCCTCTCTGGTTAACCAGACACAGAGACAGAGTAAAAATCAATGAGTGCATCGACTGACAGTACACAATCACACTCACTCTCTCTGCTTTACAACAAGGACTTTGGAGGTATTCTCGATACCGTGATGTCGCCGCGCATCACTGGATAATCAATACACTAGTAAAACCCTCACTGTTAATTTATCCATTTGTAACTCAAAGAGTGTGTATATGTGACCAAATGGACCGGTAAGGGTTGGCACACTCTCAGGGTTAAATTAACATTTTACTGCGTAGAAGTCTGCATGCTTGAGGCAATGCTGTGAAGGAAAACGTTTAAAGGGGAAAACTTTGCTGATTTACAACCTAAATGGCGATGTGAGGAGCTTGATAACGGTATGGCCAATAAATATATAAAAATAAAAATGTCTTCCGTGTATTACTCCACGAAATGTTGACGCTGCGAAACGACGGAGATAAGAAAGAAACAAGTGATGTTTTCACGCTTGAGCGCCGTGTGTGTGTGTGTGTGTGTGTGTGTGTGTGTGTGTGTGTGTGTGTGTGTGTGTGCGTGCGTGCGTGCGTGCGTGAGGAGGAGCAGATTGAGTCATGCTAAGTCAAGGTTTCTCAGATCCCCGCTCTACCCTCAGGCCATAATTACCTCCTGACCGAACCCAACATGAACGAACACACACACACTTTCTAGGATTAAAGGAAAACACTAAAAGGGGAAAAAGAACATGATGAGCTCTAACAGTGCAGTTTAACTCTCTGGTATCATGTTGAGGGAATCATATTGATGAAAAAGGGTGGGGTGGCAGGACATTGGAGAATACTGATACACAAGATGTGAAAAATAGTCATTTAACCCATTTAGGCCTAGGATTATTGACTGCTTTAACTATTGAAAAATAGCAGATATACAAGCTCACACTGCGAGCTTTTAGATCTGCTATTTTTGAAAAATCATGATTTTTTTTTTTGCAAGTCTTTGAATATATCTACTTAAAAGCGAACATTTGTAACTCAAATATTTACTTCTGGGTGGTCCCTGGGACAACATATTTTGAGATGGGGGGGTCCGTGGCCAAATACCTGTAATTTTGGGGGTCCTTGACATGAAAAGGTTTGAGAACAGCATGATTTAGAGGAAGGATTTAGAAGTCGGGTCAAAGATCGGGTCAAAGATATTCAAAGACTTGCACTCATTTTCACGATTTTTTCAAAAATAGCAGATCTACAAGCTCGCAGCGCGGCACTCGTAGTGCATGCTGACGGACCAGTGGTTTGCGAGATTAGCCGGACACACAGGAGCCACGGCATAAAAAAAACTAATTAGAAGTTGCTAATTAAAATATGGTGCAGGACAGGTTACACAACATAACGTAGCCTTTTGGCATCACACAAAATAATAAATGACTCCTGGCTACTGTCGGCTGCAAAGTGTTGTTGTCTCCACCAGCCGAAGGCTGAGGGAGAGTATGTTTTCCCCTCCGTCCGTCCGTGCGTCCGTGCGTCCGTCCGCGCAGTTTGTGAGCAGCTAATCTCAGTCACCGTTGGCCCGATCGCTGCCAAACTGAGCACACACACTCCCTGGATGCCAATCTAGAACCTCTGCCCCACATTTTTCAAATCAGCCTCATGGTGGCGCTATAACAGGCCGATTTGTGTGGCCTGGTTGTTACCAGCTAATCTCCGGCACCGTTGGCCCGATCGCTGCCAAACTGAGCACACACACTCCCTGGATGCTAATTCAGAACCTCTGCCCCACATTTTTTAAATCAGCCTCATGGTGGCGCTATAACAGGCCGATTTGTGTGGCCTGGTGGAGACCTGTGCTCGGAAGAGCACTGCTTCTAGTTAATTATGTAATTGATCGTGTTTCAGTAGATTCCTGCCTTCCTGTGAATTCCCAGAGAAAATATTTTAATCGGTCAATTCAGAGCTTGTGATACAGGGCCATCCACTTGCAAACAAGGCCGCTCTAGGGACAAATAGATACATTCCTTTTAACAGTGTTAGATAAATGATTCTGAGTTCAAAGACAGAGCATCGTTCTATGGGTAGAGCCCAGACGCTCCTACGGTTAGGCAGAATCTCCACTGGATGTGGAGCGCATGCACTGTGCACGAGAGCTTTTACACCAACCTCAGTTTAGCTTTTGCAGAAATTAAGCTGGAAGATGACATTTTCGTATGGCGAATCGGCGATGCCAAAGCAGCAAAGGCACAGCTTTTAACATCAACAACTAGGGTTAAAGCGGTTGCATTTCTGGGGCGCCCGCTGGCCTACTGGTCTAGGCGCATACCACTTAGGCATTGCCACATTCGATTCCCGATCCGGACGACCTTTGTCACTCCCCATCTCTCCCCCCCATTTCCTGTCAGTCTACTGTCCTATCAATAAAGGCATAAAAGCCCCAAAACAAATCTTAAAAAAAAAAAAAAAAAAGCGGTTGCATTTCTAGTGTGCTGCCATGGGTAAACTGTGGTAAAATCAGTTCTAGGGTTTGGGGGTGCATTCCTAGTAGGCTTAACTTAATGGCTAGTAATGCAATGTAAATGTGATCAATGGTGTAAACTCATGAAGTGCAAGCAGATACTGTAGTACCACCATGTTACTTAGAATGGTACATACATACAGTAGCTCTGTACAGTGTACATTAGTCATAATTCAAACAACACATAATCCCCACTGGCATGTATCCTGGTCAGGCTTAACACGTTGCAGTCCGAAATAGAATGGTGGTTGGCAATGTTCCCTCTAATTTCTTTTCGGTCTGAGCAAACACTCCAACCTTCTGAGCACAACTTGAGCACTGATGAGCAAATATGTCGAGTGCACGAGTGTATACTGCGTCAGTGCGTCAAGTCATGTCAAGTTATGGCTTATTCAAATTTAATTACAGAATAAGTAATAGCGGTTCGACTACTGTTAATAAACTGTGGGCTACTATAGGACAGTTAAATTTAAAAAGACAGGGGAAAAAGGGTTTTATATCCATTATTATTCAGTATTAGGCCTACAGACTGATTTCCCCCCTTGGGATAATACATCTATCTATCTTATATAGTATACAGTATACACATGATGACAACATGTTGTGTAAATACAATACAAACAATGGGCCTAAATATGAGTAAAAATAACAATACATTGACATATTGACATTGACACATCTAAAGAAGTGTCATTATTATTAATAAAATACAGTCCAAAAGCACTACTGTATGTGCCAAAGTGCCAATGTAAGCATGCATGCGAAAATTTGGTATAGGCCTACCATTTCACACTCAATTTAAATGAACACTGGCTTTTGACCTTGTAGATTGCTTTCCCAAAAATTAAATCATATAATATGACCTAAGCTAGCCCATAACCTTACAGAGAGGTGGACTCTCTCCCTAACCCTAACCCAATTTATATTTTTTTTATAAAATCAACAAATTAATTTAACTCTGTGGGGTTCCATTTGTACACTCTGAGTTACATAAGGGTCCATTTGGTTCCTAACTTTTGCTGGTGACCCCTGGAACTACCTCAAGATCCGGGGGTCCCCAGACCCAATTTGGGACCAATGCATTACAGGACTGGAGTTATTTTTGTTACTGTAACTCGTCGTGAAGGTGAGACGCCAAGCTCGTCAGCTCCAGAGAAACATTGCAGTTTATATAGTTCATACCTGGATGCTGGATGGAGGAGTAGTGTGTACTGTAGGTCTAATCTCTGCTGTGCACAGGCGGGGGATTTCTTTATGAAACTGCACATTACCAACCATGGTCCTTTGAGCTTCTGATACGCGAAGCAAAGCACATGCGTTTGTTTTGTTTTGGTAGCCTTCCCTACAGCCACGCTGTTGCTAACGTTAATGCACACATAGATGTAACTGAGAAGGTTTTATGACGGCAATAAAACAATTTAGTCCGAAGAAGTCTCTGTTTACCACACGTGCCTGCATGCGTGCATGTGTGTGTGAGAGAGAGAGAGAGATAGAGAGAGAGGAGGGGGGGAGGCGAGCGAGAATCCAGTCGAGACGGAGACAGAGCGAGAGAATTTGGCGAGAGGGGGGAGGCAGCCGAGGCACCGAAAGAGAGAGAGGGGGAGAGAGAGAGAGAGAGAGAGAGAGAGAGAGAGAGAGAGAGAGAGAGAGAGAGACCTAGCGCTGCCTATGTTAAGCATATGCAGGCAGACAGAGTCTGAGTACACAAAATAATCAACTGCTGCGTTTCACAAATCTATTGGTGTTAATCTGCCGTGCGCTACAAAGATTTGTCGTGCGCGACAGCGTCCTGAGTTGTGCGCGGGCGCGCATGCGCGCAGCTTAGAGGGAACGGTAGGTTCCGTACGGAACCATTGTTTACTTAGATATGGAAGGATGACCTCCCACTTGGGTAATGACGCCCCCTGGCGATCATTCAGAGAAACTACTTCAGCTCCCGTACTAACGTAGGTAGGAAGGGCCTGTCACTCAAACCGGAGTGACCCGCCTCCAGGCTATATAAACCCCCGGAGGCGGAAGTAACATCCTCTTAATACCACTCTCTGCCACATTCAGTGAAACAGAGGGGCATTACGTGGGAGGTCATCCTTCCATATCTAAGTAAACAATGGTTCCGTACGGAACCTACCGTTTACTGTCAATATTCCAGGATGACCTCCCACTTGGGATTCTTAAACTCCCCTCTAAGCCACAACCTACTCTCATACCCCCACACACCCCTCATACGGGTGAGCACAGCCCCAACGGGCGTGACCCATCACCCAGAAGGTCCCAGGCCCACCGGACCTGGGTGTGAAGGCATGAGAAAATAAAGAGAGACCCTGACAGACCGAAGTCCGCCTCATTCAACTAAATGAAAAGGACAAGTCCGCCTTATAAGTAAGACACACTATATAAGGAAAACACAGGGTCCCCCCAAAGTACCCCAGGTGGCTACATGCCCACCTGTGGGAGGGGAAGATCCGACTCCTCTATGACGTAGAGGAGGCAACTGCACCCAGAACCGAATGCGCTAGCGAAGAGGATTCGATATCCAGGTGATAGTAGGCTGCAAAGGTAGAAGGCGAAGACCAATTCGCCGAAACACAAATCTCCTGAACGGAGACTCCCTTTGCCAGTGCCCACGAAGTAGCCACACCTCTAGTGCTATGGGCTTTAAGTGCCGCCGGCACTTCCACACCCGCACTAGAGTAAGCCAGCCTAATAGCATCCACAATCCACCTCGAAAGAGTGGGTCTAGACACCGGCTTTCTGACAAGAACATTGCCCATTTCTACAAAGAGCTGAGAAGAAGCTCTAGAACCAGCAGTCCTGTCACAGTAGGCCTTCAATGCCCTGACAGGACAAAGGCAATTCAGCCGTTCATCCTCCACCGAGACAAACGGAGGAGGATGAAAAGCCAGAAGAACAACAGGCTCCTTAGGAACCACCATGTTCTTAGGAACAAACTTAAGATGAGGCTTGAGCAACACCTTGAGATCATTGTTCATAAACTGCATGCACTCCGCAGACACCGAGAGAGCTTGCAGGTCACCAACTCTTTTAGCCGTGGCCAAAGCCAGCAAAAGAGCCGTCTTGAAACTCAAAAGTTTCAAAGGCATCCCTACAAGCGGCTCAAAGGGAGCCCGACATAGGCCCCCTAGAACCACTTGCAGATCCCAAACTGGGAACAAAGACCTAGTCACCGGCCTCAAACGTTCAACTCCTTGCATGAACTTGATGACCTCCGGGACTTTAGAAGGTGCCTTGCCCGCCACCCCCAGGTGACAGGCATTAATAGCCGCCAAATACCCCCTAAGGGTAGAAAATGCTAGACCACTTCTCAAGCGGTTCTGCATAAATTCCAGAATTTCCTGGGCTGACGCCACATGAGCCACCACAGGTGGAACACGCGACTCACACCAGTCCTCAAAGGCATTCCACCTTCCATCATAAGACGCCCTCGTAGAGGGCGCCTTAGCACTCTGAATGGTATCAACCACTTCAGAAGAAAAACCGGCTGCCAGCAGGTTTAACCTTTCACGTGCCAAACCCACAGGTCTAGGACCTGCAGGTCTTGGTGGAAGATCTCCCCCCTGGCCTGACTCAACAGGTCCCTGCACTGAGGCAGCTGCCAACCCGGTTCGCAAAGGAGAGGGGCGATCGCCGATCTCCACGTGCCCTTGTAGGGAGCCACCAGGAGCATCTCCAGACCGAACCTCCTGACTCTCTCCAGAGTGGGTCGGATTAAGTCGAAGGGGGGAAACGCGTACAGTAGACCTCTCGGCCACGTGTGCGCTAAGGCGTCCAACCCCAAGGGAGGACTGCCCTTCACCGCGAAGAACAACGGACACTTCGTATTCTCCGCTGACGCAAACAGGTCCGCCACTGGCTGACCAAACTTGCGAAAAATCTGGCTCACCACCCTGGGGTGGAGAGACCAATCCTCGTAGCGAGGACCTCCCCTGGACAGGAGATCTGCTCCGCTGTTGAGGAGACCTGGGACGTGTGAGGCCCTGATCGACTTGAGGCGCGACAAGCACCAAACCGTCAATTCTCGAGCCAGACGGTCCAGTGGCAACGACGACAGGCCCCCCTGTTTGTTGACATAAAACATGGCCGTCGTATTGTCTGTCCTGACCAGGACGTGACAATGCAAAATCCAAGGCTCGAAATGCTTGAGCGCCAGGAGTATAGCCATCAACTCCAAATAGTTGATGTGACGACCCCTCATCTCCAGAGGCCAAAGCCCCTGCGCTGTGCGCCCCTCGAAAGTGGCTCCCCATCCACTGAGACTGGCGTCTGTCGTGATCGACTTGTGGGAAACCACCTCGCCAATCGAGACTCCGCTGGTGAGGAACCCCTCCACCAGCCACGGAGACAGGGCGATCGCGCAGGAAGGGGAAACCGTAACCTTCTTGTACTTCAAGGAGGGCGGGATCCCGAGGGATAACATCCATCTTTGAAAAGGTCTCATATGAAACCTGCCCAAACGCAACAGATGTACTGCGGAAGCCATCATTCCCGTCAGTACCATGCAACTCCTGTAAGTGACCTCCTGGCCCACTTGAAAGGAGTCGAGACATTCCCGAAACCTGTCCACCCTCTCCTCTGAGAGACGGGCCGACATGTCGGATGAGTCCAGAAGGACCCCAATGAATGTAAGACGACTTGCTGGAGTCAGCATGCTCTTGCCGTGGTTGACTATGAAACCTAAGGCCTTCAGGTGAGCCAAAACCACTTGTGTGTGACGCGCCACTTCGTGGGCGGAGCTCGCTGAAATCATCCAATCGTCGATGTACGTCGCCAACCTGACGCCCTGCTGTCTCAGCGGGGCGATGGCTGCTTCGGTCACTTTCACGAAAACCCTCGGGCTCAGTGACAGACCGAAAGGGAGTACTGTATACTCGTACAGGCGACCCTCGAAGGCGAACCGAAGGAATTTCCTGTGTGGGGGATAAATCTGGACGTGCTGATAAGCATCCTTCAGATCCACTGAACAGTGGAAATCCCCTTGCCTGACCGACCGTAACATGGTGGGTACTGTTAGCATCCTGAAAACGTACTTCTTCAGGTACACGTTTAGTGCCTTTAGGTCCAGGATGGGACGTAGCCCCCCCCCCTTTTTGGGCACCAGGAAATAACGGCTCCAAAATCCCATGCGGGATTGGGTCCTGTCCAGCTCCACTATAGCACCCTTGCTTAGCAATGAGCTGATCTCTTCTCTCAAAAGACTTGCTTTTAAACCACGTGCTCTGGTATGAATAACCCTGCTCGAAAGCGGGGGTATATCTGCGAACTGTAACCTGTAACCCCTGGTTATCGTTCGAAATACCCAATGGCTCGGGTTGCATAACTTCCACTGGCGCGCACAGCGTGCTAGCGTGTTTTGAGCGAGAGAAACCCCACCACTGTGCTTCCGTGACGGCGGAGCTTTTTGGCGGCCGGACCGGAAGTGGGGAACCTGCGTATCCGTATCCGGAACGACCGGATGCGGAGCGCAAGGGTTCAATAGGCCGCATGGCGGAAACACCTTCTGGTTGCACCGCTTGACTAGCGGAGCTATTTTGCGGCGGGACCGGAAGTGGGGAACCTGCGTATCCGTATCCGGAACACCCGGATGCGGAGCGCAGGGGTTCAATAGGCCGCAAGGTGGGAACACCTTCTGATTGCACCGCTTGACTAGCGGAGCTCTTTTGCGGCCGGACCGGAAGCGGGGAGCTAGCGAATCCGTATCCGGTGAAACCGGAAGCGTTCGGTTTTCGCTCGATAGAGCGACAGGAAGAGCAAAGCGATTCGACTGATAAACAGACTCGCCCACAACTAAAGCATTCTCCCCTGACAGGAGAGGAACTTTTACGTTTAATACCTGCTCTAAGGCCTTTATGCTTGTCCCTTGACCCGGGCTCATAGTAGGCCGACAGAATTTCTGACTCAAGGTTAAATTCATAGCATCGCTCACGCGAGGGAAAATCCACTCGCGCGCATGAGGAACCATATAATTGTTTGACGTTAACATTACTGGTTGCTGATAAAACCTCTGACTGATTAAAGAGTCCTGACGGGACTCCAACATTCTTACAGGAGGCATGCATAAAGGATTCATAATGTCGACGCGAGGGATATCCCACTCGCGCGCTTGAGGAACCACATAATTGTTTGACATTAACATTACTGGTTTCTGATAAAACCTGTGATTGATTATCGAGTCCTGACAGGACTTCATCATTACTACAGGAGGCATGCACGATGGGGTCGTCTGTGCTAGTGCGAGAGAGTTGGACAGAGACAGACTTTGCTCTTTCAACATGTTTATTGTCGACACAGGAGGCATCAAAATCAACATTTTCATTTCCCCGACACGGGGTACCGAAAAACGCCCTCGTTTGGGGGGAGGGGGACCGAGAAACACCTCGGACCCCCGCCCCAGCACAATTCCCCTCTTCAGAGTGTCATTTGCGCTGTCCCCTACCGCGGCCACCGCGGTATGAAGACTGCTGCCTGCCATCCTTGGACGGGCGGCGCGGCTGAGCGCGCTCGGGAACCACAGCCTTGCTGCGGGGCCTGTCAGGCGCCCTGGCTGCAGAGGCTCCCCTGGAGGAAGACGAGTGCTTCTTAAAAGAAGCAGAGCGGCCCCTTTCCTTGGCGCGGGAGGAGCGGGACGTCCTCCTAGCTTGCTGCGGTTCATCCTGTGGCACTGTGGTGGACTCGACGATGTCCTTAGCCGCCTTGAAGAAGGTAACTCTACCCTGCAGCAGCTCCAAGCCCCCACCCATGAGGGTGGTGGGACTGTTCTCCATGTTTATGAGAGACTTGTACATCTCCCCGCGAGGACCTAGAGGCTTCTCGCCCACGTCCCTCTTAGGCTCGAGGTCGACATAGTCGAGCCAGCGGGCTCTCTCAGACTGGAGGTTGTAGTCCATGGACCTGCCCATCCACTTAACCGCATGCCAATTGACCTTCAGCATGATGTCAAATAGAGTGTTCAGTTCAGCTGTGTGCTCCCCCGTGGGCAGACCTTTGACCAGGTCCTTGGTGGAAGCGAGCAAGAGCTGGATCAGATTCAGGTCCTTAGCGGCCAGAGCAGCGGACCGGTAGGCGTTACGAGCCCTGTCCGACTGCAGCTTGTCCTCCAGGACAGTGAACCCCGGCGGGTTGGTGCCGACGGGGCCAACAAACGGCCCGTTTTTAGCTGTGCCTACATCTTTGTACTGGGGTCTGACGGAACTCAGAAAAGATTGTGCCAACAGGTGGTCCAGGTTAGGGCAGGTGGACATGCCTGCCTCCGCACCGCCCACCAAATCCAACACAGAAAAAGGCAGCTTCCTGGGGTCTTTATGTGTCTTCCATGAGGAATGGAGGGCCTTGGTGAAACCTTTCACCAGCGGCAGCCTGGAGAGGACATACGGGGCGGGAACCGAAGGCTCCTGCCCGGGCATTTCGTCATCATCCTCGGCCTCTTCAGAGGGGAGAGGAGGTGGCAACTCCTCTCCAACTCTGGCCAGAGCTCTCATGTAGACTGTGAGATGGTCCAGCATTTCTGCTGCAGAATCGACGTCCTCTGCTCCCGCTTCACTCGCTTGACTGGCGGGTGGAGGGGCAGTGGTGCCTGAGGAGGCCTGGGAGCTCCCTGCGGCGTCCAGTTGACGTGCTGGAGCCGCAGGGGCATTACCTTTCACAGTGACCGTGAGTCGAGAACCCTCGTCCTCGACGGAGTCCTCCTCCTCCTCGGCCGTGTATCCAGAGTATTCAGAACCAGAACCCTCGCTCTGACAGGAGCTCAGGTCCGACTCTCGCCTGAAGGTCTGGACTGTTTTGGTGATGCTCACGTCGAGGGGGACGTCCCCGACGGTCACATCCAAGCGTTTCTTTTTGGGCACCGCGCCCGAAGGGGAAAAGGCTACCGGAGATTTCGTCATCTGGATGTTAGCCTTCTTGGTCGCCTTCTTAGCGGCGACTTCACCAGACCCGCCAGCTCCAGTGACAGTGGAGCTAGCTGCGGTCGGTTGCGCGGCAGGCGGTGTCTCATGTAGCACGGCGCCATCTTGACCTGGAATGGCGCGCTGATTGCCAAGCGGATCTCCGGAAGGCAGCGCCGCACCTTGACCAACGGTGCGGGCCGCCTGGGGAAGGAAAGACTGGGCTGTGGGGTTGAGAGCAGTGGACCCACCTGGTGGAGCGCAGGCCCCGAGGCCTGCCCTGGCTAGGTAGAACCGGTGTATCAGTACATCGTGGTCGTAGGCCACGCAGCAGTCACAGAAAGGTCCTGCTCTCCCCTGAGGACTCAGTGCAGAGAAGGCGTGTGCAACGCCCATGCAGCCGACACAGAGATGGTGAAGATCCTGTCCGTCGATGAGTCCTGGACAGCCTGGACATTGCCTCGGCAGGAAGGCCAGAGGATCCATGGCGAAGCACTGTAGATAGAGTTAACCAGAAGCAGACGAGCTAACAAGCTAACGGCTAAGGCTAGGCCACGCTTGATTCGGGCAGGGCCTGAACAAGCGGTAAGCAGTGTAGCTAACGTTAACAATAGCAGACGAGCTAACAAGCTAACGGCTAATGCTATGCCACGCTTGCTTCGGCGGAGGCCTGAACAAGCAGTAATAATCCTTTGTTATAAAAGGAAATAACCGTCGATTTAGGACGGAACAAGAATAAGTATTCTTAAGTACGGGTTAATTCAACACTCGCCAGTGGGCGACTCCAAAGCCACCGCTTTAGGCTAATGCGCGAAGAATAATAATACAAAGGCTGAGTTTCAACTTATCTGAATGTGATATCGCAGAGAGTGAAAAGAGGATGTTACTTCCGCCTCCGGGGGTTTATATAGCCTGGAGGCGGGTCACTCCGGTTTGAGTGACAGGCCCTTCCTACCTACGTTAGTACGGGAGCTGAAGTAGTTTCTCTGAATGATCGCCAGGGGGCGTCATTACCCAAGTGGGAGGTCATCCTGGAATATTGACAGTAAACATTGGTGGTTGGTAGATTAGCCGTGAAATTTCTATTATTGTATTGTGATCTGAGACATAATATTATGTTTATAAACATGACCCCGCAGCCCCTCCATCTTGAACAGCGCCGCTGTTTTTTCTTTTTTTTTTCCCCCCAGGCCAGTAACTCACCATGATTTTCTCGATCTCCGTTGGGATAGAATGGGGGTTTTGGCCGATCGTCGATGTCCCCGTGCGTTTCGCGTGCGCGATCCTTTCACGTAAATGTCCCCGCAAATAGTCCATGTGTGACTGAAGAACAGAACTGAAAAGTTTCGCTAGCATAGCCCCAAGCATGGCTGCAGGAGGAGCTCGAGTGTGTAGACAGTAAACGGATGGGTGGAAGGTGCCTTGGAGAAGGAGAGGCGCTGACGTCACCTCTGCTTCATGCACGGTCTGCATGAGCCATCAGTGCACGAGTGGTGACTAGGGAAGGTTAGACGATCGCTGATTTTCGGATCAAAAGCTTTTATTCCGGTTTTAAAGACAAAGTCCGGGAATAGACGGCCTGGCTGAGAGTCCCTGGGGGGATGTGCGATATAGTACGGTTTTAACATTAAGGGGCCCCCCTTGGCTTAGAAGGTGTTAACAAGGATCTTTTTTTGTAACTTCTCTTTCTTTGAAAGGAATGGAGAAATGCTCAGCTGTGTTTCAGTGGGTGTACAATACACCATTCTCTGTGTTTCAGTGGGTGTACAATACACCATTCTCTGTGTTTCAGTGGGTGTACAGTACACTCCATTCCCTTGCATGTTAAACTGCCTTTAGTTTTAACAGGAGGTGTACGCAGCCTTCTGTTAAGTTATTCACTCTTTCCTTGTTTTCTTCTCCTTCAGCTCAATTCCTCAAGATGCTCTCAAACTCTTTTCCTATTTAATGTATTAATGCTTTTATAATTACATTTCAGGCAAACAGTAATACCGCTCTAACTTTTTTTATGATTTGCATTTGCAAGGTACATTCCACTCAAATGCTAATTCAATTCAAACTTTTGCATACTTTTTAAAATGACGTTCTACTCAAAAGCTAATCCTAGAACCAGACTTTTGCTGACTCTGCAGTTGTTGAGAAGAAAATGTTATGCAGCTCTTTGATTGGTGGTCCCGCTATAGGCCCTCTGTGAAAGTCACAGAGGACTGAGTAATAGAAATTCAATGAGAGACTAATTTGAGATGAAAATAAAATTGACCAATGTTTGTTTTTTTTGGTAGAGAAAGTGGATACTGGGCCAAAGATCGATTTTCTGATTTAGGAAGTTTATCAAAGTCAGAACATCGCAGTCAAAACGCTTCAAGTCATCTGAAAGCTACTATTGACCTTAAAACATTTGGGGGCAGTAGGATATAGTTCCAGCTGAATGAGCAATGATGCCGGGATGTCATTTCTTATAATGAGAAGTTAGGACATTTTGAAACGTCTCATTAACTGAGTGCATGGTGTTCCTGGGCAAACAGGAGTTGCCCTTCTGAAGAGGCAAACAAGGAGAATTACCACGAATTGCTGGATTTAGTGGCAGAATACTAGAATAGTGGCTTACTGGCCTCATAGAATGGCCTGAGCTGTGCTGTTGCTATGTCATAAACCGAGAGTATGAAGGGCGAAGTGTGGAAGGCACCATTTGTGGCTGTCATGTTGAATGAAACAGACATTAGCAACGTGGCCCGGTGTCATAGTGGGGGACAATATTATCGTCACTGTCGGGACGGGAGTACATCTTGTATGACCAAAACAAGTTCTTTTCAGGAAATGGAAGGAGGGAAAAAAATCCAATGGATCTAATGTACACTAGTTATTCAGTCACAACTATTTTTAATACTTTTCATTGGTTAAATATTTATACAATTCGGAGACTGAACCACATTCAAACTGGCATCCCTAGTTTGGCCATGTCAATATAGGGAGAAAAGAAAGAAAGAAAAACAATCTAAATGTTTCATAAATATAGCTGATCTACAAGCTCTCAACTCATCATAATAGTGATGCAGTGTGAGCTTGTAGATTTGGTATTTTCACTACTTTTACAAATTAAAAAAGGGCATTAATTTATGATTTATGGGTGAAATGAAAAACTGAGATAAAAAGATGAAATATGATGAAATATATAAAGTTTCTGCCCAAGAGCGACGATAATGTACTTTGATATTTCATTGAAGATGGGTGAGCACTTCTTCAAGTATGAAGGTGTGAGAGAGAGAGGACAGACAAGCAGAGGCGACACGACTGCTGGAGTTCTTGCGGTTTTGGCTGTGTTGACACAAAGTGGTTGCTCAGTGCTGCGAAGAAGGGGCGGCCGTTATGGTATCTGGTCTGAACGGGGTGCAAGCCAAAGCAAAAGAAACCATTCCACAAGCCCTCTTCATTCACTGCTATGCCCATACTCTAAATCTGGTCATGGCACAGGGAGCCTCCGAGATAAGAGACTGGAAGGTCTTCTGTTCACACCACCCTGGCTTGGCTGCAGCCGCTCATGTTTAGCAAACCAGGCTGCTGGCTTATATTTGCCAGAGCAGGCTTCCATGAGTTGCTTCTACTCTGTAGTCCTTCAATTCTTGTTTGGCAACGCGTTAAAAGAGTTTTTGTTATAGACTTAGTTTAGTTTATTTCAATCCTCATCACAAAACATTTCACACTGCAATCCAACAATTTCTGGCTGATCAAAAAGGCATACGCCGAAGCTCAAAGCTTATTTATGCCTATCCTTTACACATATCAATTATAAGTTTCATTTAAAATAAAAAGTTCATAGTGAATGAACACTCAAAAATAATCTGTATTTGCATTAATGGTTTACATTGTTTGTAATAAACAAACACTCAAAAATATTCAATATTTACATACATAACTTCATCCATACACACACAAATTCATACTGTGTCTGAATACAAGCACCTACAAAGCCACATCAAACTATAAATATACATGAAAAAAGGAGGGGACCAAGTATAGACCCCTGGAGGACCCCAGACAATAGTATATAATATTACTTAGGAGATCAAGATCTGCTATTTTGCCGAATGTCTATTATGACTTATGACATGGCCAGAATAGGGTTTTGGGGATTAAGCACATTTGCCGTACAGTAAATGTAAAAGTAATGTAAAGCCGTGAGCGGCGGTTTATCGCACGGCTGTGCGCTGTCATGTTGGTTTGGCTTACTGTATATGAAATCCTGTTGGGTTTGTGGCGTGGCTGTCTGCTCTTGTGCGTTTTGCACCTCAGCCCCGTTTCTGCCGAAGCGCGCACACAGCTGGTGCGATGATGTGATTATTTGGAAGGATTTGCATTAATGCTTAAGAGTATCTGTTTGTTTGTTTTCTAAGATAACTCTCACTCTCTCCGTGCTGTTTTGCTCATGGCACTGCTCCTGTAAGGGTGGATTAGCGTCTTATTTCTTGTTTCAGAGTTGGAATTGTTGTAGATGACCTATGCAGAGGGGACACAGCAAGCTAAGCCAAAGGGCGGTCAGTGGGCCACGGTTTGTTACTGATTGTACACAGTAAAATGTTCGTTATGAATTTGACTTAACACAGGATTAAATTAAAGCTGAGTATTTTAACGTGTTGCGTCATGACCTTGGGAGTCATTGTGCAAGTCTGCGTAGGAATGCAAGGAAACGTACGGTACCAGCAGATACTATTATATGTATGAAGGGAATAAAGGTTTGTGTCTGGAGAGAGGGAGGGGGAGAGAGAAATGAGGAACACTCAGGAGCTTTGACTTAACAGGTACACAACGTATACTGCCAAAATGAATAAAGCCGTCCCAGTTCAATTCAAAGACAGGAAACATGCGCTTTTGTCTCCCCAATTCCCCATGTTAGTTAGTTTGTTTCAACATGGAAGTCGGAGGGGCTGGATTTAGAGGTGGAGTGGGGGATAAATATAAACGAGAATGGAGGATGATGAAAGAGGAGGCAAGTAAAAGGGAGATGAATGGAAGAATAGTAAAACTGGCAGAACAGACAGGAGAAGGTCATTAGACTAAGAAGTTGAAAGAGAAGAAGCAAAACTAAGAATTAAGAAAAGCATCAGACAATAGGACCCAATGTGGAAGTGTCAGGCTAGCTAGAGTATAAAGTGTACATTTGCCATACAAGGCAGTCCCCTTCCAGTTTGTGCATTACAATAGCTAGTAATCTGGCCTAGGGACAGATCATTGATGAAAGAGACGGCAACTCTGCAAGTGGGGGGATTAGATTTAAGTTAGGACTTGCAAAGCAGTCTAGTCTCAGAGGCGACAGATCAGTCACAGCGGTCATAAACAGGAGACACAGGGGAGAGGTGAGGAGAGAACATTAGAGAGGAGTACTTATAGAGGAAAGGAGAGGGCAAAAAGAGGAGAAAGTGGGCGACAAGGAGAGAGAGAGAGAGAGAGAGAGAGAGAGGTAAAGTACATAGTAAATCATAAAACCATCCGTGGTGTCAGGAAGGGGAGAGGGGATGTAGAGCTGCCAGAATCCACAGCTCTTCTTTCGTCAAATAAACTGCGTTGAGTGACCTTGTGTGGTGACTGTGACCTGACCGTGGCACAGTCACATTTAACAGTTTTGAGTTAATCTGGTGAGGTTGGTAGGCTCTCTCTTCTTCTCTCTGCCAAACGAGCTCTCCTTCTATCAGTCTCTCGCTGATCGAGCCCTGGTCTGATCGCAAACATAACAATTTTGCCTAACAATATCTATTTGAGCTGATGTTGTTTGCTGTCTACCAAGCCGATTCGCAATGACCTTGAGCATAACCAGTCCATATACTGTATGGGCAGTATACTATTATGTACATACAGTACTGTGTGTGTGTGTGTGTGTCAATGTAATTGGGAGTATTCGCAAAGAAGAGAGGGTCACTACACAAATTGTTATTGAGCGGCCTCGCTGCTCTAAGTCAACTAATACTGCTGTATGATCTTGTTTTTATACATGTCATGTTTCGCGTCTGGAACACTGTCGCCAGGTCTAATTCATGTGAAATGACTGCTCTCGTCGACCGCAGTGATTCTGGATTCTAATACTTGCAGTGTCTGAATAAGTCTCTCAATTATACATTTCCATCTGGGCTCTTAACCACCTGCTGGTCCTGGAATATACATAATACACCCAAGACCAGCGGACAGACCCGCGCAAGCAAGTGCTGCTGCACGCACACATGGGCAAACAGATGCTGTTATTATTCGGCACGCTGCCTCACACTCTCTCCGACACAACAACACATTCTGCGCCAACTTCAAGTGCTGAAAATCCAGCAGGGAACACCTCATTGGTGGCTTGCAAAGCACGGCCAATGCACATTTTAATGCTATAAATTAACCGAGTTTGACAGACCCAATCGGTTTTCAAGTAAATCCACTGCATCTGAAGGCCATGTTCTAACCTTCTAATCAATAAAGGGGGCCATCGTTGTGTTGTGACTCTGTACTGGCACTACTACAGTGCTGATATCAGGGGGACTGGCTGGAACAATAATAGCCTTGCTACAGTAGATTAGGAGGCTGGAGCTGTCCGATGCTGAGGGTACTGTATCACAGGGCACAGTGCAGCATCCTGGTGTGTGTTCTTGCTAAACACTTTCAACCTGCCATCCCTATTTTGGTCATGTCATAGGCGAAAACCTCTTAGACTTCAAAAATGTCAAAGAATTTAAAAACAAACGAACAAGAAAAAAAAAAGCGAAATAGCAGATAAAAACCTAACAAAGCGACAGGTTTTGAGCTTGTAGATCGACAATTTTCACTATTCCTTGTGAGATTAAGTATAAGGCTTAAGTGATTACGAAGTGTGTATAATGTGTCAAAGTGGTTACAAAGTGTGAATAAAGTGTACATTTTTGTGTGTGGATTTGTGTGTGTGGGATGATGCTAAAAGATGTGCAAAAAAACAAACCAAAAGACCACCCAACAAAAACTGTATAAAGGGCTGCCAAAAGTATATTAGCTATGAACTATTGCTCTGGCAATTTTCACAAAAGCGAGTCTAGAATCCGTGATACTAGTCTGACAACTGATTGGTTCCTTTGCAGTCAGAATGCTGCAATGCTGACCCAAAAGACTCAAATTGACACATTCTGGATATGGTGTGCCGTAAGTAAAAGAAAAGGTGGGTTAACAGGTCATCACTTTTCTACAGAGCTGTCTGAATAAAGCACGCCTTCGCCAAATAAAAAGCAGCAAGATACTGTTTTCAAGGCTCAAACTTGCTTCATGGTCAAACTACAGGTTTAGATTCATATTGTCCTGAATGAGAAGAATTTTCAGAGTGATAGAAAAACCAGAGAACAGCAAAGGCAGTGATGGATATACTGCAGAGTCAGACATCTGTTGCCTACGCATCATGTTAGATGGCATGCACAGTAAAAGCCTCTGTTAAATTAACTTCTTAACTACTTAAAGTTCAAAACATTGGCACAGAATCTTGGATGCATTAAATTAAATTAACACTGAGGATGTTTACCGTCTTCCTGTTTTGCTTTGCCCTGAATCAGTCAAGAATTACTACACAAAGATTCTGAGCAATGAGGGAGCCGTTTGCTCACACATGGTGTCTGTTCTGCTTAGCAAGTATTGTAGTCCGTAGTGTAAAAAGAAAAGTCTGAAACACCCTTAGATGAGCAGACCAGTACCAAAAGGAAAATCATTATACTCCTGAACATGATATGGGCTTTCTCTCAAATTAACAAAGTTCAGTTCCATAGCTGCAAAACCAAGCCGAGGACCTGGTTTTTCTACTTCTTTCATTTATCATTATGTCTTTTGGCCAATGAAATGTAACTACTGCATCAGTGTGAAAGAGCTTTTAACATCACCATGGCAGTTATTTTGACAGTTACATGCTGCCATGAACCAGAGTTGACTCACAGTGAGCACTATGAAAAGTTAACCCATTTAGGCCTAGGATTATTGACTACTTTAACCATTGAAAAATAGCAGATCTACAAGCTCGCAGCTTGTATATCTGCTATTTTTGAAAAATCATGATTTTTCTTTGCAAGTCTTTGAATATATCTATTTAAAAGCGAACATTTGTAACTCAAATATTTGCTTCTGGGGGGTCCCTGGAACAACATATTTTGAGATGGGGGTCCGTGGCTAAATACCTGTAATTTTGGGGGTCCTTGACATGAAAAAGTTTGAGAACCACTGATTTAGAGGAAGGATTTAGAAGTCGGGTCAAAGATCGGGTCAAAGATCGGGTCAAAGATATTCATAGACTTGCACACATTTTCACGATTTTTCAAAAATAGCAGATCTACAAGCTCGCAGCGCGGCACTCGGTGCCGCGCTGTGAGCTTGTATATCTGCTATTTTTCTAAGGTTAAAGCATACAACAATGGTTAAAGTGGTTAAAATCCAACGCGACTCGAGCGCGTTCCAGGTATTTGAAAGTTAAGGAAAGTATGCGTTTCCACTGTGGCAGCATATATTCATTTAATCAACTGTCATTCATCTCACAAGGAACTATAAAACATACACAGTAAAATGAATTCACAGCCCGGATTGTCAATAACACTTAAGTGCCTTTGAAAAGGGCTCACGACCAAGAACACAAATGTTCCTACAGGGCCCTGGCCTATATTTAGCTCAGTTACCGTCAGGAAAGGCAAAGGATGGAGATGATAAGAGGCCATGGGGTCCATATAATAGTCAGAGTTATCCTCAGAGTTCATCTATCAATTTCTTACCTATGCAGTAACTTTCTTTACTGCATAGGTATGAAGATAACCAAGTCCTATGATTCTAGGAGGCTTGCCTCTCTCCTCTCTTTCTCCTGCTATCTGGCAGTCACTCTGCAAAGTCTGCATGATTAAACTGTTCCTCCCATATCCATCCATATGGTTGGCTAATAGCCCAGCTGACCTTGGTGGTTGACTTAATGTGGGTGTAAGAAAATGACAAGCAAGAGGGAGGTGGAGAGATAAAGTATAATGGACAGAGAGCGTAATGAACATATATAGGAGACATAGGGGACAGTGAGATGGGAGCGATAGAGCATTAACCACAACAGTTGATTCAAAATGATTACATTAGGTCAAGCTGAAATGGGCGATCCATTTTGGTAATGATGGCGGATGACAGTTACACACAACATACAACACTATGTAAAACTCAAGTCTGGATTGTCCCTTATGGTTAAACTTCCTCCTTATGTCATGTACCCTTACTTTAAACATTGAGTATGACTGTATGCAGTAGATTGGTCTGATTATAATTTCCCGTTTTATGTCAAGGTAAAGATAGTTCCAACACAGCATGTTGCTCGGAGCGATGTTCTCAGGACAGGTCCGAGCTTGTATCTAAACCATTATATTACCTAAGGGACATCTGCCGTTTTAAAATTATGTTTTACTGCATATAATATTTTACAGAGCAAAGACCAGTACAGACGTTTGCGCCACTGCTTACTGGTCTGATGTTTTGTTTTGTTTTTCCTGAGAAGAGACAGCCCCATAGATCCACTTTATCCATTACATTACCATTAAATAATCTATTCAGCCTTTTAAGACTAACCAGATGAGACAGAGAAGACGAGAGTTTGTAGTTGTTTAAATGAGGGCAATACTAGACAGAGACGGAAAGAGTTACGCCCCCCCCCCCCCCCCCCTAAAACATAATCATCAGGTATTATGATTATACAAGGAGGAAGATTATTTTAAAAAAAGTGTACAGAAAGTTGTATAATCAAGTATAAGTAAGAAACCAGGTAAGTATACCTGGTTTTTACCGTAGCACCACCCACCTGAAGTTAGCCACACCCACAGCTGTTGTCGTATGATAATAAGGGGAGGGGAGGATTTTAGAGTGACACTAAAGCCGTGCATTTCGATTGGGCCTTTTGACTCGGAGGCTTTCAACTTTCAGGAAGAAACCAAAAATACACAGGGAAGACATATTTGCAAATTATAACCACACCTGGGGGTCTATTAGAGTAACTAGAAGTTTGTTCATTCTCTTGGCCCTGACCCTTATTGATGGTAATTGTGCTCGACTCGTGATGTTCATATGATAGTAGATTCGATCATAAACGGCCATTTATGTGAAACGTCTATGACGTCTGACATCATACAATCCCCTTTATGCCCATATATGGAGATACCTGATGTCATCAATAGTCACACTTGCAAATGTAATTCTCCTTGTCCCTTTTATACCCATATATGGAGATCTCTGATACCCATATATGGAGATCCATGTATATGGAGAACACTGACGTCATCAGTAGGACCAAGTCCATGCGTGTCAGTGTGATGTAAAACGGATATGTGCCTATATATGGAGATCTCTGTATCTCTCAGTCCTTGTCCCCTTTTATGGGCATATTGGTTGTATCGGCGGTTCTACTGAAAAATGTTGTTTTGTACAACTGTACATCATGCAAGTACAGTGAAGGCAAGAATCTGAGCTATGTGTGCAAAAGTTGGAGTCTGTAGGACCAACCATGCGCTGTGAGACCCCTGTCATGCGATTCGGGGCCCATCGGCCTCTGCTTCAATTAGTTGTTGGGATGGGATGGGATGGGATGGGATGTTAACTCCATACAAAACAGAGCTTTTCTCCACTGAAAACAGGGATGCCAGGTTGAAAGTGATTAAACCAGGCTGCTCCAAGTCTCTGAGACTTTGGTTAGTGAGCTGCCAGCTAAGGAATGACAGGCTCTCCAAAGACCTGGGCCCCTTGTGTCTGTTCAACACAGCATGCATGCATGGCAGACACACAGTCTAATCAATTAGACAGCCAGCACTGCTCACATTAGAGCCCCACCACAGGACAGGGGAGCTAAACAGAAAGTTAGACACTCCAACATTTAAATTCACACCATGGATTTCGCTGTATAGAGCAACAAAGTGTGACGTCATTTACACATCCTACCTGGGTCACGTTTCTTTTGCCCCCCATTCTGAATTCCCATAGACTTTTTTCATATAAAAACTGTGTTCCAAACATAAACAAATGATCTCAGTGGTTTGACTCGGTTTGATTGATGAAGAATCAACTGATGGTGAGAAAGCGCTAATGTTATTGTCGTCGAATTAGTTACAGTTTCGTTAGGAATAGACTGTATCAAATATGAGTGACTGACATCACTCATGATGACATCAATCATAAACCATAGAGAGCCACCTCCCCGACAATATCGCGGAGTTATTCTCCATAGAGAAATTACTTCCGTGAACCGGGGGATGAGCGAGGGACGCCATGACTTTGTTACTCTATAGTGACACACATCAAGTAGGCTCAAGTCATGGGTAGTCTCACACAGACAATAAAGAAAAGTTGACTCAAGGCCTACCAAAGATAGAGGCAGGTGCGAGATGCCAGCATAAAAGTCCCGAATAAACAGAAAAGGCCTGCACACTGTGTGAGGGCCTTTTCAGTTTATTCTCGCTCTCTCCATCACCTATATCTTATTGTCTGCACTGTTACACCTGTTTTATAGGCGTGTGCCGCGCATACATTATGTTTTGGAACGTCCAATGGAAACAAATGCGGGGGTGGGGGGGCAGTCACAAGGACCTACATTTTTAAGAGAACAGCAGGGAAGATTTGAACTAGTTTTTTTTTTGCACTGAAATAATTCGCCCGAGACTCCAAAACTGTTGGCAGCAGCCTCTTGGTTCACGTTCTGGTGATCAAATAAACAAAAGAGGACAGCCAGGACCTCTACAGCTCTCTTTCATAAAGCACGATTTCACATCTCCAGCACAGTGTTAAATTAACAAGAAGGATTTCGCAGTGTGGCAGACAGCTCACCGTGTAGTGTGCGCTGGAAGACACAACACAGTATGTGACTTGGGATGTAGACCGTAAAAGTCAATCAGGAGATGAGACTGAGTGCCATCAATATGCATGGAGTCAATCCTTAAGATGGATTCTCTGAATAAATCAATGCAGACAGTAGGTGGAGGGGAGGAGAGGGGTTGAGGCTGCAAACGATCTGTGGCTCTATTCATCAGTGTAAATACAGCGACAGCTGGAGTGCACGCACGCACGCACGCACGCACGCACGCACGCACGCACGCACGCGCGCGCACGCACGCACACGCACACACACACACACACACACACACACACACACACACACACACACACACACAGACCCCAACATACATAATAAATGCATAGACACACACATTCACCAACTAATACATGCTAACTCACAAGCACCACATGCATGCATATATGAAAATGTACGCACACGTGCATACAAATAAATGCATAATGTATGCATGCACGCAAGCAGACAAATAATGAATTGAGATGCACACAGAATACGGTAGTGAATTAATTAAAACAAAACCGAAGGCTGAAAAATCTCAACAAAACAAAAAGAGTTTCGCCCACAGTTGCACAACTCACTCTGAATCAGTTATTCATGTTACATTACCCTTGATGGAAATTCTCTAGCTAGCTCAATAAATATGGATAGGTTACCAATATCAGTGAATCGGCACCCCCTTCAGTAGGCAGAACAGGAGGGAGAAATAAAGTATGAGGATGGGTTTTATATTTGCAAAACCCCAAAATAAAGTAAAAGTTAGCTACTGGAAAGTCAGAAAGTTCCATTGTTAACCTTTAAAGGTGACGAAAATCAAAACACGTGAAGCCGTTCAAAGACATTTTGCTGCCTTTATAGCTCAACACCGGTCCCACGGGAGGAATCACTTCTCACTGAGTGCACCGTTTTGATTTGCTGAGGTTCCAAGCTAAGAGTTATGCACAGAACTAATCCCCATTCTTTCCTTTATTCCATTTAGGTCAGACAAGCAGGCAGAGAGAGTGCTCTTAAATCTCTCAGCCTGAATTTAGATATGAATAAACTAATTAAAGGGCTGTGGTGGCTGGGGTCGTGAATTAGTGCAAAACACAGCCTCCCATAACCTCCTTCCCTACAGTTCTATCGATTCCTCACATCATTTACAAGCTTCATTCCATTTCGTTTCCCTGAATGCAAGAGAAATAGGGAGAGAGGGAGGAAACAAGGGAAGGTAATAAAACTAGCACAAAACAGACGTGTGCATTTCTCTGCTCTCTTCAGCTCCCTCTCCCCTCTCTGGTTGGCTTTCATTAATTAGCCTCTGATCCATATTGTAAAAGCTTATTCTCAAAAAGACAATAAAACACTTTGAGAAGGAGAGGGAAGGAGAGGAATCACGGTACTTTATCAGCTATCACTTAGTGGTGGTGCCTGAAGAAGTATTTCTTTCACTGAAACGTAGTGTTTCTGGTCCCTTCCTCTTGGCTGGGGATAGTACTGTGGCAGGACTGGAGCATGGATAAAGGCCTTGAAATCAAGTCAGGAAGGCATGCTGCCTGTTCTAGTGCTTGCCATTCTAACTGTAAGCCGTACACGCTGCTGAACAAGTTTCTCAAGCCTCCTTGCTAAGCTTATTGTAAGATCTCAGCTTTAACTGGGCCTTAAAAACAGAAAGAGATAGGAACACTGACTGTAACCAGAAAACAGCTTGATCTCTGGCAAAGAGCATGACATACAATTACATAGAGGGAAGGCGGAAGAAAGAAAAAGAAAAACAAACCATGGTTGAGAAAGACAAGATGATCCATATAAAAGACATTTTACTGTGCATGTGTAGGCTAGCTTAGGTCACAACAACCTGGGGAATGCAACCTGCACAAACGAAATAAGTAATCACTATTATTTAGAATTTCACGTCAAGATGATTGGACGACCTTATCTTCTTGAAAATCCTAATAAGGTTAAGTTATGTGGTTGCCGGCATCTGATGAATCTCCCATTTACATCAATAGTATATCATTCTGAAATCAGCTGCCTGGTCTGCTTCATGTTATTCCCACTTCACTCTGCAACCAGAAGGCTTCTTGTCTTCTCTAACGTCTTTGCTATAGCAACCACATAACTATTTTCTTCTTTTCACAGAGCCAAACTAAAGGCTGGTAGATCAATAGGAGACAAACTCAGGGGTCAAGTACAACACTGGGAAAATACATTAGATAATAGTATAAGATAGGCTGGCTCTCATGGTGATAGGAAAATGATAAATTTCAGTTGCTACATGGATCAATGAAGTTGTAGCAAAAAGTGGCCTATAGCGGTTCTTAGACTACAAAGCTTAAAAAAGGCACAGCTTGTAGAGTTTACAAATCAATGTTTGAATTCAGACATCAAGAGAATCCTTAATGCACATACTTGATAGTCTACACACAAAGTTCTTCTTCTTCTTTTTTTAATATAATATACATTCTGCTATCCTATTATCTGCAGCAGCTCAAAACTGTCAAAGTGGAGAAGACTGTCAGGAGTGTCAGGTCATTCAGCAAAAGCATTTGACCTGGAGTCGCTCTCCCGGTCAAACTATAAATTAACCACTTTCAACCTGGCACCTTTACAAAACATTTCCATACTATTTCCAAAGTATTGAAAATAGCCAATTTTGATCTTGAATTAATTGTTTAAACGACTAGTATTTAGTACATAATCGTTTTTAGTACCATTGAAGAGACTAGCTGACTAGCAGCACACATCCCTAATGCTGTGCACACAGACACTATCGGTGACAAAGCAACAGGCTACAAGCCATTTCCAATGGAAGCCGGTGACATGAAGTTACAAATTGACGGAAGATTCCCATCAGGGGTCACCACAGTGGATTGAGCGGATCATCCGTTTTCATCTGCTTCTGTTCTCTGCATGGTCCTCAGTCACTCCAGCCGACTGCAGGTCCTTTCTCACCGCATCCGTAAACCTCCTCTTTGGCCTTTCTCATCCTCCTCTTGCCTGGCAGCTCCATCTTCAGCATCCCTCCTCTCCCTGCCTCTCATTTTATCCCCCAGCATTCTAACCTGGGCTGATCCTCTAATGTAGTCCCTTCTGATCGTGTCACTCCTAATGGGAGAATCGTAGCATCTTTATTTCTGCAAACATCACGCCTCCTGTATTTTTGCCAGCGCTACCGTTTGCAAGCCGTGCAGAATAAGACGGTAGTCTTACACATCTTCCCTCTCACTGGTCGCCTTCTGTCACAAATCACTACCGACACTTACCGCCATCTGTTTCACCCTGCCTGCACTCTTTTTCACCTCTCTTCCACAAATTACTTTGGATAGTTGATCCCAGGTATTTAAACTCCTTCACCTTCGCCACCTCTACTCATCCACCACTGTTCTCTCTCTCGTTCACGCACACATTATTTCTTTACTCTGGCTGACTTTAATTTCTCTTCTCTCAAGTGCATGCCTCCACCTTTCCAGACCATCTTCAACCAGTTCCCTCCTCTCACTACTTCAATTTGAGATGGAAAACAAATGTATTATGTATGAACTAATTAGGCAGAATAATGGTTACCAAAATGATTAACAACAAAAGTCAAATCGCAAATGAACACAAATTCAAAACAGCGACACGGACAAGAACACAGATAACACTGAATAAACACAAGGTGATGTACTGTAACAATAACACATAACTTAAAAGGTCTTAAAAGACTGTGACTGACAAACAAAACACAAATGAGTGGTGGGTCATTACTGACAACCACAAGTGCTTACAGCTGTTAAAGGATCCCTAGCTACGCATCTGACCATTCTTAGAAAACATAACATACAGTAGTTTTTGTTTTACCCTGGACATACTGTAATGTGCTGCTCACTAGGGATGGGACGATATGAAAATGTCATATCTCGATTATTGTAACAAAAGAAATTGTGATTTACGATATTATCGCGATAATCAAAATCCATTATCCTGTGGCGGAACATTTGCCCAAAAAATAGCAGATCTACAAGCTCACAACGTGTCGCAATGCAACGCGCTGTGAGCTTGTAGATCGGCTATTTTTTGGCAAAGACATTTGAAAGAGAGTGAAAAAAAGACTGTATCAAGTACGTATATTATAAGTACCTTTTACCAATTATAGAGGGTTTAAATGGTACCGGATATGCAGCTCGGCAAATAAAAGGTAAATTGATCCCAGTGCATGACGGAGGACGATCTCACGATAAATGTAATCTCCACGATACGATTATCGTGAGTATTTTCTATCACGATAAACGATAACATCGCTTATCGTCCCATCCCTACTGCTCACTGCTAAAGCCGGTCAGAGATGAGCCTCTGGCTTTATGATGAACTTTCACCATGTCAGTCTAAACAAAGGAAAAGTTAAATCCTCTTTTCAGTCTGCTGACAATGTTCCTGGAGAGCAGCCAGTGGTCTTGTGCGGTGCCAGACAGATTCTGGAGAGCACACGATGCCATACCGATGCCTCCTCAAAGCCATACACGGCCCTGTGTCACCTTGTGTGGGTCTTGGTGACAAGTTACAGTAACATGCACAGCGTGAGTGAACGAAGGGCAACAACAAGTAGGCAAGCCATATAAGTGCTCATTCAGCACACGCTGTTTACTCCTGACAGCTTACATAATGTTCCCTTCTTCAACAAAACGGTCACCACTTTGGAAAGCACGAGAGGCACAAAAAAGCCAAGACACAGCAGTAGCACTCTAGTGCAATTTCATACCTGTCCAAATCCCCAGACCCCAAAATGTACAGAACCTTTAACTACCGGTACTCAACTCATTTACCGCCTCACCCGATAGTCTCGAGAAAATCCTATGTTCCTCTCCGCCGGGCCCAATAATCCCGAGACTTTAATATGCTTTAATCGCTATAAAACATTTAAAAGTATAATCACTGTTTATCGCGAATCAGTCTCTAATCACCCTCGGAGAAGTGCTTCCAGTCGCATTTCCGTATCCTCTTTGATTGGTTTCCGTATCCGGTCAGGGGCAGGATCATGGCGCAGCTACCGTTTAGCCATCATGTAAACAGTAGCAGACAGAGCTCAGCGATGGAAGCGTATTTTTTCAATGGGATTTTTTTATTTGAAAGCTGTGATCGGGTGTAGACACGCCTGGTACATGATCTGTGCACGCACGCGCCCGCGTTAAAAGGTAAGGACAACGTGGCGGTTAACCCCTTCAGTCGATGTTTTGAAAGACAGTAAATTAGTTCAGCTTAAATGGCTGTGCTGTGAGCTTGTAGATTGGTTGTTATTTTTGCAGGATGTTCACCCTAGTAGGGACACTAGGGTTCATGTGGTTGAATAAAATTGTTACTTAAAGGGGCACTCCACCACTTTTCAACCTATGTTCATATAATTGGTCCTCACTCAAAAAAAGCTTTTCTTTTTTTTTTCTCAGAGGAGGGCTGTGGGCAGGTCAGAAACCCATCGTCTTGAGACATCATCGATTGCCAATCCAGCTTATAGAAACTGCAGGCTTTCTATTCATGAAAAGTTGCAATTTTAAAGTGGAAGCCATTGTTCTCGCGATAATAAAAATCTAAATATTTTTTTCAAAAATATTGATTAATTTTTTGGGGGGGAAAATGATGATGTCACAAGACGATGGATTCTGAACTTCCCACAGCTCTCCTAGGAGACTTGGACTCAGTAGAAAAAAATGGTGCTATTTTATCATGAACATTAGTGAGGACCTATTATATGAAGACAGGTTGAAAAGTGGTGAACTACTCCTTTAAGCACTGCTAGCCTAAAATAAAGCAGACAAAGAAACAGCAACTTGACCTACAGACTTTGTATTTAACCTAGCAAGAGACATACCTACCAATGCTGCCTGGCTGCTCAGGCACACACAGTTCACGCAAACTAGAAATAAAAGCTCTATGCTAACTTTGTAAAACACACGTCCAGAACGAGTACACCCAGAAGGCCATGGCAGATGTCACAGAACCGCTGGAGGACAGTGATATAACCGATGCCATGGCGACCTGACCCCACCCACCACCACCTGGTGGAACAGGTGAACTTCCTGCTCCCCCCTCAGTCACTGGTCCCACATGAGAAGAAACTGACACACTGCATTCATCATGAAGAGAGCCCCGGTTTACATCAAAGGTCCTTGACCGAACCTCATTTACACTACAAAGGACTCCTGCCTTGTCCATCCATTTGTGATTCCGAAAAAGAGGAGCCTTTATCGGTAGTTTGTTGCAGCGTTTACATCATAGAGTTAGGAGAGATATTTACATTACATCTGTAAGAGACGTGGATGAAAGGGAATAGTGTATTGATGTTAGATTTGAAACTAATTGCTTGATTATTTGGGGCCTCGTTACTTGATTGACCATATTCACACAGAGGTCATTTTGCCAACGTGCCTCTGGACTGCATCTTGTGTCTGGGACGGCGCCTTTGATCTTGTTGTCATATTACATGGATAATGATGGGGCTGTGCCTCAGGGGTCCTATAGTATACCGTACTGGTTGGATATCCCCATCTTGAATCGAACCAATCGTCTTTTATGTAGGTGCATCACCTCATAGGGTCTTCCGCCTGGTGCAATGCAGGGCAATCGTATCTTCTAAATGGTGTAGTTCTCATTATTTAGCTCTTGCGCATGATGCGCCCCTATTGTCTAAATATCAAATCTTGCGCCTATTTAACGCTCATCATCTGTGGCCTGGCGTAATCAGAGCCCACTGCTATCTTGCACATAGTTTGCATTAATCTGATGATAGATAAATAATCAAGGCTATTTATTTGTATCCACATTTAATAATTAAAATATGAGACCCAATCAGTGGTTGAGTGCATTTTGAAAAATGAATGGAGCCTACACAGACCTATTGGTGCAGCTCTTGGATGCTTTACCAGCATTGGGAAAATTGTCATGGAGTTTCCCCTGAGTAGTATGACGTAAGAGCTATGTGAATATCATCATCAATAGTCTCTGTTCAAAGGAGCAGCTCTCTGATGCATTCACAGCATTGGAACATTTGTCATGCCGTTTCCCCTGAGTAGTTAGTATGACATAAGAACCATGACGTGAAACTCCTTAATGGCGTTTGTTCAAAACTCTTTTTTATGAGGATGAACTGAGATAGAATGAACCTTCAGACCCCTCCCTGTAAGCAGTAAAACATTCGCGAACATGCAATGAATCAACATCAACAGAATGTACACAAAAAAGAGACGTACAGAGTATGGCTAGGTGGCTGTGGATGAGTAAGCACCAACACATCCAACTTTTGAAAATTAAACATGTAATGTGTGTTATCTTGGAGGGGTGACTTAAGAAAACAATTTACAGCAGCAAAACATCTCGTCCGCAGTAGCATTTTGGGAAACAACCATTATTACAACTGTTAGAGGAAGTCATGGGAGATTCAAAGCTCTGCAAGCTGCAAGCGGGAAATTATTTGCTCAGTGCCTATATAAGTTTCATTGTATGTATGTACAGGCAGTGCCACTCCCTGTTGTAAAACCTTTTTCAGTAAAAAGAATAAGCCTGTCTCTGGGCACTGTATAATGCGCTTTGATGGGGGAGAATAAACATCCTTTATTTACCGCAGGACAAGGACAAGATGTTGGTTGTGCCGTCTCCAGGTTTTGTGGCAGTGGCAACGCCAACAACGACAGAAGACTGCCATTGTATGCAGCAGGAAATATTGGAGACAGTCAAAATGGGACTAAAAAACAACAACTTAAGACCGCTGTTGTGTATGACAGCCACTGCAGGAGACAACTGTAACCAGCGACAAGCACTACAGGAGACAAGAGCTTTGTAGGTGGCCATCACACGAGACATAATTGTTAGAAAACGATAGCTGCTGGAGAGAGAGCCCTTGCATTTGTCTTTTACTGGGGGAAGAAAGACTTAATTGTCAACATCAACCATTTGATGTACAGTACTGTAGGTAATAACTGTAGGAAACAGCTATACTCAGTGTAATCAAACCAAACTATGGGGTACAATCAATGAGTATAAACAACACAACATAGTTACTGTACATTTTAGATGATTGTTCGAGATGACGGTTTACTTGAGTGAACCTTCAAACGAGTCTAAAACCACTCTGTTGGGAGGAAATTAGGGCAATACATCCTTAAAAGGGAGGATAAATGCTGCCAATCCTTCGCCTATGTCTGAGAAATATTTATGGACGAATGGATATATAAATATTAAAAACACTTAAACGTTGCAAAGCAAATGAGATGAAAAAAAGAGGAAGGTACATGAGCAGCTATAGAATGCCTTGAAGGGGAGTGAGGGGGAGTTACACAGAGAATGTGACGCAGGGAGAGGATGTAGAGAAATGCATCTCCTACAGTAGAATGGGGTTCGGTAAAAGGCCATCATTATTTCCCTGACGCCTGTGTAAATCTCTCTTCTCAGCCTATTGGGGATAAGAGAGAAGCCGAGCAGTATCCAGGCCTAGAAGCAATACAACGAGACAGAAGCACTGAGTCCACTAAAACATTAAGCAAAACATTTTAAGCGATAATGTGAGACTGTGCGTGTGTGTGTGTGTGTGTGTGTGTGTGTGTGTGTGTGTGTGTGTGTGTGTGTGTGCTCGTGAGTGAATGAGACATATGAAGGAGGGGAGAAACAATGTGTTCAGTTGTCTGCATGTGAGTTTGGCTGTCTTAAGGCCATCCCAGACAAAATTGTTCCTCGTGAACAATGGTTTGCTGGCTTATATCTTTCAGTGTGATAGATACAGGGCAAGGGATGGCCATCTACGGGCCAATCCATGGAGTCCCTAGGCTTGGACAAAGCTTTGGCAATGTCAGAAATGCTGGGCTACAATCCAATGTAGTCTCTTGTAGACACTATGCTGGCATGCAGTGTATGTTAAGTAAGATGGCCAAAATGAGTCAAAGTGTGTATAACCTTCTGCCGGCCTGCAAAATGTATGCAGAAAAGGATGTGATGTTTGGGCATAACGCAATTAAATAGATTTCAAAATATTGGAAGTTACACGTCCAATATATGGCCCATTCTACAAGTTCTCTAGATCATCGGTCTTCAACAGGGGGTCCTCAGAGTTACTGCAGGGGGTCCTCCAAATCTTTGTGGGATAGAAGCTTTTTTTCTTTTTCTTTTTTATATTAACCACTTGAACCCTAGTGTCCATATTCTGAGAACTTTAGAGAAAAATAGCAGATCTACAAGCTCACAACGCCTCGTGATCTTGTAGATCGGCTATTTTTGACAAAAAAGTTTGGTGTATTGGGGAAAAAGAGCAGACTAATTACAGAGTGAAAGGTCAAGTTTATTAAGTATTGACGGTTCAAGTGGTTAAATATCTTAAAACACAAATTGACATGAATCCAAAATACACTGATGATCGTGCTGTCAAACAATGAAACTACAGTATATGGAATCTATGAAAAGGTTGTGGGGGTCCCTGCTTTATCTCTCTCTAAACTAAGGGGTCCTTGGCCAGAAAACGTTGAAGACCCCTGCTCTAGATGAACGATGTGTCAGTGAACAGGCAGTGCATCTTTAAAATAATGCTCTGGACCAGTTTCATGACGCAAAGCCGCATGGGTCCAGTCGGCAGTCTGTCAAAACCAAGTCATGACTTATTTGGGTAAAACGGGCTTTCAGCTCCATTCAGTGGCACTGCCTGGAGAAAGCTTGTGGCAGTATCTCAAACATAACAGATTTTTACTTTCTCGCAATAGAAAATGCTGATGTTATGATATGAGGATGTTCCCTTAGCTGCAAGATAAGGATACAGAAAAATAGTTTTATGTAACTTTATGTAAGGCGAAGAGGCAATCATTAGGGGATAAAACTTCAGGCTTTAGGGATAGAACTTACGTTTTTTGGTTGAATGCAACTTGCAAATACACACAGATATGCAGAGACCCAGTCAGTCAGCCAGCCTGGCTCATTAAGAGACAGGTAAAAGATGCAGCGGAACCCAACATATCCGCACTAGGTTGCTTTTTTCGTAAATTAAATAAATAGCCTATTTGTATAAATAGCCCATCTACAAGTTCACAAGCTTACAGATCGTCTATATTTTAAAGTCTGTCAGTGGGGTTTAAAAAACTACCGGTACATTGGATCCACTGGAGCACAGGTTCAAAAAGTAACGGTTTTGGACACAAGGTTTCCATCCAACAGCGACGGTATACAACTGCATACAGGCATACAGCCATTCATGCACGTGCGCGCCACATTGTGAATACACTCCGTCAAAGCATTGCTTTCTCATCACAGAGCCTATGGGGCTGGGCCTCAGGGGTCCTATAGTATACCGTACTGGTTGGATATCCCCATAATGTGACAGACATCTGCGCACGCACGCGCACACACACACACACACACACACACACAGGGGAAGCTCCAGCAAGTGTGCATTAGTGTCAGCGACACCAATTAAGGTCCGTTTCTCTCGGTAGGCTGATGAAGATGAAGAGTGTTTCTCGGGGGACCAGACATTCATGCCTTAATCTCCTAATGCATTGCAGGGAAACTCACCAGGAAAGCTACTATCAATACGGCCAGACATTCAAACGTGCACAAGCATGCATTGCAAGCAAGCACACGCATACGTACAGGTGCCAGGTGCACGCGAGAACCTCAGAGCGCAGAGAGGATCAGTGAAGAAAAAACATTTTTTTAACGAGGTAACAAACATAATCCCTGATAAGGTTTGACCAGTTCTCGGTTTGCACTTGAAAATTTGTCAGAACGACTTATTAGCGCCATGGATGCAGTTATTTATTTTTAAATAGAGTAGGCAATTATTTTACCCTTTCCCCACCCCCTCCCAATTCAGTCACTATGCTGCCAATTAACCCTGCCCACACATCTGTGGTTTGCCATTGCTATTGTACACTATTGCCTCACCTGCCAGTGAGGAGCCCCCACCGGGAGGAAGTAGTGCCCCCTGTGCAACAATTCCCATTCAACAACACTCACTGACAAGTGTCGCCCAAGCCCGAGTCGCTACCTCCTCCCAAACATATCCAATTGTGTTTGTACAGCATAGACAGGTAGTTTACCCCTGCGCTACCCAAGCGCCCACGCGGTCTGAAACCGAAAAGGAATAAAGTTTGTTTGCCGTCTGTCTGTTGTATAGGTCTATCTGCACATTCGCACAGTACAGACACACACACAAGCAGGGAATCTGACTATATCAGTGTGACAGAGAAATTCCACTATAATTTCAGACTTTCCATCATCGGATATCAGCTGTCAAGAGAAAATAAAATAAATCTGAATTTTGAAAAGGAAGAAAGAAAGGGAAAAAAGTGACAGCTCCAACTCTGTGTTCACTGTCTGATGGATGATTTGAGCTAATTAACTGCTAGCAGTCGCTCCGGTAGCAGTGCAATGATAAAAGGCAGATATAACAGCAGGAGAAAATGACAACTGATTGACAAATTTTGCCCAAAAGATCAGCTGCAGTCGGCTTTTTTAAATTGTCAAAATGTTAAATGAGGGGGAAAGGAAACTCTGTTTAACCACACGAACCCTGGCATCCCTATTTTGGGCACATGCAAAACAAAAAATAAATAAATCAAGCTTTTTCTAAAACGTGTCATTTTTCAATATATTTTTGCAAGTTCATAGCGTGTCGTGACTAGACGCGTTGTGAGCGTGTATACCCGCTCTTTATTAATTTTGACGAAATAATATCAGCTGAAAATTCAATGGACAGCAGAAATACATGACTGCCAGCGACCACAATAAGTTATTTCCTGGAGTCACTTTGTGGGGTGCATCATGCAATAGCAGCACACAGGCAAAGACACAGGAAGACAAGGAAAGTCATCCAAACATCCACCCACCAACTTCAGGCAGCGTGGAGGCGTGCAGGCTCGGGGGAAAAGCACCAACAACATGCTGACACGCTGCAGAAGAGCCCTTTATACAGTCATGTCATGTCTAGGGCTGTCACGATTACAAATGTAATAACGGTATTTGAAAATGTGTGAAAACCTTTTAACATGGAAACAAGTATGGCAATGGTGTGAAAATAATTGTCAGCCAATCGTCTTTTCGTTCACCGGGGGGGAAAAAATTATAACTCCGATCACCCGTGCTTTAGTTATGATCCGCGGAAAGGGGCATGTTTTGACCAAGAACACATGGCAGGCAGGCTCTATTAGCTCAGTGGTAAAAACGTAATCAACACTTCAATCAATACAGACCCGGGTTCGAATACGGGGTAGGACATGAAAGATACAGAGTTCACAGCTTTATGCACTTGTCTTAAACCCTACTGTATACACTTGTCCCCCTCCTTTTTTCCCTGTACATCTCTTTGCCGGAAATGGCCAATCTACAAACTACAAACATGTCGCAGCACAGCTATTCTTGCCCATTTTATGACATGCCTAGAGTAGGAACACCAGACCAGAGCTCATGTGGTTCAATTTGAGTTTTTCCCAGGGACGTGCTGGCCATTGGGAAAAGCGTGACAACTCCCGAACGGCCGGTCCAGGCCGGGAAATTAGGAAAAAAGTAAACTGTTTGCACAAAAGTAAAAATTAAACTGTTTGCACAAAAGTAGTGAAAACAGCAGATCTACAAGCACACAACGCCTTGCAACTCGAGGCGTTGTGTGCTTGTAGATTGGCTGTTTTCACTAGTTTAAATCATTTTTAAAATGATAAATACAAAACAAACGGTTTTGGACATACAAGGTTTCCACCCGACAACAACGAAATATAACTCATGTAATTGGCCCACTGGCTTGTCACTTGTCATGATCTGAAATGGCAAATCTTTGAGTCGCAGCAGTGCTATAGAGAGAGATCTCTCTCTATATAGCGTGCAATGAGGGCCTCTCCAACTCTTTTTCCCGGGCTGAATCAGGGGCCCAGCATGTCCCTGGTTTTTCCACATAATTCTCGTTTATGGCCACCGTGTACCGATTATGAAAACAACCCCCACAGCCATCCAACCACTCCACGTGCGGTGTGATGTGGTGTCTACTGTACCTCTGCTCTCTTGGCTTCGGGCTCTCCAGTGAGGGGGCCACGGAGGTTCTGGAGGAACAGAGCGGCCTTCCTCTTCCTCTCAGCCTGCAGCTGTTTCTCCTTGGATTCCTTGGAGGCCTGGGCCAGTTTCTCCCTCGCCGCGGCAGCCAGACGGTCCTCCAGCTTCTGCTTGGCTGGGAAGACAATGAAAAAACATGGTTAGAAAAAAAGAGGAAGGCTGGCTGTCTTCTCTCCACACAGCCTCGGCGACTTCTTCTTCTCCTGTTTTTTTCTTTTTCTTTTAACCCATTTAGAATGGGTACACAGTATTATTTTATGCTTTAACTATTGAAAAATAGCAGATATACAAGCTCACAGCGCTGCACCGAGTGCCGCACTGCGAGCTTGTAGATCTGTTATTTTTGAAAAATCTTGAAAATTAGAATTTTGACCCGATTCTATAAGTGTCTTTTGAATCCTTCTAAGGTTTTTTGAAAAACCTATGTTTCTATGTCAGCAATCTGGCCAGCCATCGTCAAAGAAAAGGTCCTTTTCACTTAACTGGAGCTCAGTTAGTCTGTTCTTGAGACACTACTATGTCAGTGGTTCTCAAAGCTTTTCAAGTGAAGGACCCCCAAAAAATGATATTTATTTGGCCACGGACCCGCATCTCAAAATATTTATTTCCAGGGACCACCCAGAAGCAAAATTTGCGTTACAAATGTTCGCTTTAAAAAATACATACAAGTCAAAGATTTGCACACATCTTCACGACTTTTTCAAAAATAGCAGATCTACAAGCTCGCAGCGCGGCACTCGGTGCCGCGTTGTGAGCTTGTATATCTGCTATTTTTCACTGGTTAAAGCATTCAATAATCCTAGGCCTAAAATGGGTTAAGCAACACCTACACGTTCATCTACTTTCTGCTTGGCTGGGCGAGAAGCAGGGGAAGAGCGTGTCCATTATTTTGACAGTTACCGGTATGTGAGAGGGAAACAGCTCGGCTTCAGAGGTTCGAGTAAGTTCTGTGTTACGCGGTTGAGTTTATGATGAGCTCTAACTTTCTCGGGGTGTTTTATTTTTTTCTACTGGAGGGAAGACAAGGACAGAAGAGGAGGAGGAAATGATGATGGAACACGCGGCGACGACAGGTAGAGGAAGGACCACTGACGGACAGGGTGTGGGGGAGTGAACAATATAAAAGGAGGAAAATGTCAAGAGGTAGATTAAGATGGAGCAAAAGTGAGAGATTTGTCAAGGGTGATTGGTACTTAATTGCATGCCGGTGTCACGCGCCAAAAATAGGCTAAAAGGTCACAATGCGCAGCAAAATGCATTGGTGAGCTTAGATCTGACATTTCCGGTGTCCGACACAGCACGCAACCATGTATAAATGATAAATACGTATTATCGTAGGTGGGAGACAGGGGGAGAGAGAAAGGCAGGATGGAGAGAAAAGAAAGAAGAACAAAACACAGAGAGGGAAGCCAGACAAAGAAGGAAAGAGGCAATGAGACAACACATGAGAGAAAACAAGTCATTAAAGTTATTGGTGCGTGTGTGTGTGTGTGTGTGTGTGTGTGTGTGTGTGTGTGTGTGTGTGTGTGTGTGTGTGTGTGTGTGTGTGTGTGTGTGTGTGTGTGTGCACACACACAGCTTTCCCTCCTGGGTTAAAAATAGGGCTGCCTGGTGAAGCGAATCATATTCGAGTCATGAACAATGAAGGCAGAGCGGGGCACAAATCACCACAATTCATGGCACAATGCCAGTTCCGGGTGACAGCATCATGGGTAACATGATGCTGGCAACAAACACATTTAAGGGTGTGCATAGTTGAGCCATGCAGCCAATCAACAGCACTGAGCTTTGACCACCAAAGTGCACCATGTGTCAGATGTAATTATCTTCGCCAGGAGATCATACTTTCGTGTGTGTGTGTGTGTGTGTGTGTGTGTGTGTGTGTGTGTGTGTGTGTGTGTTAGGGCATTCACCAAATATTCGAATATTCGAACATTCGAATATCAAAGTCACTATTCGACGTTGTTCACCGAAGTCGAATATTCGGTTATTTTAATGTTTTTATTGTTTTCTCTTTAAAATTTTTAATTTAAAAAGTTTATAAAGCTTGGCTAGATAGGAAGTCATAAGAATGAGTTGTAAATGTCCCTGGTGGATGAATTTGTTAATGCTCTATACCAGGGGTTCTCAAAACTTTTTAGGCCGTGACCCCCAAAATAAACATATTTGAACTGGGGACCCTGACAAGCACTTGAGATTGTAGTTATTACATTTAATGTGACTCAGTTCCGTAGATAAACGTTGCGAGGCGTTGTGAGCATGTAGATGTAGATCTGCTATTTTCACAATGTTCGCCTCTTGCTTACTTAATATTTGACAGTTTGGCCAGTCCTGTAGAATATTCGACTATTCGAATACTTTGAGGTCGAATAATTCGAATACTAAAAAAAAATCACTATTCGTGAATGCCCTAGTGTGTGTGTGTGTGTGTGTGTGTGTGTGTCTGCAGCTAATCTTGCAAAACTATGAGGCTGATGACCATCATATTTGTTGTTATTTAATATTTTATCTGGAGAACCACAGCTGAATGACACTATAGTAGCATGTTCCAACATACCGTACAAATATATTATTTGCATGCTGGTGTGTGAACAGTGTGATTATTTGAATGAATCATATGCAAATAATGATTTTCTTTCTTTTACAGTTTCATTTGTAAGTTGTTGGTAATTTTCATTACATTTTTGGACGCCAATTAAAATTAGTTTTATTTCCATGCAAATGTCAGCGACAGCCGCAGCCAGAGGCTGTCCACCTGTATGCCCGGTTGTTCACCTTTCCATCCGCCCCATTCTGAATCCCAAGAACACAACCTCCATTCCATCCAGGGATGAACTGATTATAATTTGTAAAGCAATGGTCAAAGGTCACTGTGACACCACAAAACATGTCATACATGCCAATATAGTGATAACTTAGTGATACACCTATTGTACTGTAACACCTTTTATTAACAACTTGGGGGCAAAACTCGTTCAGTAACGAGATACGGCCACTGGAGGTCGCTGTGCCAAAACTCAGTTGTCTCGTCTCTCTCAACGAGACAAAGGGTTAACTTTGTTAACATGCAGCTGCATCCATCCTGTGTATCCTGTTAGAGACGCTGGTGCATATGTCATAACATGACACGCACAGAAGCGAAATGGAGCATCTAGGCTGCATTGATTTCTATTCTATGCTGAAACATAAAAAGGGCTTTATCTCTGAATAAGGTGCAAAGAACGCCAGGGAAGCAGAGATCTGCCTGTTTTCACGGCGACACTTTACCGCGATGGTCGGCCGCGGTTTGGATTTTAGTTTCGCGAGCGTTTGTAAACAAATGGATTATCTTCCTCAATCGTCAGTGGACACTCACGTGCACACGCACGAAGCTTCCGAGGCTCTTCAAAATAAAGCGTAAGTGAACGGCGGCAGCAGCAACAGCTAGAAATGTTAGAAACCTTGGCTTCCGTTGTGTTAAAATCCTTTAAACAGAGGTGTCAATTGGGTATGGCAAGGTATAGCAGCTGACATACCTTGGCTACAAGGAAAATAATATATACTAGTCCTTACCCGTTCAAAGATATGAGCTCTGAAATGATGTGCAGTGTGTGGGTTATGGGATGTGCACTGTGCACACAGTATATGAGGGATGGAAAGTAACTTTAACTGGTGCTTGCATGATAATATGTAGGAGCATCAATGTAAGAAATACCCGTTTCGTTTAATGGCTACAGAGATACTGTGTACCGATCTGCATGATTTTTGGACAAAATCTGTAACAGGGCCAGACAACAGACCCCCCCCCCCCGCCTGCACACACACACACACACACACACACACACACACACACACACACACACACACACACACACACACACACACACACACACACACACACACACACACACACACACACACACACACACACACAGGTTAAACATGTTGCCTCATGCTAGATGCAGAATAGATATGCCTCAAGCTAGATGCAGAATAGATATAGATACACCATAAAAATGCTAATATACAGCATATGATTTGTGAAAGTGACAAACGGGCTTCACAGTTATGTTAGGTGTGTTCATATGCTAATGGTAATGCGATTTCAGATCAATTGCTCCAGCCACTGAGGAGAAACGCTGTGACAGACACTCACTCAGACAGACAGACAGACAGACAGACAGACACTCAGACAGACCGACATTTGGAAAATTATATGTTTGATATACACTTCTTAAAATGAATTCATCATGCCTGTTGCCATACCTTAGCTTTTGCTGAACTGACGCCACTGCCTTTAAAGTCTTCCCTATATACTGTATCATATAACTCTGGACAGACATGGATCTTAAGTGCAACTGGTTGGCAGAGGCATACAACTGAAAATTATCTTTTTTTCTCTTCAAATAAATCTTTGCAAAAGCATGGCCAGAAGGAACACTTTCCTTAGCCACTTAATCCAAAATAATGTAAAGGCAATTGCAATGAACTGCCAGCACCGGGGCTAGGTGTTCTAAATTATTTCCATGGCCAGGATTGATTGAGTAAAAGTAAAAACTAAAATAATGTATAGTTTTGCTTAAAAATTTCCAATACATTTTAAAGCCAATATTGTAGTTTTTTTTTCCTCACACATACTGAAGTTTTACTTTTATTGAGCGGTGGTCACAACGCTCCTATACGTGGCCGTGTGTGTGGGTCTGTCTGTCTCCGTCCGTGTCTGTCTGTATGTAGCCTACAGTACCTTTTATGACCACACATGTTAAGGGAGGGGCGCTGTTGTTCAGGCCAGGCCAGAACAGGCAAGGCACACTCACACACGCACGCACGCACGCACACACACACACGCACAGACTCCACCGCTCAGTTCACACAAGTGTGATTTTTTAATTAGCGAATTGATTTGATTCATCGATTTTTCTCACATTAAGTTTCAGTTAACTCACACACACACACACACACACACACACACACACACACACACACACACACACACACACACACACACACACACACACACACACACACACACACACACACACAGTGTGGATTTGGCCAGTGAGTGACCACAGTAAGTGACCGACCAGTGAGTGTGTGTGCGATCCTTCTCCAGTCCATCAATACACATTAGCTTTGTTCCGTCTTCCATTGATTCCCTGCAACCTAACCAAGTAGCAGCCTGCTGACTGACAGCCAATTCATTCACATATTCATTAGACTGGCCCAGTGTTTGCCTGTCTTCTCCGAGGGCTATCATTACACTACTAGTGTCTTCTGTTGGCCGTGAGGAAACACTACCGTACAAATGATGAGCCTGTCTACAGTATCTGCATAATCTGTGTGACAATACAGGATCAGTTACTTGTAATGTTACAGACAATTATGTGGACGTGACAGAAATAATACATCTTAAATGAGCCAATCGACCGCCTTAAAATTGTATATGTATTTGTTATTGTATTAAAAAAGATTACATCTGACAACAGAGGAAAATTATTCATTTTACAAGGAAAATATTTAATACTGATTGTGAACGTGTGATAGAATTGCTAATTTGTCATATTCAACGCCTTGCAGCACACATGCTTGTCTGAACCTCCAGCAATGTTAAAAATAAAATCTATAAAATAAAACATCTCGTTTGCATGTGCAGTAATTTAACTCATACCCTGCCAAAAAATATGTTTCTATGATAAAAACGTCTTTAAAACGTCTTTTTCACTATGGACCTCCCTGCCAGACGTCTTCTGAACGTCTTTTAAAAAAAAAAAATAAAAAAAAAAAAAAAAAAAAAATTGAAAACATTTTTTTTGAAAAAATTTTTTTTGGACCTCCAACAGTGTACTAGGCATGATCGCGATCGCGAAATTGCATGTTTAACCCCCATACCAACCCCATCTTTCAAACATGGCAGCCATGTTTGTTTACATTTGAAGAAAACATAAGGGCTCCTTTCTCCTGAATGCCTGAACGGATTTCCAAGCGGATTTTTTTGTTTGAAAGCTGTGAAAAGCATGCACATGCATAGTGCATGATCTGTGCACGAATGTGTGCACCAGCGTGCACACTATTTTTTTAACCCTTTGTTGGCGAACCGGCAATATAAGAGGTCATCCCACTTTAAATATGGCACCGACTGAGTTAATTGACGGGCTATTAATCTAAATATGTCAATTAATCATATTCTAACCTATAGACCAAGACAATAAAATGCCAGGGCTTATGTGGTTAAAGAAATTAAGTGTGTGTCTTTTATAGTGTGGTATAATGCTACTTGGAACGTGTAGACACTCTGTATGTGAGTGTGTATGTGTGTGCGTACACACTCTTCTCTGCATTTCTTGCTGAAAAATCCTTTTCCCCCACATCAACGGTGGCAGCTAGAGCTTTGCAACCAAGTGGCTGAGGAAAGTGTTGCACTGTAACAGCATCACAATTGCGTTATGTATGAATCCCTAAGTGTATTACTTTCCCCGCCTTGCGCGCAAGCCTATATGCATGCTAAATATTATGAACGAGTGCCTGGTGTCCATGAATACATTTATCACTCTACCACCAAGAAGCAGCGGGGTTCTGCGTGTGTGCGTGAGTGACAGAGAGAGAGAGACAGACAGACAGACAGACAGACAGACAGACAGACAGACAGACAGACAGAGACAGAGAGAGAGAATAAAAGCATGCATCTCTATGAGGTCTCTGAGAGAAATATGACTGCCGCTTACTGTTCTACAACACTTTGTCCTTCCGGGAATTTACACCCTCCTGCCGGGATGATTTACAATTTGTGCCCATTGGACTTATCCGTCCCCTCGCTTTCCCCCCTCCCCCCAACTCCTGGCTTCCTGTAAAGGAAGGCCATGCCAGATGATTTGATTGAGATGTGTATGTGTGTGCGTGCATGCGTGCGTGCAAGCAAGCGTGCACGCTTGTCTCCCAGCGGCTGTACTTAGATACTGAAAGGTCCCTTTAATTATAGAACACGCCTGTTGGGTAGGTAGGCAGATAGATGAAAGGAGAGGGGAAATGGAGACAGTGAGGACAGTGAGACAGGGGGAAGAGCTATTGGATCACAGACATTACAGACACACAGGAGTCTGACCATTTTAACACACAGATGGCAGTAGTGAGACCTACTGTGGATGGGAGACTCAAGCCCCTTTCCCACTTGCACATAAAGCCATTAATCCACTGGCAATGTTCCATATTGGCGTAATGTGGGGGGGACACGAGCCAATGTCGATTTCCGTAAAACTTTGTTTTGTAAATGTACTCACTACTCGATCTAGCACCATTTAATCACTTGATTAGTGTGTGAATCAATTTCCGATTTCCATAACATGATGATGTTGTGTTCTCGGTTACGGGAATATGTGTATCTGAGATTTTCCATGCGGTAGAAGAAAAATAAAACACCCTCTTCGTCCCAACTGCGATTTATATTTGTCCCAAATTATCATTCCCAAATGCCTAGTTTTATATTTTTTTAGAACTCTCTCGCACTGTATCCTTTAGAGTCATGTAATGTGGGATCAGACAGAACCTCTCCATTTTTCCAGCAACGTTATGGATTCCATGTGGGAAAGGGGTTTGACACTACAATAACCTAATACGGATAAACATAGCTAAGTACTATGATTGGCAGATTTGTCTAGTAAGAATTCATTCCACATGTATAGCCTAAACATAAGGAGAAAATGTGCCAATGATGACTGTCCATTGCCGTGCAAACCCTGCTGGTGTCAATTCACAATAGTGACTACAAATGATTAATCACAACAACTGTGGCGTTACCTTGTTTTGCCTCCAACTCCTCCAGACTGAGGGTGGGTTTCTTCTCTTCTGGCGCCGGGATTGTAAAAGACTCCTTGTCAATCATCTGAGCCCCGCCAATGATAGCCTCCAGTCCTTCCTCACCTAACAGCTTCATGTAAAACATTAATGTTAGTCATTTTAGGGCATTTAAAGATAGTCATTGATACTATACAAAGGACATCTCTGTTCAGGAAAGGCAAAAGTAAGATTTGTGGGGCACCGAAACTTTCAAAAGGTAGCAATGGCTAATTACATTCATTTTATAGTTTAATGCCCAATACGGGTCTGAATGTCACGTATAAACAAATGGCAATGGGGGGAAACGTAAACAAAAGGTTCAAGCAAAATGAAAGCGGAAAATCGTTAAAGCACTCATGAAAGTTAAAGGAAATAAACCAAACCTTGTCTTCATCCGAGTCATCATCCAATCGAACTCGATTGTTCCTCTCCAGAGGCAACATGTCGTTTTCTTTAGCCTTTATAGCGAAACAGATTGGAGCAAAGACGGCTGGAGAGACAGAAAGAGAAGGACATAATTGAATAGGGAGAGAGACAAGACAGAAAAAAAGGACAAAAATCGGAGAAAACATAGGAAACTAGAAGCAGTGCTCTTCCGAGCACAGGTCTCCACCAGGCCACACAAATCGGCCTGTTATAGCGCCACCATGAGGCTGATTTAAAAAATGTGGGGCAGAGGTTCTGAATTAGCATCCAGGGAGTGTGTGTGCTCAGTTTGGCAGCGATCGGGCCAACGGCGCCGGAGATTAGCTGGTAACAACCAGGCCACACAAATCGGCCTGTTATAGCGCCACCATGAGGCTGATTTGAAAAATGTGGGGCAGAGGTTCTAGATTGGCATCCAGGGAGTGTGTGTGCTCAGTTTGGCAGCGATCGGGCCAACGGTGACTGAGATTAGCTGCTCACAAACTGCGAGGACGCACGGACGCACGCAAGGACGCACGGACGGACGGACGGACGGACGGACGGACGGACGGACGGACGGAGGGGAAAACATACTCTCCCTCAGCCTTCGGCTGGTGGAGACAAAAACAAACATGCAAACAAATCATTGGATTATCGACCACTAAACCACGAGGCATACCTTTCATTATCTTGGCATCCTTTACATCCGCGTCTAACGGTTCTTTCTCAGCATCGCCTGAACCGTCATGAGTCTCTCTCTGAATGGAGGAATACAATAAAAATGGACAAAAAGAGAAAAAAACACAAGGTCAGTAAGGGAGGGTTCTTAGCACCTGACATGAGACAGATAGATAAATAGTAACATATCGTCGTTGTCGGGAGGAAACCCTGTATGTCCAAAATGTATGTCCTTTTTTGTTATTATTCTAAAAACGATTTAAAATAGTGAAAATTGCCGAACTACAAGCACACAACGCCTCGCAATGCGAAGCATTGTGTGCTTGTAGATCTGCTATTCTTACTACTTTTGTGCGATTCTTTTGTACGATGTAGGGCTTTAATTTACTAAATAAAACATACAGTAATGTGAAACTTGAAGATACGAGGTTTCTGCCCGAGAGTGAAGATATTTATGTGTCGTCCACTAGAAATGATTTAGCCTGGAGCTGGAGATCAGGGCTGTAGCTCAGTAGACCCAAATTACTTTTTTTACTGATGTTGATTTCAGTTAGCCTGGCATGGCCAGACAAATATCACTGCATAGACATTAGTCTAGAAACTCTGTGTGGAAACCTGCATTTCCAAAGTCCAAATAAAAAAAAGGCCTCAAGTGATAAACATTTGCATACTGGGCCCTGATTGGCCCCTCACTACTTCGGAAGGAGTGAAATCCAATCACAACTGAGCGGTGCCAGACCAAATCAGCTGAGGGCATTTTTCTTTTTTTTGGCAATAGCAGATTTGTCTGGTTTACATTTCAGTCACTGTCTATTCTACATTATCAATTAGCGAACCATTAGGTTTCAGAAGACATACTGTAGTGCTTGGGAACAAGCTGGTTTCTAGACACTATGGGGGCCTACTTGAATTTCTACTATGAGCGTTTTCATTGAGGGAGAAATGCAATGGTAGGGCTGTTTAGACAGGGCACTGTCACACAGACAGACAGAAACGCACGCACGCACGCGCACACACACACACACGCACACACACACACACGCACGCACGCACGCACGCACACAGACACAACCCTATCGTCTCTTTCTCTGCATCTCAGGTCTTATTGACATGCGGAATGCATCTTTCAGGCAAGAGCAGACCACATCCACATTGGGGGGACAGGCCATGTTATGCATACATAATAATACATAATGTCTTCTCTGTTCAACACACACACAATTAAAGTGGCACTGGGAATGCTGCTCCCCCACCCTTTCACACACAGCTAACAGTTGGCGCAGATGTGACCTGGGTACGAGAACTCAATATTAATACACACAAGAAACATAATGTAGTCTGATGTCTGACAGGTTATTTGGCTCCTGACAGGGTGTGTGTATACAAAAACACACAAATGCTCACATACAGCAAAGTCAAATCTATGAGCAGAAAAAGGCTATTCAGGGATGTGACGGAAACAGTTTAGTCCCAACAAGTTGTATTCCAACAAACATTAGTATATTTTCTCAATGTATATTTTGGTACTAATGATTCAGTCCATTAGCATTGTCATGATCCACTGCCATGCCCTTGTGATGGTAGGTATTCTACTTTAGTGATCTACTATGCTATGTTTTAGATCTAATCCAGTGGTTCTCAAATTTGTTGGGCTTCAGTACACTTTTTCCTGATCATATGAATCCAAGTACCCCTTTAATCGACAACATTTTGAATAGAAAATACTGATCAAAAGTCATTATGACATTATGTCAATATGTTGAAAATAAAAGTAAATAGCCTGTTTTCTATTCAATAACAGTAAAAAAAACTAAACTTAACTTGGTTTAAAGCTTTACGGAGCAGCACATTCAGATACATTTGTCGTTGTTTTATCATTAAACATACGAGTAAGACTCCCTAATCGGGAGATAAGCAACCGTCAGGTCACCAGTGTAAAGTCGCACCAAGCGTGCACGTTTTCACTTTGGCTCTTCAAAATAAAAGTGCCCGCCTATGGGAAGAAATCGTGGCAATCTATTGCTGGGATCACTTCAAAATAAAAAAGGCACAAAATGTGTTAAAAAGGTCTTAAAAGTAATTAAATTGTAGCTTGTAGTTTCACAATATTTATCTGTGGAATGTAATGCCTACAAATCCAAGTGCCAGGGTGGGGGATCCACAGTTCAATTAATAAGGGGGTCGCAACCAGAAAGGTTTGGGAATCCTTGGCCAACGCAATGCGCTGTGAGCTTGTATTTTAAATGAAGACATTTAGTGTAAAGCAATAACAGGAGAGCCTTGTATAGAGGCCTCTGGGGACTCCGGTCAACTAAGTACAGGGTTTAAGTGGTTAAGATTGTCTGAAGTCCCTCCCCTCTTTTCTATTAATGACACTGTCAGAGATGAATCATACATGTCATATTTGTAATATAACATAATTGTGCACTTACATTCTAGCTATCAAATCGGTTTGATTCTAATGTGTTCAATGTAGACACGTGGGATAGCATTGCACTGGATGTCTGCTACAGCTAGATTTCTTTTACCAAGGACCTCCAACACACACACACACACACACACACACACACACACACACACACACACACACACACACACACACACACACACACACACACACACACACACACACACACACACACACACACACACACACACACACACACACACACACACACACACACACACACACACACACACAGCGTGGAGAATTACCCATGAAATATAGCTGCCCCATTTCCACAGCAATTTAATTATGCTTTATCACTGACAGTGCATGGCAGACAGTTTGCTTGGTCAACTGGCAAACTGCACAGACAGCAAAGGGTAAGCAAGTGTTCTATCACCAAAGATCAACAGGACATCTTCACATTGGCCATATAAGTGGTTTACATACGGCTGAAAATCCTGTATCTGCCACGGCCAGATACCCAGTACCTCTCTCTGTAGTAACTTCACCATAGCAAGCCCACATGAGTGATGCAGCCCTGAACAGTGATTATTTTGACTTTCAAAGTATTTCACAGAACCCCAGGGAATGATTTCATCACAATATAAGCAATCACTAGAGGGCAGCATGTCAACTACGAACAATACTTAGGCCCTCTCTTACGGCAGGGGTAGAGTGGCCACTTGACAACCGGAAGGTTCCCAGTTCGAACGCTGAATCCCTAATTGCTGTCGATGAGCAGGTTGGTGCCTTGCATACTTTCCTCCGCCATCGGTCTATGAATATGTGAATGTAATGCCCAATCTATGTAAAGCGCCTTCAATAAAGGCGCTATATAAATGCTCCATTTACCATTCATCTTACGTCCAGGGCAAAGCGCGGTGCAAGTGCCATTGCTTGTTTAACAACAGATGCAGTTGTCATGCATAGTAGCAAAGGTATTGGTCCTAAGATGAGGTGTTATTAGGAAAATTGTCTATTAGGGGGAGTGAGGAAATACAGAAAGTGGGGGCACCTTAGCTCATATCTGGTCTATGTCCAGCACGGAGCCTTTCTGCTATTTAACTAGACCAGGTCAACCTGGTTGTGCCAGACCCCCTGTCTGTCATCATCATTTATGACATCATGCCTTTTGTAGGCATGTCATCATCATATATACCCTTTATATAGAAAAGGGACAGACCGACATTTGCTTATGTAGGCCTACCCATTTCATGGGTCTGGCAAAAAGTGCATTATTCAGATAGACGAGTACACTGTGCTTGCAATCAAAATCATAATAATGAATTAATGGCACAACGTTCAACATATCACTCACATTCAACATGTCAGATTAAATTGCATTAGAATATGATAATACGCATAATATACAGTAAATACCCACTGTTAATCTTTTAACATCAAGGAGATTATTATTAACACAAACTCTGCCATCAAAATACCCCTTTGTACAACCCCTTCTCTGCCATGCCCGTAGAACCCGTAAATGTAATAAAAATTAATTAAAAAACATTTTTTTATCGAAGCGCAACTAAAATAGGCCGGAACTAATGCTCCGTGATCGGTTTCTACACGGACACATTATTGAGCGGACCACTTTAACATTGGAGTCCCTGAACCGGAAGCGGAAGTCCGTCCTCTATTTTGGCCCAGCTTACTGTCTGAGCTCCGCGGCTTACAGATGGAGAAGTTATTGATCAATTGAAAAAGTTTCAACGGATTTGAGAAGCTGATGGAATACGCGAACACACGAGCAGTGTCCGATCACGCACGATGGGAACTGGACGAGCGCCCACGTTAACAGGTAGGACTTGGAGAAGCCGGCAGTGAAAGACATAGAGAAATTAACGGGCTTTACGGCCGTAAACTACGAATGAGTTAATAGAAAATATGATTAAGAGTTTTAAATGTTCAAGTTATTTTATTGCAGTTTGTATTTTCATTTTCATTGTCATGTATCTGTATTTGTTGTGTGCCTCTAAAAAAAAAAGAAAAAAAGAAAATAAACATATTGTTTAAAAAAAAAAGAAAAAGAGTTTTAAATGTGTTCCAGGACCTCTTGTCTTGAACCCATGCCCTTCTGTCTTTCCTTATCCGTCTCTGTGCAACAGAGCATACAACAGTCACAGGTTCTCAATATCCATGATGGGGCAACTGTTTACAGGACATGTCATTAGGTCGAACACCCTTTGGATCGACCACCAAACTCTAACCCAAACCCTAATCCTAACCTCAGTAAAACTATGCCTAACTCTAACCCGGGAGTCGCTCTCCATTCTGACATGTCGCCACTCCGAAATTGACTTCTAATTGTCGGAGTGGCGACACTCCCATAGGGGTTAAGTTTAGGGTTAGGGTTAGAGATAGGGTTAGTGTTGGAATGGAGACATGTCGGAAAGGAGACATGTCGGAGTGGCGGGATGCACCCCTCTAACCCTAAACCTAAACCTAACCTCAGTAGCCGTGACGCGGGTGATTATTTAACCTGCCGACGGTCGCGGGTGATTATCTAACCTGCCGACGCTGTTCGACCCAACAGGAGTTCGACCTATGGGGCAGTCCCCGTGTGGATATAGTTATTAAAGGGCCAGTTCACCTCTGGGACAACCAGATCTTATTTTATTGTTGTTTGGGAGAAGATCAACATAATCCTGAGTAATTCTTTGTGTTCAATCTGTGTTTTGAGATATTTTAGTATTTCAGTGTGAATGATGATGCATTTTGCATCATATGAGTCTTCATGCTGCATGTCCCAGAGGTGAACTGGCCCTTTAATATTTAGCTATCAATAATAGGTTATTAGGTATGTAGCTTGTAAATGAAGCTGCAAAAATGTGTTCATTGTGAAGACACAAAGGGATACTTTGGATGGAATGGACACCACATTGTCAAACTGGCTGGCTGTGATGTAGGGAGGAACTGTGCAAAAATGTTAGACACAGCCGAGTAGCACCATATTATTTTTCACAATACTGTACTGATTATGCAGCCACTCGTGTCTATACAGTATGCATACAGCACACCTTGCACACATTGTTCTCATTTTTTATCTGTAACCCACGCAACTGCTATATACCCATGGCCCTTAGGGATGTCTTTCCAAAGTTGGTGCACGGTTGTACCAAAAGGCAATCACAACATATTTTATCAATGTACTGTATTGTTTGGGGGAAAAAATTGAAAAGAAAAAACAACACATCAATATCTTATCAAGAAATACTGCCGTTTATCAATATCTTATCAAGAAATACTGCTGTTTATATCCCAGAAATGTACTGGGCTGTCTAGCTGGCTGTCGAACAGCAGCTGGGAAGCAACTGATTGAGTAGAATGTTTTTAGGCAAAAAAAGAAAGCCCTGGCTGCTCAGCTAAAATACTATTCGATTTTGTATAGAGTGGCTTCATTCTCAAACTACATGGCCAATTACCAAAGTGTTCACCTAGTTACTTAGTTCTTACCCAACTAAATTTCACTAGCTACTGGACAGAGTGGCCACGCCATCGTTAGGCTGTCTTGTTCTGGTTCTAGAGCAAAAAACGGATTTCCAATGGTGATTGTGGACCAGCAGTCAGGACAAGCCTGAAATTAAGACCCCCTCTGGCGTCTCGCTCTTTTTTTTTTTTTTTTTTTCATAATTCAATTAATTTAATGGGTCCTGGTCTGGGTGGTGATGGCCGAATTTCACCAAGGATTAAAGTTTAAAAAAAAGAAGAAAAGAGAGAAGGAAAAAAAAAACATGTTTCTAAAATCTTATCCTTGACTTCCCTTTGAGTATTATAAAGGTTATGAGCAATGATTAAATGAAGAGCAGCATAATTCTGACCTTCAGAATTGGCCTACTCAGGTAAAAACAATTCTAATGAAGATCCTCTCCAGTGGTATACCACTCCAGACAGAACAAGTGCAGCAAAATGTTTCATGTCTACGTCAATCCAATTGCCTATTTACTAAATGTAAGGTGGGTGGTTGCATGTGTTGCAAAGGATATGTCAAGAGTGAGTGGGTGGATGGCTTAGTGGATGAAGGGAAGAGAGGATGCATTTATGTATTTTCTTTTTTTTTTAAATAATGTATTTGGCATTTATTGCATAGTACTATTGTTGAAAAGTAATAAACGAAAAGTATACATTTCTTTAAGTGTAGAACAAAGAAAAGGGCATAGTCCTATGATCTTTCAGAGATTCTTATACATGGAAATGTGGATACTGAGAGGTTTTCCTTTCAGAAATGAAAAAAAAAATTGTTCATTTGGCTGTGGGGGTATTTCCCCATTTGGCTACCTCCTTCCGTGCACAGGTGCGCGCACATAAAGGTTTGCACGAGTGCGATACAAGCAGACAACACTACAGTAGCACCAAGCTGGAGTAACACAAATCAAGAATAGGGACTTTTGCCTTGCAGCTAATGGGGCCTCACAGTGAGGCTGGCATGCAGGCCGGATAGATGGCCTAAAGATAAAATGACGAATTGATCACCGTGGAAGGAACCAAATCGATAGACATGGTGGTGTAAATATATAGGAGAGATAAGTTGTAACTGGAATGTGAAGGTAGTCTCAAGGCCAGGGGGAGGTGGGGGCTGTTATACATATAGAAGTATACAGGGTTTAACTGGTTAAATGTAATAAACACTAGCCGACCTCAACCAGATTGTAAAAAAAACTAAAAAACAAACAGAAACATTTAAAAGCCCTGACTGCTCAGAACTCTCAAGTTTGGCACCTATTTCCATCACAGGATAATTAGAGCCAACCTTCAGCCTCGACTGCATAAAATCCAGCCCAAACATCGCAGTGGGGCTAATTGTGGGTAAATCAGCCTTTTTGTTGTTAATGGGGAAAGACCACCTGCTGTGTGTGTGTGTGTGTGTGTGTGTGTGTGTGTGTGTGTGTGTGTGTGTGTGTGTGTGTGTGTGTGTGTGTGTGTGTGTGTGTGTGAGAGAGAGAGAGAGAGAGAGGGAGAGACTATGTGTGTATGTGGATAGAGGGAGAAAGTAGACAGAGGGGAAAGCTTTTATATAAAAGCTTTAAACTTGAAACAGCCATAGTCAAATACACAGTGAAGTCCTCAGCATTTTTAACTCTGACTGCGAGAGTATAGACAAATGGAGCCAAATGGACCCGAGGTTGAACTCTTAAGAGTTCAATTAGCACTCAAGAATTTACAGTGTAGTCTCCCTGGGAAGATACCTGCAGGCTAGCTGTGAAGTATGCAAACTCTACTGCTGCTATGTGTCTATATAAAAATAGTGTTTGTGTTGAGAGAGACAGAGGATGAGAGAATGTACTGCGTGTGTGCATTGGAGAGCGAGCGAGCGAGAGAGAGAGAGAGAGAGAGAGAGAGAGAGAGAGAGAGAGAGAGAGAGAAAAAAAGAGAGAGAGAGAGAGAGAGAGAGAGAGCGAGAGAGAGAGAGAGAGAGAGAGAGAGAGAGTGCCCTCAGTCTTTGGATACCTTGAGGTGTTTAAAATACAGTATATTTCAATATATTCTTGTATTATTTATTACTGTTAGATTATTTGTAATCCACCCCTTCCTACCGACCGTTTCGATATTAAAAAAGAATACGACGCTAAAGACGTGGGTGGAGGTCAGGTGAGAGCAGGTGAGATGCAGTAATAAATGCATTATTAGAAATGCAGTCCAAAGGTAGCATTTGGTTTGCACCGCATGGCATTATGGCTCAAACAAAAAGCAGCAGATGAATATGTACATTATATGCTATTCTCTGGCAAACAAATTCATTGCAAAATGATGGTTTCCATTTAACAAGCTTGTCCAAAAAAAATAATTCTCAATCAAATCTGACTGGGGAATATCCAACAATGACATCACCATGAGAGTGTTTCATTAGATGGGTGTTTTAGGGTGACATTTCTCTGCGTTGATTCATCCAATTAATTGCATTTATAGGAGCTTAGCTTCTGGCCTGAGGCCAGAGCTGTGTGCCTCAGTCCCAACTGGTGTATCTGGTTGTTACATTGTCTGCCCTCGATCACCCAACTGTCAGATAAAACAGTAACATTCCACTAATAATTACAAACTCTGAACTCAATTATCGTGTGTGTGTGTGTGTGTGTGTGTGTGTGTGTGTGTGTGTGTGTGTGTGTGTGTGTGTGTGTGTGTGTGTGTGTGTGTGCGTGCCAAATGTCCCACATGGCCTCAAAGAATAGAAGAATTTGAGAAACGGACATTGTGACTGTGAGGACAATTTTCCTGGTCCTTACAAGTGAAATTGCTGTTTTTATGATTGAATGGATTTTTAGAGTACGGTTTACAATTAGGAAAGGATTACGGTTGGTGTTAGGATTTATGTAGTTAGAGGGTAGGTTTAGGGGCTGGAACTGGAATCATGCCCATGGTCGTGCACCTAATATATTGCATTTTTTGTTTACACATATTTGTAATATAAAATAAAATGTTAACACAAGGGTATCTGTGTGTGTGTGTGGGGGGGAGCTCTAACATGTGGAGTATCTAGAAATTAGGGATGGGACGATACGCTAATATTATCGTTTATCATGATAAAAAACACTCACGATAATCGTATCGTGGATATTTAACTTATTGTGATATCGTCCTCCGTCATGCACTGGGATCAATTCAACTTTTATTTGCTGAGCTGCATATCCGGTACAATTTAAACCCTCTGGTAAAAGGTACTTATAATATACATACTTGATAGTCTTTTTTCCACTCTCTATCAAATGTCTTTCACAAAGCAGATCTACAAGCTCACAACCGCGTCACGTTGTGAGCTTGTAGATCTGCTATTTTTTGGCAAATGTTCCGCCCCAGGATAATGATTTTTATTATCGTGATAATATCGTAAATCGCGATTTCTTTTGTCACAATAATCGTGATATGACATTTTCATATCGTCCCATCCCTACTAGTAATATGTGCACGATTCTGTTTGTGGTCATGTATAAAGGAACATGCAACCCAAGTCATGCGATGTGTTCAGCCTCATTCTGTGCAAAAGAAACAAAAGAAGAACTGAAAGAAAAGAAAAGTACAGCTGCACTAAATGTAATTTGGACTGTGAGGAGAATCTGGCAACCATGCCGTCGGGCAAAGGATTTAAAAATAAATAAATAACAGCTCTTCAAATTGGAGGTTTAATTTTCCAAGTTACAAAAAGACATTAGAGATTGGCGTTTTGTACCAAATGTTGGTTATGGCAGGAGAGAATAATAATTTATTCATAGTCTATTTTAGTTTATATTAACAAGACAACACAAAGCTATTTATTTCTTACTGAACACATTAAAAGGACTGACACCCTAACATCCTAAAAGTAATGTGATGGGCCATTCATTATGTTTTAATACAAATACGTTTTGTTTCACCACCACCACATATCAGACGACGTTCATACCATCTCAAGAACACACACAAGATTACAAGGACACAAAATGAAACAATATCTGTGATTTATGGCAGAAGACGTGTGCCAGTGATATTACACTGCAGAGAATCAACATCAAGTGGCAAGAAAAGACAAACGTCCTGTGATGCAGCTGTGACTTAAGAAACCACTGAAACCCACATGAAAACACGTACTGTACAGTACATCACTACATCCATAGCAACGAAAAATAATACACAAATTGCATCGCCTGAATGTAAACAACTTGAACAGCTCTCATAATTATCATACCATTGATATACTGTACATATGTTTCCAATGCTTATCGAGCTAAAGATTTTCTTTTCTTTATCCAAGATAATTTGCAGGCATATTCTGCTTCGCTAGATACAAAGGAGGGTGAGACAAGAAAGAGCATGCAGAGGGAGAGGGGAAGCACACAACACTGGTGATCCAGAGTTACACACCAGGAGCGTGACAAATAAACAATATGAAAATATACTGGCAAATATTTTGCATCAAATTATAATTCACATGGTTGACTCAATGACTCATACAGGTATGCAATTATTCATGGTAAAATATCGGCCTCAATCCGAATAACAATTACGCTGCTTTATTGCTGCGCAATATTCACGTTCTGTGTGTGGAAAATATGAATAAAGTGCCCCCGGTGTGTAAGGACCCTAAGACCCAAAGCAAGGAGACTGGGACAAATCAATCCAACTGCCTGATTGAGCCACCAGGATGACATCTCATGGATATAATGTATGCTCCGCTGACAGCGATATCTATAGAAGAGTGATTTCATATAGGTTTATATAGTATTCATGATCACTGCAAGTATTATGAATGTGAAACTTTACAGTCTGTTTCCAACCGACGCCAAGTGAACCATCTTTAGGTTCATGTTTCATTATGACAGATTGGAATCTTGGCTCCTTTAGTTTCCAGTCTTCTGAGAGTTGTTAATGCTTATAAACATTGATTGAGCTGAACAATGCAAGATAAGTGAAATTAGTTTCTGGACAGATTTTGTCTTCAATCATCAGCGTTCGCATCATAATGCAGACGTCCTTTCCCTGATGGCCTTTTCATACAGTGGTGGAACAAGGATTTTCTTGGCTTTCTGCCTTGAGACTCTCAACAAAAAAATAATAATTAAAAGAACGCACACTGGTCCACAGCCAGCCCAAACCCGCCTGCTGCCGTTTCCTTTGACAGATTTTTAAAGCCCTCATCTGGCTTTCTTCATTAACTATAAACGTCTAAATAATGGTACGGACTGCAGAGCTGAAGTATATGCATCCTATTAGAAGTAACGCAAATCACAGACGGCAGTGTCTTCTTGATGGAAAAGCTAAGCGCCCTGTTGGTTTAGGAAGGGCTGTAGTGTAATGGGCCACACTCCTCTGCACACTGACAAGCTAATGGATTTGACTCAGTCATCAGATGACAAACTGCTCTCAGGTCAGTGTCCACATGATCCTCTAAAAACAGCACGGGTGCCGTTTTGTCCTTCATTAGTGTGGTTGCCCCTGCAGGGCAACCACACTATATGTAGTACTTGTCCGACTTTATTCCATCCATCTATCTTTCCAGCTTTCTTTCCCCCTCTAGATAAACTTTTTTTGCCGCGCTACTCCTCCCACAGTTTTGGTTGCACACACTTGGACCATATTATGTCAAATCGGCAATCGATTCCTTGCATTTTGCTAAGAGATAGCCAGGTTACATAGTTTAATTTATATACATTCATTCATTAATTAATTTTCTCCATTGACTTTAATTAAAATGTTAACCAAATATGGAGACGACTGATCTCATAGATGTCTGACATCATGAGACTGACACACTATGTACATACATGGGCATTCCAAGATATGGGCTTAACTCATTCTGTGCCACAGGCCAAAATGCCTCCAAGGTAGCTGTGCCACGGTTTTGTATGTTTTTCTTTACTATGCAATGAAAAAAAATGTTTTTTTTTTTTTTTTTTTCCCACAGAAACAGACACAGTTGTTGTGATTCAGTGGCAAAAAGAATTTTGTCAATCGGACAAATGGTTCCAGAGATAGAGCTGTTTGAATCAAAAAAAGTGTCCATCCACTAGAATGGACACACATTTTCACACATTTTCTCAATCAGCTAAACGAGGGAGCGAACACACAAACAGAGAAAAGCATCTCTCTGATCTCAGGTCATTTTTACATCTTTTTAAAAAAAAAAGAAAAAATGTTTTTTTTTTTTTTCTATGTAAAAAACACAAAAACCGTCATAAGCCGTCATTGGCACACAGGGCTATTGGAAAAAAAACGTCATAAGCAGTCATTGGCACAGAATGAGTTAATATTGATGACATCAGGGATCTCCATAGTCCATACATGGGCATAAAAGGGACAAGGACGGAATGGTTAGCACCGCTCAAATAGGGACAGGGACTGACAGATACAGAGATATTTGAAAGTGTGACTCGCGTCAAGGCAACCACAATTTCCAACTGCATCTTTCTAGTTTCCTATGATGTAGCACTTTCACTGCTCATAACACAAACTAGGGGATCCTGGCCTCTTCCTGCTCTGAAGTTGAAACGCTTTCAAATTCAATTTCAACTTATGAATGCAGAACTAATCGATGTCACTTCAGAGCCCAGCCAACCAATAGGAGAGAAGCAGAGGCAGGACCAGAGAAAAGCATCAACAGCCTTTGTGTCTAAACATTATGGAGCCTGATGCTAAAGCTAATGTCTCAACTTGACGTTAAGTCCACAACTGGCGCTAAATAGGAGTTGGCACTTTGTCAACAGGCCTCCATTGGACACACAGCCTAACAGTGGAAATGTTATCTATCTCTTTTGCTGACAGTTACATGAAGCCCTTGTACACAAAGTACACAGAAACAGCTGGAAATATTGAAGTGTTTTGGTTTCTTCGAATGGGGCAAACTATCTGCCTGAAATAGGAGGGCCATGTTTTCCTCCCCCTGTGAATTTGTATCATACTTGCAAACACAGAACAAACAACTAAAATCTGCAGCAGGTTAACAGCACTCAAACTACCTAACCGGTAAAATTGTGCATGGACACGTCTCATAAAAAGAGGTTTTTGACATGTGTCCCAATCCCAAATGAGTCTTACTCACATCCACAAATTGGGATGAGAATAATTAAATATAGAAGTTAGGAAAAATTACAGCGGAATTCTAAAGGGCAAAAAAAAAAAAAAAAAAAAGATGCCTTTGGTTTCAGTACCAGTATTACATTTCCTAAGTGCGTTCTCAAGATATTACAGGACATTAGCTATAATGTTAATGATGCTCACAGCCTCACACCAAGGTGGAGTTGGGTATTATCCCAAAACAACAGTCAATCCCACAATTGTCCTCTGTCCTCTCCCTGAACCCACACTGCATTTCAAACTGCCTAATATTGCCATTTCAAAGAACCCATCAGAGATACTGTACCCCAGGTGAATTGCCTATAATATCTCTGGCCAATTTGTGTTAAATATGACCAGATCACATTCTGAAGGCGCCTTGGTAAGAAAACACGCCGTGCTTCAAAGAAGATAAGTCCATAAGCATGCACGTTTGTGCGTGCCATATGAGGTCTATCACAGTGTATTTGCGAATGAAATATCTGTGGTGGAATTGAATGGGGGTCTGAAGCAGGGATCACTACGATTTCACGACATATGCGACTGCTGCTGCTGAGGATTCTCGCTCGGGGGTGCTTCGTAGGGCTCAAGCACACTTCTGACGGCAGTGAGAACGAGAATCATATTTGCCTGTAGTCTGAACAAAGTCTTTGCATGATGGATCCACAGGCTGTTGTGTTGGAAAGTCATACTGTAGCAATGAACATTATACTTTCCTTTTGGGAAAGGTCTCTATAACCACATTTTTAGCTTTGAGTTAATGAGCTGAGAGATTAGCTGCTGTGAGGTTCGCAGACTAGCATACAGTATTTATGTATTCATTCTAGGGATGGGACGATATGAAAATTTCATATCACAATTATTGTGACAAAAGAAATTGCGATTTACGATCTTAACGCGATAATCAAAATCCATTATCCTGGGGCATTTGCAGAACATTTGCTGATCTACAAGCTCACAACCCGTCGTGTTGTGAGCTTGTAGATCGGCTATTTTTTGGCAAAGGCTTGTTAGAGAGTGAAAAAAAGATGTATATACCTTTTACCCATTATAGAGGGTTTAAGTGGTACCAGATATGCAGCTCGGCAAATAAAAGGTGAATTGATGCCAGTGCATGACGGAGGACGATATCACGATAAATTAAATCTCCACAATACGATTATCGAGTGTTTTTTATCACGATAAACGATAATATCGCTTATCGTCCCATCCCTAATTCATTCATTATACTATTTAAAAAAATACTGGATAATTCACTATTCACCGGCTGCTGTGAAACACCAGCAGCAACACAGATCACACTGATCTTAACCAAGGGGAACTGGAGGGCAACAGTGCACAAGGCTGGAAGCCTCATTAAGGGTTTGATAAACCTTGATTGGATTAGCAAATTGTTCTGATTAGACTATAGAGAGCAAGAGAGAGGACAGGTGATGAACACTGGCTGGCTGGTAGAAGGAGATACACACAGTCCCCTGATAGAGAAATCAATCCCCTGGTCTAGAATACAGATAGACGTGGCTAATAGGCCAGTATTGCTCGGTTTCATGCTTAGAAAGGTGCATTTATCCTAATTTAACTCTCCCAACCGTATTACCTTATTTTCCCTCATTCTCTCTCTCGCCGTTCTACATTTCAGCCTTTTGGGGTCTGTGTTCGGCTACTTTCAACGTGAGGGGACAAAGTAAAATCTTCAATGTGTAAAGTCCTTAAAGAAAGGTCTTTCAGAGTAAAAAGATGACACTTGACACTCATCCCCACCTGAACTTTAGCAGTGGCAAAATGGAAATGAGCTGTATAGAAAATACGGAGCAAGTGGGGTCGATGATGGGGGACAGCGAGGGTGGGTACATTAAGAGGTATTAAAATTCAGCCACCTAGAATGTTGCTGATAAGAAGGAAAACAAAAGGTTCTCTTATAGACGAAGGTTCTCCAGCGACGAAGTGGACACACCCTGTCTGACGAGAAGGCACTTGCCTTGCTTCAATTCAAAGGTGTTGCTGCATATCATTACCTAGTGTCACGTAAAGTAGTTTCTCCCATACCATTACTGTGCCTCAATAGATTAGGTAGTAGACCTGCAACAACTATTGGAATCATTATAAATAAATGATTACCTGGGACGTTGCCAAGCATCATCTAGCAACCAGTCAGTTTGGAACAACGCCACTAATAGATACGAGACGTCTAGAGAAGATGATGAGCAATTGACAGTTTTGTGTCTTCCAAAAGTCTTCAAAATGATTGGAACACTGAACATGCATGATATTGGTAGACAAAGATGTCAGAAGAGGACCAGAGCGGGGGAAGAGGGCTCCGCATAAAACAGGTACAAAAATCCTTTTGAGTTTGGTTTGCTAGCTAGCATACCCGACCAATGTGTCAAAGACAGAGAATCCTTTACAGTATGGGTGAAGTGTAGTATATGGTTTGTCTTTATGTAAGTGTTCATGTACTTTACATGTAACCACAAAAGTGGACTAAACACGGTTCATGATATCACAAAACAGAAGCATCACAGTGAGTCTACGTGACAGTTGCATGATTGTAGTTGATAATCTACGCATGTAAAACCACATTCTTTTCAGATAATCTCTTAGTTAAACCAACAATTTTTTGCACTTATACAGTAGGTGACAGACACACACATATATATATATATATATATATATATATATATATATATATATATATATATATATATATATATATATATATATATATATATATATATATATAGCTATATAAAGGCACCATTCACATTTACCATTTACACGGATGAATCAGTTACTTAACTACGGTAGTTAGCTGCAGCATTCACAATTAAAAATGTATACAGGGAATAGTGTAGGTTCAAGCTGAGTCCAAGGATTTGGGAACATTTACATTAATTTGCAGACAGACACATACATAAATATATACATAATTATTGAGTCCGGTCTAATCTCTCAAGACAGATTGCATTCAGTCTAAACAGGATATCACTGGTGCTGGCAAACAGTATATTGTACAGCACACAAATATAACTTTAATTCAAGCCAAGTCTCTAATTATTAATGTCCAATTAACCAAAGTGCCTATTTGTCCTCATATTCCACACTTTGGCACTGCTATAATAGAGATCAAGTTTCCAATTTAAAAAGGTTAGTTCTCAAGTTAAATCAATTATAGATACCAACCTTGCCTAATTACATAAAAATCTAGTTAAACAGGTGATAGACACCTATAATTGAAACGCAAAGATATGTTCAAAACACCCTCAAGAGGCATTAGCAGCGCCAGCTATGGAAATAGCTGGTGTCTTTATATTTTATAACTTTAACTATAACTTTATATTTTGTTCTGCTGTCAGCTTAATTATATATATATAATTATAGCCTGTGTGTGTCATGAATAGTAATCAATCAATCAGAATAAATGTAATCATTAACTTATGAATATTTCCATATTTGCACGCACACCAGAGACCACCCTCCTGCTTGCCACAACATGAACCTTATATTTAATATAATGATCGAATGAATCAGTGCATGTACAGTATGCACATCTCTATCTGCCTTGTCAATACGGACATTCCAATATTGGATTTTTAATACAAGGCCCATATCAATTCCTCTGAGTATATTAACAACACAGGAACATGGTAGAACCTTGTATAACCAGATAACTTTGCAAAAAAATACTATTTATATAGCATCAGAAAAACTGGAGCTACAAGGAACAGACAGATGCGGGGAACAGAAGGATTAATGGACACACGGACAGAGTCAAGAATTCACCAGTGCCACCATTGTGTCAACTCTAATCCTGTGATGCATTTTCAGTTATATTTTTCTTCTCATCTGTAAAAGGTCTTAGCCTGAGCCATCCAACTACCCAATGGACAGGAAAGGGCTTTGGATAAGGAAGGAGTGGGTTTCTCTACGCTCTAAAATCCTGAGTGTTCGTTTAACTCAGAGTCTACTCATGTAACCAAGTGGACCCTTACATAATGTACATATTTGGAGTTACAAGATGGATGAATTGACAATGAAAATGTTACTGTGCACACACACACACACACACACACACACACACACACACACACACACACACACACACACACACACACACACACACACACACACACACACACACACACACACACACACACACACACACACACACACAGTACCTCTGGTAAGCGTATTCCTTCTTTCTGCATGAAGTAGTTTTTCTTAAACTCATAATAGGTGTTGTACTGGTGCCAGGACTGCAGGAAGTCAAACCTACAGTGAAGAACAAAGGTATACAGGAAGGTTTAGCCAGTATAAACTCAAGCATCCAAAAATACAAAGGTACATTTTCTTTTTGATATCAATATATTGCTGTATTGCCATTTTGAACATTTCACAACAATTTGAACACATTGTTGAACGAGTTAAAAATAGCAGATCTTTAAGCCAACACCGTGCCGCACTGTGAAGCATTGTGAGCTTGTAGATTGGCTATTTTCACAAATTTTAAAAGGTCGGAGAAGTGATTTCATTTAAATAATAACTAAATGGGCTTATGTTTTGATACTAGTTACTATAGAGAGTTTGGTCCATATTTGGATTTCAGCCTTAACCTGTGTGAGGAGAAAAAATCGAACCTCTGTTCGAAGTGGAGCTGTGTGTGTGTGTGTGTGTGTGTGTGTGTGTGTGTGTGTGTGTGTATTGCAGTTGAAAACAGCGCCCCTCCCTTAACATGTGTGGTCATAAAAGGTACTACACCACAGGCTTGAGGCTACATACAGACAGACCCACATACAAACATACATACCTACACACACGGCCACGTATAGGGAGCTTGTGTTCCACACAGCTCCAAAAAACAGTTTCAGTTTTGGTGGAGGAGACAAGCCTTCCTCCAATCATGGCTGAAAGGGGGCGGGCCTTATCATCATGATTGGAGGAAGGCCCCAGCCTGTCAACTACATGAAAGGAAATCACTTACCGTACCTTTAAATAGGGCATAAGAATCACTTATGCCCTATTTAAAGGTACGGTAAGTGATGATTAAATTCATAATATATTTTTAATTTGGATCCCAAGAGTCCCTTCCTAGAAATGTAGTAGAGCTCAAACAAAATAGTTCTGAGTGAAAGTGATGAGCTTGCAAGTAAAGCAAATGCTCAAAAAAAGTACAGTACTTAATGCCTCTTAGTTACTGTCCACCACTGCCTCCTCAATAAGGAGGAGATCTGAACCGACTGACTGTTGATGTTCACACTACGTACCGTGGGTCATTCTTGGCACGGACGCTGGTTTCAAACTTGACACCATTTCTGGCCACATATTCAGCCAGCTTATCTATGACCGGCTGAATGTCTGGCGGTGGGGGTATGATGGCTGCCGCTGTTGGCACGGCAGCAACAGGACCCGGGGGCCTGGAACTGTTTGGAAATAAAGTTATGAGAATTACTGAGGAGACAGATCAATGCTTAATGCTGAGAAGCGTCTTTCAAATGGAAAAGGCGGGCTATATTCCCACACAGAGAAGATTGTGAAATAAAAATGTATTCACAGAGGTTGATTGTACTTGAGAAACAAAGGGCTTTCCAGACAAAATAAATAAATACATAAAAAGAACACATATTAATGAATGAGGACGTCCATTAGTTAGTACCTGGTTTCTGGTACGATTGCAGGGGAGGCCGAGACAGTGACCTGTGAGGAGGAGATGGAGGAAGATGTTGCTGCTGCTGCTGCTGCCATAGCAACAGGGTCTGGATGAGGTGGAGGGGTGGTGCCAGCAGGAGGCATGGCTACAGACGAAGCAGGAGGCGGCATCACTCCGGCGGGTATGGAGTTGTAGTAGGAGTTGGCGTCGATCCCTGGGGGAGGCGGCGCTAAGCAGTACGACCCATCGGGAAGCATGTAGTAGCCGTAGTACATCGCCGGCGCAGACACAGTCGCCGTCGCCCGGATATCTGGAGACAGATGTATTCAATGAAATGTCATGAAAATTGTTGATTTTACTTTCTCAGGACAGTTTGTCATTCTACAACAACATATTGTAATTTAGAAATAAGGTAGAATATATATATTATATCAAAGTATTTAGATGTCTGCGAACCACCAATGACAGTGGGTGGTATGTTTACATTTATATATTATTTAATATTTTGCATGATGGATGTATTGATCAACATCAAATAGGACTGAACAATGAACCGAAAGTAAGTGTTCTTATCTTGACCATGCAAGAACACTTACAACAACTTGTATTCATGTTTAAATAGAACACACTACTGGACACTAATGCGGTGTGAATCAATAAATAAATGGCATTTTCAAAGCAAAGTAAGAAAAAATAAATGCGAGTCTACATTACTACATTACAAATACTCCTCGGAAAGTGTTCTTCTTATGTCTATATGACTTGTATTCTACAGCAATTGCAATGTTCTATATGGCCACTTTACACTTGCCTGACTGCAAGCGTCCGACTCAACACACCACACTACGTGGGGGGAGAGAGTCAGAGATTTCGAGCAGACATTCTATTTCAGCGGGGGCGGGCTAAAGCCTATTGACGTCACACACTCACACACATACACACACACACACACGTGACGGCGACGTGGCGTGACATTGCAAAAATATGTTATTTCTCATAACATATTATATGACTGCATGTTTACGTTAGTGCAAAATGGTATTAAAACGTGATGAAACGGCACTATTGTAGAGTTTATTAAAATAATACGAGTCGAGTCTGACTCCGCCATGACAGTTTTCACGGACCAATCAGAGTCCACTAGACTCTCACGTGGGCAGAGGACACCAATCAGAGTCCACGAGTGAGTCTCACGTGGGCCTACACTGCTCTGACGTGGGCAGAAGAGCTCTGTTTGGAGGGGGCTGGGACCGGAACAGCCAAACCACGTGCCCCAAGCATACAACCCTGATTGGCCCATTCAATGCGCCCGCTCTTTGGGCGCGCTTGAAATAAAATAAAATATCTCCGGGTTCAGTCCACACTACACACCACCCACCAGCAGGGGGTGGTGATGTGCGGACTGAAGTATCAGGCTAACTTTACACATATTAGCCAAATGAACCTTAACTGTTCTGCTGCCGTTGACAGTCCTCACCGTCATTGAAAGGGTTAATACCATGGCGCCGTTGACGGTGAGGACTGTGAATCTTACTGTATATACAGTAAAGATATTATCACTTACTGTACGTCGCTCCGGTCCCGCCCGCATCGGCAATGTCCGCGATTTGTTTACAACGCACGTCGGGCGTGCACGCGAAGTGAAGCTCCTCCATAGTAAATCCATTGAGAGGCCCATAAAGAAACTTCAATAACTCATAAAAGACATTTGTATACAAAAAGGGGGCTCCACTCTGCACACTCTAGACACGGGATGCGCGCAGCCATGTTTCCCTTCTGGACCCACACTGTCATGTGACTAGATGACGTAATCGTTGCCGTCAAGTGATAATCCAAAAAAACAAAAACAACCCCCTTCCAGCCCTTCAAAATAATAGCGGCGGCCTATGGAGGAAACGGCGTGGCACCGAGGCACCAAGCAACCTTCAGATTAAGAGGCACTAATTGTGTTAAGGTCCCTACAAGATGGAGGTGGTAGATTGGCTATTTCCTGCAAAGAGATTTGGTGTAGACTAGAGGAAAAAAATGAGAAGGCCTCCTAGCACAGACCCCTGGGGGACTCCGGTCAATGAAGTATACAGGGCTTAAGTGGTAAAGACTGAGGTCAGTGTGTCTGTGGGATATTAGCACATACGGTTGACTGTAATGACACTTCCTATCTCCTCTAGCCACTGAAGTGGGAATTTGCAGAAAGACCCTCATTTCCAAACTTGATTCATTTGTTCCCCGTTCAGCTCCTCTGTGCTGCCGAGCCAGAGATTAGGGCTCAGTGACAGATGTTAATCTTTTCCACGGTTCAAAGAAAAATAAAAGTGCACACAAAAACACTGTAGCTCCCTTCAATGACTTTACTGCATTACTGCATTTTGGCAAAACCTCCGCAACTGCGTGCCCATAGTGGAGATGAAACCTAGATGATAACCCCCCCAAAAAATAGAAGAGAGTGGAGAAAATGAGAATAGCAGGGCAGAGAGAAACGAAATAAAGTAAACACGGGGAGGTTGTTGTGTGTTAGTGTGGTGCCGCAGTTGACTGGAGAGTTCTTGGAGGGGGATTAAGCATGAGCTGTTGCAGTGAAAGCTGAATCCCGTTTAACCTCAACCTTTTCCTTCTTACATCAAAAAGCACATTGCGCGGCTCAGCCAAAAAAAACGATAAATGCGTTTCACAGAAAGCTGTGTTTCTCAAATGCCAGAAAGAACCATATCAGCTAAAAAAACATCACTCTTGTCTCTCAAGCCAAACAACCTGTCAACAATCTTCAAATGCGGCAGAGTCTGTAAAAGTTGTGAAAGTAAGCCCTGATCTGTTTGTCATTAGAGTTCATGAAAGTATATTTTAAAATATCTCCAAACATATATATTTTTTTAAATGTCCAATTCTGCTAAGCAGCTAGTTAGATTTAGGCGTAGACTAAATTGGTTTCCAGCAGTAGTTATTTACGCGACTGCACAGGCGAAAAAAAGTAGGGGGGGGGGGGCAGGACATCTACCATTTTCAACACTTCACACGTACAGACTGTTAGTCGGAAGCATTTGAGCAAAAAAAAAAAAGTCTGTCTTGAGAGACTATCACTTTTTTATCCACCACTGCAGATGGTAATCAATCAGCACTATCTACATACATTTGAGTCTTGACGTGTTGCCCAACGTCAGTTACTGGGTGATAAAGCTTTTATCGCATTTGTCTTGTTTTCACAAACCCCCCACTGCGCTCCTCTGTGGGCAACAACAGCTGATGTTCCCCTGCAGGAGGAAATAGGTCTAATCGTCATTAGTACGTGGTGGAACTTTAACTGGCACTGATTGGTCAGCTACAACTGTATCAGCTCTAGGGATGATATGCCTTATGGCCCTCTGTCCCTATAGTATCCGTTAATGCCAGGTGAGGCCAGTAAACTCACAGAACTAATTAAACTAAGAGCAGGTAATATAACTACTTCCAACCCCATCAATGTTCTTCTGTTCACAAAACGTACATTGTGGCACTGGGAGGAAGTTTAAAAGATGATGCTTTTCCCATGTGGGGGACGAAAGGGTAAATTAACAGCTGACTTTTCGTAGTCTGCTTCCAGACCATAGACCCCGCCCACTCTCAGAGTGGACTGTTTCTCTGGTCTGGAGCTGAGTACATGAATCGGCCGTTCCCAACCAAAAATCGCGGCTGCTCCAATGAGCGCAGGGGGTGGGGGACTGGGGGTGGGTCTAACGAATATCCAATCCACGCAGCCATTGAAACGATTCAAACGAAGTTCACACACCACCAGACAGGCAGGCACACACACACGCGCTGATTTCACCAAGCTGTTAATGTTGATTACATGTTTCTGGTCACACTTCTGTGTGGAAGCAGTCACTGGCACAGACAGAGAGACACACACAAACACACACGCACGCCGCGACCGTGCGTCGCTATCACTCGCGCGCGGCAGCGTGCGTGCACGCCCGCACAAAAGTCCATCCCTCAGAAATCGTTCAGAATAGGGCAGTTTCAGACTAAAGCGTGAGCTGAGTCTGAAATCAGGCTAGACTTTTCGCATACATGACTCTCTACTCTCGACCAGGAGATTTTAATGGTAGCAACACTTTGCCTTTGACAAGCCCAGCAGAGGTCAGAGGACAGCCTCCATAAATGTCTCTGGATTAAATGAATCACAGCAATGGAGACATAAGCACTCACAGGTCAACAGGGGTTGAATGGCGGTGGGTTCATTTGAACAATTGTTTCAACAGAGGTCGATCAGACAAATGGACACATTGCTTTAGCAGAAGAGCATTGAGAAACCGAGTGGGAGTGGATTTGACTCATAAATATCATATATAGGAACTTGCAAGCCATATACTCTTGAATTCAACTGAGACAATTCTTTTTACTCAAGTCTGGGGGGGAAAAAAGACACCATGGAGGCAATTATTTTACTGAATAATTCAATTACGGTAAAGAAAGCCATTTAGTGATTGAATCTTTTACAGGACATGAAGGCAGGGTAGCCAACTTAAGGTCCTCAAAAGACCCCATGCAAGGTATCCTTGAAGAATACAGTTATAGCAGAGGATAAAAACTATATTTCAAATTCCTGGAAGAAGCTCTTCTTTTGAGAGGGTCCCTCAGGCAATAGCATTTGAAGACTCAAGTGTATCAAATCATCCTGCTTTGATTTTTAAGAAATAAATGCATTGGAGGATCAACTGTTGTTAGGCTGCCAAAGTGTGCATCTTGATATAATAACCAAGATTTAGTGAATAGAGAGATGAAATAAAGTTGCAATGTCATTGCACATTGCGTTTGGTCAGAAACATGATGTGCAATTTCTTCGTCTAAATTGGATGGATCTTCCATGAGGTTTGGTTCAATGTCAAAATGAAATCTTCGGCCACAACTCGCCAATAGATATTCATCTCCAGTTTTGCAACTGGACACAATCCAATGTTTATAGTATCTCAAGTGGAACTGCACGGTACAGTACTAAATCTTACAGCATATAATGTATACTGTATCTTGATTAGGGCTGCAACTATCAATTATAGAAATTATTCTATCGATTACTTTTTTGGTTAATCTAACAATCGAGAATAATTTTTTATATCAATGAATCGATTAACCACTTAAGTGTTATTTTATACTTTGTCATTCAAGTGTTGTGAAAAAATAGTGCAAATAGCTGATCTGCAACACGTGTTGCAACACGTGGTGAGCATGTAGATCAGCTATTTGCACTATTTTTTCACAACTTGAGCTATTTTCACAATTTCTTTTTGTAATCGATTAATCAATGAATCAATTAAAAATGTCACTCCTGATCTTGATGGTCCCGTTTCCTTGAAATATACACTGTAGTGTACATAGAACCACACCAAAACGTTGTCTTGACGCATGTACAGTATCAATTTATGTTCATGGCATAGTGTGAAATGTGAGCCCTGTACAGACAGAACAATGAGTAATGAGAAATGAGTATGCAATATGTTCTCTTGAATTGTCGAAATCTTTCATATTTTTCTTCCTCTCTCCATGTAGTTCATTAAAATAAATCTATCATATTGGGTAAGTCAAAAGACTGGCCACAGTGGCCAGCACTCTGGAGCAGTAAATCAGCTTTGCAGTGTGTCATACTGTTGTCCAGTGTTACTACGTGGTCATAAAACATTAAACAACCACTGTTGATTTATATTATTTGGTAGCATTGGGCCAAGTTAAATTTGCAACGAGAGCAAGACTAATAGAAAGCCACAAACAAAAAAGAAAATGGTATTACCATTTATAGTGAACCACACCTCATCGTAAGTCTTGAAATACTGCAATACAGTACTAGTAATTCAGTTATCACCAGAGCCAGTTCTAACAACCTTGAGAACAACATCAATTATGATGGAAGTGAAGAGAGAAAATTCATATAAAACTATCCAATTTACTATTTAGTAAAGGGCGACTTTGAGTGCAACACTGGAGTAAGCGCCAGCCATGAACCTTTGTCAAACAACATCCATCTCCTTACAACTCCTTACAAATGCATCCGTTATTAAGAAAGTACTCTAATTGGGTAGTCGCAGCATCTGACAACTATGAGCAGACAGATTAATACCATGTAAGGGAATGGGATAAAGCCTGTTTAGATGACTTTGGGAAAGTCTTCTTGATAAAGAGCTGTAAAGCTAATAGGAACTACATTAAGTGTCACATTGAAAACATCTTGATGCTTGGCAATTCCTAGTCAAAAGAAGCCACACTTTTAGATTGTGTAATCCCACTGAGCCGTCTGCCAAGGGAGTCTTTGATGCAAATAAGTCAGGGTTTTACAGGGAACTTTTGCCACAAAAAACAATCAAAGTCTGATCTTAAGGAGCAAAGAGATTACATTGTTGGTATAATCTACTGCACTAAAATCCATGTCTGTGCCTGCTGTTGACAATGACAAGCACTGGCCATTTTAACAGCATATAGTAGCATCCCCTCTAATCTAACAAAGTAAAAAGCAAGACTTCTTCAGATGTTGCCAATTAAGACAAAACAGCCAACTCAGCTCAGGCTCTCACCGATGTTCATTTTCTCATTTTAGAGAGGAGACAAACAACAGAGACAGGACAGCGTTGACCTTTAAGAAATATGCTCCAAAGTGTTCAAAATATCAATAAAGGACATCCAGATGCCAAGCCCTCCATATCACAGCAAAGCAAACACATTCATCCTCCAAAACTTCACATTGTAATTGGTATCAATGTCATTGATTGAACCTGAACCAGAAATTGCATTTCGATTCAGTGTCAGTGGTTCTTTCTTGCAAGATGCGAGGTATAGGAACATATGGTCACTTGATACAGAGAGACTCAGGGTAGAGCCGCTGCTCCTTGGCATAGATAGGAGTTTGTTGATTTGGTTCAGGCATCTAGTAGGATTTCAAGGCACGCCCCACTGAGAAGAGACGACGGGACAGACTAAGGAGTTTGGGAGGGGGGATTATATCTCCATGCTGGCCTGGGAACGCCTTGGGATCCCCCAGATTGAGCTGCCAAATGTGGCCAAGGAAAGGAAAGTCTGAGATTTGCTGCTGAAACTGCAATTCCGGATAAGTGAACGAAGATGGATGGATTGGAATTGATGGATGCATTGATAGCCCCCCAAAATTGGAAACATTGGACAACAAGACTAATGTCTGGTGCTAGCTACACCAAACCAGACGTAAGTGGTTTGAACTTTGAACTGACCGACATTACCATTCTTTCTACATTTAAAAATAAAGACAAGTGTGTGTGTGTGTGTGTGTGTGTGTGTGTGTGTGTGTGTGTGTGTGTGTGTGTGTCTTGTATAATCACATTAGAATCAACACATTGTAAACAACAACAAAGACTTTAACATTAAATTGTATAAATCATCATAATTTCACATGATGAAGTCTAATAGCGGTGTGACTCCCTGTCCAATATCTAGTTTTCAATAGTCAATTACTGTGTGTGCCGATGTGTGAGACAAACTAAAGCCTCACAAATCTCAAAGGTGTTCAGTGGTCAAGCCACTGAATACTTCGCCAATAAGAACAAACTAGTTTTGAGGTTGAAAAAAAGTTTCATGGCAATCCAGCCACTACATTTTGAGATATCTTGTGTAAAATAGGACATTTTAGCCAAATGGAAACACTAAAGAAAGAAAGGGAATATCCGCACTCTCTGCAGTAGTTTCTTGTTTCCTATTTTTATTTCTTTAAAGCACAACAGCAGTCTCACCAGTGTAGAAGATGGTAAGATGGACCGGTTTCGGCCTGTGGCCTTCCTCAGCGTCAGTCAAAACATGACTTTCTTCCTGATATTTACCTGAATCTGCTCCCAGTAAACAAAAAGACTTTTCTACTCATCCGTCATCTCCAGACGGTTTTGTACCGACTAGGAGTTTTTTAACACTAAAGAAAGGCCACAGGGTCCATGTGAATACAGTACAGTTTTGAGATATGTTGTTTGGGACCAGATGGGAACAGATGCATATACTGAATTACTGATCAACATCAAATAGGACTAAACAATGAACCAACGCTGGTTATTAAAAAAGGGCCCAACCTAAAAAAAAGGGCCCAACCTAAGGCCAGTTGGTGAACACAAGATGTCACCTTTTATTTCTACAACTAATGTGTTCTTTGGTTGGTAGCAACCACCACCAGTTAAGCCAATCTCCTCCTCTGAAAGGGAATACGAAGGAACAAAATGAAACGGACCAGAACTAAACGCAGATGAATAAGGCCACTTCAATGCCATCATATAAATAATATATCCCTAAGGTATTGAGAGACTACCCAGCTGCTCTGACTGCTTGAAAATGAAAAACTGTACTCACCGTCAGCCGTGTATTGTACTGGCTCACTGGATACAATTGGCTCTGCCACTTCCACCGGTGTGGGCACTATGGTAGGAGAAGGAGAACCATTCCTTTCCTGTTGGGCTTTACGTACAAGCGCAGCCAGTGGATGGTCTGGGTCCATGACTTGAAGAGGCTACAACAAACACAAATAGTGGTTGGTTGGAACTTACAGATGAATGTTCTTCCTTCATTATTCAACATAAATGTACAAATAGAATACAAATAGAAGAAACACTGCGTGGGTCCGTGAATAATACAATAAACTGTAGACAGGAGAGGGTATATAGATATTAGGACAAAAAATCTAGTTCCATTCCATTGTAACCAAACAATGTGCAAAGATGAGGTGGGGAACTTAGAAAGGATCCAAGGCAGCTCTGTTCAGTTCAAAGTAGACTTTTGACATAAGCGTTTTGTGCAAATAGAATTCTCAAAAACTAAATTGAATTGCATGAAACAAGTTGAAATTGTATGTCTTTAAAGTGCTATGGGCAAGTTGTAGGTAAAAAAGAACTGGCTGGGCGCCCGCTGGCCTAGTGGTCAAGGCGCATACCACATACTAGGCTATGATGCCTGCTGGCGTCACTGGTTCGATTCCTGATCCGGACGACTTTGCCACATGTCATTCCCCATCTCTCTCCCCATTTCCTGTCAGTCTACTATCCTATCAAATAAAAGAACTGGCTTTTACAGTCGTATAATATATCGGCTTATTACAAAGAATTTTACATAGCTGGTATGTTTTAGTCGTACCAGCTCACTCGGTATCAAAAGTGATTTAACTATAATTAGCAGGGTAGTTTAATCAATTAAAGAAAAATATTAGAAACACGTCAAATCAGACCGCATCATCACTGTACGTACTGTATGTACGTAAATGCAGACACAGATTTGCTAGCAATTACTTTAAACGCTATGGAAGAGAGATCCATAGATACATTTAGAGAGTACTTAAACCCAATAAAAGACGCAATATGAATTCTTAATAGAAAATTAGTGTGGTTGGCCTGAATAGTCTCCATAGATGGCGGATAATTGTTATACGGCTCTGCCTTTAGATGAGTGCATTACATTTCTCTACAAAGACTCCAGGACTCCTTTCTTCCTGCTCTGGCAAAGATAAATGGCTTTTCTGACAGGGCAGGTGGGAGCAGAAATGGAATGTAGTAATAATAGACTGTAGTAATGGGATGGAGACTGCACTGCCTCCATTTCATAACAATGCTCTCACCACAGTCGGCAAGATATAAGTCAGGGATTTTCAGGCTGTGCTCAGTAGAAGAGCAGGCTTACTGAAAGTAATAACATTAAATGTCCTCGGAGAGATGTTCATATCCTGCTGCTTTACCTTCATCAGCTCCTCCAGACGGGAACACTTTTTCTGAGCAAACAGGCTGGGATGAAGGTAGTTGCCGTCACCGTCGTCATCTGAATCATCAGACTGTGATTCTACCGGGAGAGACAGCAAAGGAGGAAAGAAATAAAGGAGCCTTTAATAATCAGGAGTCAAGTTAATGACCCACAACATAGTTTAGTCAATTGTTATGTTCTGTAGTACAGTTCATTTACTAGTCTCTGATATGTATGTTTTAAGTGCATGATATACTGTAGTCACACATTCATACATTGATTGTTATTCAACCTAAGCCTTTGGAACATTGGGATGAACCCTCACTCATAAATGGTTCTAAATGGTCTAATCACGGGCACGGCTTGCCAAGCAAACCGTGATTATAAAACACCAACATTAAGAAAGACACATTTTAGCCCCACTAGAGGTGGAATGCCTATGTCTTTTGGTTGGTTGCTCTGTCTGTCATTCACCACTTTGCTTCCAAACAAGTTATCTTGATAATTACAGTACTTGCTGGATTGCCATAGATTTGTTGAGCACCTTCATGGTCCGCCGATTACTGATTTTAGGTGTGACCATGGCATTTCATACAGTACCACATTCAGGCCAAATTTTGCACTTGCATGACATCACAAACATCAAATGAAACTCATTGAGGGCATTCATGCACCCTGGAAGAGGAACCAAACTATTTGAGTGACCCAGTGATCTTTCCTTCACCCTCAGACCAAAGTATAAACTCTTCACACAATATACCATCTCATCATTTATTAGGCCGATAGGATTGACTTTGGTGACCCTATGGCCTTTCTTCTAGTGCCACCCATAGGCCATGTTCTAGTTCAGTGTTGCAGTATGTGACTCCAGAGGCTAGAGGGGCTTTTATACACATCTTATGTTATTGTTTGTGAGTTAGAAAAGAAAGTTAAAACAGACAAATAGAAATGTAAAAGACATGGGCCAAAACATTTACAATCAAATGTCGATTCAGTGACCGTTTTTTTAATACTCACCCTGTGACTGCTCTTTCTTGTCAGGGACAGGGTTGTATCGACCTTCCTTCATGGACTTCAAGATGTGCTTGTAGTAAGGATTTAGGTAATGGTCAAAGCTTAGGAAGTCAAACTGGGAGTTGCCAGACTGCTTGGCTTTTAACACTATTTCAAACTGCGCCCCCTGCTGAGACACGAAATTGGCTGTCCTCTCAATGATCGCATGGGTCTTTGTGGTTGCAGGCTGAAGAAGAGACAAGAATAAAAAGCAGAGAATAGTTTAAAAATAATAATTCATACTCTGATTCTTTCTGTTATATACCTCATTTGAGAGAAATAGGGTTATAATAATATCCAACGGGAATAGGACAGGGTAGCAAAACAGCCACCATCCCAGGTCCATTTTTACACGTTCAGTGGTAAATTATAGCCAATGTGCAGAAGTGAGTCGAGTCCTACTGTAAATATGCGCTATATGCCGCGATTTTCTTACATTTTAACATGGGCACATGAGTGTCCATTGTGTTTTTAATCAAATCTAATTGATTAATAGCTTGGGAAACTCAGGCCTGGCATGCAAAGACATTGATGAGAATAACTCTGGAAACTCAGGCTTGGGCAGTAAATGAGTTAACAAAATACTGAAGCCAAGCGCTGTCCTGACAATGTATCCAGGAGACACAGAGAGTGCCACCTCAGGAGTGTTACCGGTAGAGTAACATAAACCAGGACTGCCTTAATAGTTTTTATACAATGTTCAGAAGGTGGTGAGAGAATAGGACATTTGCGCAGCTCGATCTTACTGACAGGGGATGAACTCGAGTCATACCGTTTCAACAAACACTTGGATCACCATAGCTAGCTGGAGAAATAACATGTTTCTCAATAATATACACAAGACTGATTAGGCCACCAGTGGATATTAAGTATTCCTGCGGAAATATAATCGTGGCGATGGCTCTAATGAATGTACAGCAGTAAACATGAAAAAGATATTTCATGAACAATAGATCCTGCACACTGCTCTTGCTCAGCAGCCTCTGCTTTTATATAAATCGACAGACGTTTCGGTCCCACCAGACCTTCATCAAGAGTGTCTTATACATTCTAATGAATGTACAAAATGAGAGCACAGTGGGATATGTTTCATTTGAAATTGCATTAATTTAATTCATGAAGGCTGTAAAATGCTTCAATGCTGTTGTAGGTGTTCAGTGACATATCAAACAGTATGTAAAGACTGTGGGTAACCAGCTGTCAGAGCTGTTCAAGACCAGTTGTTCTCAAATTTCTTCAAGTCAAGGTCAAGGAACTCCAGATAAATATGTATTTGTCCACGGACCCTCATCTGAAAACATTTTGTCCTAGGGTTTCAAAACAGATGTACTGTATGTAGGTATAAAAAGGGTTACACCAGTTTTGATGCTATAAACCAATTTTGCTGGGGAACCCCCCTCAAGGGTCCTTCCTTGAGAGGGGTTCCCCAGCAAAATCCGCTACCTTAGACCTTCATTTCAGTATTGATTTGGTATGAATTGTAAAGCCATGTAAAGTTTCAAACTTTAGATGGTTGCTGTAGCACTGCCAACAGGACTATGTTGTCAGTTGCGTAAGCTTGGCGTAGGGCTGGACTTACAGTTGTGCAAAGCATTTTTTTTTTAGCTGCCTGGACTAATTCAAATTGAATTAATACTCCTGATTTTACTGAGCCACTGGGTTTTATCAAGAATGCAAACGTTTTAAAGGAGGGAGGATACATGTATGCACTCTGATATATACAATGATTAAAGATTGAGGGCTCTATTAGTACCAGCTCTTATGCCTTAACTTAAAGGCCTGTCCATACTAACTCCGAGGCTCCGACCACCAAACCTTTCGTCATAAAGATCCGGTACAACTACAAAATGACTTCACTCACATCTTCTGAAAAGCATTACGCCGAATTAGAGTTTGGAAAGCTGCACGTCGGAACTCTCAGACGAAAAGTGTGTGGTCGAAGACAGTATGGACAGGCCTTTAAGTTAAGGCATAAGAGCTGGTACTTAAGACAATCAAATGCAGCCCTGAGACTGTAGAGACTGAAGAAGATTAAAGGTTAAAGCTCATTTTAATATTCATAAAATGTAGCTGTATTCTGACCTTCGCTTCATATGATAAAATATGTATTCCTAGTGGACCTAGTGGGTCTGCAGAACATTGTCTCTGTACAGTTATGCAACCTACAGATGTGCATAGTTGAGCCAAGGCTGTCTGTGTTCAGCTACACATTGTTGTGGCTTTTACAGCACCCCTGGTGAAAACATTAGCAGACAGAGTGACATACACACTGCATACACAGACTGACAAACAGGGAGGGATTTACAATAGCTTTGCACTGACGCTTTGCAACGGTTCAACGAAAAGGCTCAAGGCACAACACTGGAGGAAAAAAAATATATATAATATAATTAGCACACAACTAGGCCAGGTTGCTGTTGATTGTCAGTGTGAAAGGGATGCTCAGGAAAAACTTCTTCGTACAAGAGCTAGATATGTCTAAGAACAGCAGCCATCTCACAATAAGGCCGTAAGTATATACAGTATTTATTTTGTATTGGTTATTTATTATTTTAAGTGCCCAACCCTCATGGGTTTATAAGACACCATTTTACCCTTGCAGCATGTTTATATTCACATAATACATACAATTTACAGCTCAGAATTATACAGAGTGTCCTGTCTTCTTCGCCAAGCTTGAAAAATAATTGTGTGTGAAAAGCACTCCCATGTGGGGCACTAATGTTCACAATGTTGAAATCACTTAAAAAAAAACACACACATGGGATGGAAATCAGCAGAACCAGAAATGATCCAATCCATTATTCATTATTTCTCCCGCTGTGTGCCTTACATTAAATACCTTGAGAAGGAGGAGCAACACTCAAAATAATGCACATTTCTCACCAAGATGAAAAACCCATGATGAATAATAGATAATATCCTTTACAGAAGCTGCTTCTGAACTGGTTATGAATGCAGGGGCAAGAGACCAATACTTGCTAAAAATGTTGACGTTTGATTTGAAAGAGTGTCATCGTGTGTATTGGATTTCTAAGAGTCGGTCTAACTGAGTGTTTTGTCAGAGTGATTGTTAATTGGGGTGTGTTAACTGCTGTGTGCTCTCCCTCATACCTCTCGGCAAAAGGGGTATTCTGTCCCTCTCTATTCTATGGTGGAGATGGTTGATTTCATTTGGACGTGTGTTTCAAGCTGAGCTGAGCCCCTATTACATAGGACGCCTAGGGCAAACACAGACTCCATATTTGCTTTAACAACTGTTTTACATTGTCTAATCAATCATTTATGTTGGAAGAGGAAAAAGTATGCAGGCTTTTTTTTCTTCTTTTTTTTTCTTACCCCCTGGTGTGTCACATTCGATATCACAAATGCACCATATCATATGGGGACAAAACTCACAACAGGAACTGTATCCACTATTACAACTAAAAGGAGGTCTGCATCTTATCAATCCATTCATCAGAAACGAGTGCATTCCATAGAGTAAATAGAGTCCATAGAGAATGTGCTTGTAAAAAACAAGCACATTCGTAGAGTGCCTGAAAGCAGCTTTCTCTCACACACACACACACACACACACACACACACACACACACACACACACACACACACACACACACACACACACACACACACACACACACACACACACACACACACACACACACACACACACACACACACACACACACACACACACACACACACACACACACACACACACACACTCTCCATCTCCCCCCCACCTCCCGAAGCAATATTACAACTATCCAAACTGATGACAATAATTGTTTTGGGATTGCTAGCAATTATGATGAAAAACAATGGGGCTGGGGGGGATTTACAAATAGACGAGTCTGATTATAAAAACATTTGAATTACTTCCAACAAATTCTCTTTTACTTTGGATTGAAAATAAATATTTACAGCATGTTGTAATCGCGCGCGCAGAGTTTGTAAATCGTCTTTCCAGTTCACACATCTATTATGGGGGCAAATACGAGTAAAAGATGCACTGTAGAAAAGTGTACATGTAGATTCTTTGGTCTCTTTATTTCCTCTTCCCCTTTAACTCACTTACTGCCAATTTAAAATGCCCCTCGAGTGGCACTAGTGCCAGAAGCCTCCATAGACTCCCATGTAATTTATAGTGCACAGATCATGCACGCCCATGCACAGATCATGCACCATGTTTGTGCAGGCTGTTCACAGCTTTCAAACAAAAAAAAAAGATTGGAAATCCGTTCAGGCATTCATGATTTATCAGCCATAATGTTTTCTTCAGATGTAAACAAAAATGGCTGCCATGTTTGAAAGATGGGGTTGTATGGGGGGTGGAACATGCAAAATCGCGATTGAAATCATGTTTACTAGATTTAATTGGGTCCAAAAAGGTAGGCAATACCATTTATTCATCAAAAAATATCCAATAAATTGCTTAAAAATTGCCGATCGACTTAAAAGTCGCTCGGCAGAGAGTCTCCTAGTCGTTCTGAAAGTCGACCAGCAGGCAAGAAGTTAAGCCCATATCTTGGAAAGCCCATATATGGACATACTGTGTCAGTCTCATGTGGTCTATGATGTCAGACATCTATGATGTCAGCCATCTCCATATTTGGGAAAAGTTGAATTTTTAATTTAAAGTCAATGGAGAAAATGTATTCATCATTTATCATCATTTGACATATGGCCCAAGTGCGCCACCAAAACGATGGATGGATGGATGGATGGATGGATGGAATAAATTCAAACTAGTCTAATTAGTGTGGTTGCCCCTGCAGGGCAACCAGACTATTTGACAAAATACAGAGCTGATACTGACATTGTGACTATTGTGGGGATGATTGTTGCTGCTGTAAAATAAATATGCAAAACAGAGTAGAAATGTATTCTGAAAGCACCGATAGTCATCGCCAAATTATTATCAAATTGTCGACAATAGTCGAGGTATTTGCCAATGAGACCCTATAGCATCCGCTAAATCACATTATACGTGCATAATTGTCATACTTTGTGTGTGATTTATTACACCTCTTTCATTCACCTGCATAAGAGAGTTTGCAGCAGTGTGGGGCATCAATCCAAGCTAACTAGATTTGGCTAATTGCACCCATGTTAATTTAGGCTGGGTGAACGAAAATACTACAAGACTAAATGATAATATTATTATTCTGACATTATACAACAAGAGGTGAGTAGCATGCATATTATTTATGAAGGTATTTCATATTAAATAACATAAAGACATCCCATCTCCATTCCATCTTAAATATTTAATAACCTGCAAAAAATATATGAGTATGGCTTCTTCTCATGCATGCAGTAGGCATATGAAAGTGAAGGACACGGTCAGACAGGGGCTATCATCTCTAGACAGTCTAGAGGGACGATTGTTTGATACAAGGCCTGTGGCTCCACTGCACACAAACTAACTGCTCGCTGAAAAACTGCAATAGCCTTAATAATAACCTGTGACAGGTTTGATGCATTTTCAAATTACTTTTAAATCTAGGAAGCAGAATTGCAGGGCAATAGGAAAAAAACGTACAGAAGACGTATATTTATCACATACTTGTTACTTTGCATATGCCATCTGCTGCTGATGAATAATTGATAGTCTAATTTCTGGTGCCGTTTCAATTTTTTGTAGTAAAGAAACATATTGCAGGAGCAATTACATTCACATTTTCCAATCTTGTCACTTTTGCATTACACAGAGGGCATTCGTATATAGATTTACCACAAAATGTAACTAAGTGTTGTGCAAATATAACCAGATTCCTTTGGGAGAGAAAAGAATAACCCTCCTAGATGTATCAAACTGGATTAGACAGCTAAACTGCTTTCAATAAAAAAAAAATAGGATGATTCTACTAGAGAGGGGCAATCTCTATGCTAGCACACGTTGTGCTTTTTCATTTAGAGCAAATCTACAAGCTGTCAGTTCATACATGAATGGTGAAACAGCATCGGTAGTAACACCACTAGATACCTATAAATACTGCAGATGTTTAACATTTCACTACCCACCAAAGCCATTTACATGCCATTTATATTATCCTATTGTACTGTATATCACCCCCTTCACAGTGTTTTTAAATGATAAAGCTACACATTACACAAACAATACAAACAGTTGTATGGATGTATGGAACACAAGTATACATTCCTGATTCTGTAGTCCCAATTGTATTCTTTTATATATTTCAACTATGTGGATATTATAGGCAATGTATAAACATCTCACAGCCGTGGTATTACCTGGTATGGGATAGTAAAGTATTTCTTGTTCATAATTCGTATATAAACAAATTCTATGGGATTGTCCAAGTGTGTTGGAAGCACCCATTGAAGCTCTGCTTCATTTGCCTGGTTAATAAACCACGGTAGTGGTGTTGTAGTACGGTCTGGCACCGATCCATTGAGATTCTATTTCCTTAAACAGCTTCAAGGGTTTGCCAATCAGGGTTGTATGCTTGGGGCACGTGGTGTCTGTAAGCTTGGGGCACGTGGTTTGGGGCAAACCCCAGAAATGAAAGCTCTTCCTGAAATCCCAGACTCTCTTCCCAAAACGAAGTGTGTGATAGAGGCTGGCAACGCCAGGCAACTGCTTCATGTTTGTTGCACACTTTAATTGTGAGTCTTGCAAGCTGCAGACCAGTTGGGCCTCCACAGCAGCATAAGTGGGGAAAATGCAGATAAATAAAAAGCCAGACACCAATAGGATGAGAACACTCACCAGTTCAACGTCAGGAGGAATGGCCAGTCCTGGCGGTGCTACATAGGGTTCCTCAGCACCGTCCCCCTGCTCTGCTCCCTCTTCTTCTGCTGTGCATTTGGTGATAGCGGAGGGAAAGAATGGAAGAGAACAAAAGTGTGAAATTCACCCTGCAGTTGTTCATAACATGGCAAACAAACAAACTCCCTGTGATCACCAGCTGTTCCGGCCAAACAGCCAGCAGCGTTCAAAAAGTTTCACTTTTAGTTTTTTTTCCAAGAGGAGTCAGTCAGTAACATAGCCTAGTTGTTCACATAACATAATATACTGTATATGTGCAGTACAAAACGTACAGTTTATTTTCCTTCATCCAACATCTGTATGTGTGAAAGGTCAACCGGGACGAGGCTAACATTTATTTCAGGGTATCGCTGTGGTGGAGGTCTGCAAACAGATTCAGGAGGCACACCCATTTATCGCACATACAATATGCCAGCTATGGAGCAAAGCTGCCATTTCCGTTGCGCCCTCATTAAGCTTAATGGATGCAGTTTCATTACGCTACTTTAATCTGGTGCCTGACATGTGGCCAGGTCATTCTGTAGATCCATCAATCGAATAAGGCTCCTAGTGAGGAAAAGAAAACGACCCGTTTCATCTAGGCTTTCCATCTAGACCAGGAGGAGGAACCTATTGACATATTGTTTTGTTTTCCCGGCAGAGCCCTGGAAACTAAAGAACAAATAAGTACAAAAACAGAACAACTGTAAGAATCCGGAGAGATTAAACCGTTACTTGCTCAATTAGAGACGTTTTTAAAAAAGGATAATGATTTTGATGATCATAAGGCATACTGTATATGCCTCATGATTCTTGCACATTATGACACTGCTGCTAAATATATCATACCGGTCTTAAGAGGATGATCGTACCGTACCTGCCCTTTAGTCTTACCTGTACTTGTGTGTACTGTGTTGTTGTTTTGTTATTATCTTGCTATATTGTACTGTTGGTCTCTTGATATTTGGACTGACTGACAGTGTTCCTATGAATTTTCCCTCAAAGGACATTTCGCTATTTTCTTAGATTTTGTCTGGTCTTGGTTCTGTGATGTGGTTTATTTGTGGTCTGTCCATTTCTCACAGTGTGTACGTGTATACACTAAACTCTAGTGTACAGCTAGAAAGACTAAAATCTTGCAATCACAAAAAAATTTACAGTATCTATCTAGTGGCATTTTTATTTACCATTTTATTCTTTACAGCTGAACCATACTGAAGCTCAGTCAGGTGAGAAAACATACTGAACTTCTCTTAAAATGAATTGAAGTCTTCTCACTGTTAAGGTCTTTGCACACTGCTGCGTTTTTTCGGGCCGAATATCGGAGCAAGTTTCGGAGCACGTAAATACAAAAATGAACCTCACCTTATGTCAATCACGTTTGCACACTGCCGTTTTGTATTTATTTTCGGACCAGGGTTGATTTTTTTTTTTCTTTTAGATTTTCACAACTGTTGCTCTCTCTTTCTTTCCTCTCTCTCTGGCCTCCGGATCTAGGATTTCCAAAACCCAACGAAAAAACACAGTGCAGTGTGCAACCAGCATTGGACCTATCCTAGAGACACCTACTCATAGCTACCTGAGCGCTGGCTGTAACAAAGCATTGCCACCAATGAGACCGAGTGTCCTCATCTATAATTTAAAGCTCCAGCTGACAATGTGTGCACATGCTGGCTAGTCGAGAAGCTGGCGGGCTGAGCAAAGGACGGCTTGGCTAGTCTGAGAGAAGTAGTGACATGGGACATGGACAAACATGCAGTTTTGGCAGTTGCAGTGACTGCTCTGATATATGGGCCTGGTCCTGTGGCTATGTCAGCACCCCGATGTCTGTGATAAATTATAGGACCATAATGAGCAATGAAAACCCTACAGAGCAAGAGATGGAGATACCGGGCAAGACAATACAGTACCATGATTTACATACAACCAGTGATCCAAGCGTTACGCCCATGTTATCATCGAGAAGGAGTATACAGTAACTATTCCATAAATATGCTTCACTTATGGCAAGATAGCAGAGGTCTGAAAGCTCTACAGACCCCTCAAAGTCCCAAAAGAACAAGGACAAGTGTCAATAAATAATTCATGACAGCATGATGCTGTCCTAACATGGTGTTTAGATCATAAAATCTGATGAACCATATAATATCTGAACTGAAACAGACAAGACTCCCTCCAGGAGACAAGACCAGGGCTGCTTGTCTTTCCAGTGCAACTTACATGTCCAGGGTTAGATTTGCTGGGGGGATGGGAATTCATGCCTCTGCTTTTAACTCATTCCCAGCCAAAAATGTGAAAGTTTGTTAGTAGTTTGATTGAGTAGTATGAGTTAATATCCTCCATCATGGTCATTTATTGTCATCACCGGTAGGGATATACTAACGCTGGTGTCCCTATTTTATGCGAATCCTACGTATATTAAAATTGTACACAGACACGTACAACGGGTATTGCGTAACCGACTTGCATCGTTCCGACATGCGTGATCCGGCCAAGCCCAGTGGGCAACAAAAACTGCCAACATCACGACGGAGCAAATGTACCCAGCGCAAAGGAGCTGTGCCAAATATTCCTTTTCAACCAAGGAACAGGAAAACCACATATTTAGCTCCCAAAATAGCAGCAAACTACCGATGCATAAAACTATAAGGACATTGTCTTGTATTATTGTTCCCTATCACTAGCAACAAATCTATATCTATTCAAATCTAAAAACAAAGTGGTTTTAGTGCTCATGCCCCTTTATGGCACACTCTGTTGCATAAGACTATTATCCTACCAAGAATTGGGAAAGTAGGCTAGTGATATATAACTTTCTCTAATATGAATTTTGAATTGTTCCCTGCTTTCTAGCAGCGCCAGCTGGAGCAGTAAGCCTTGGCTTGGTGGTGTATTCTTTCGGCTGGTAAGCCAATATTTATACCAATTATGCTTTTAGTTCCTTATTTAACAGCCACCAGCATTACACTGGCTCATCATTAAACATACCCGCCCTCCTTAATTGAATATTGATGCCAGTTTGGCAGTCCCCAGCCAGTTAACAAGGTTATTCCAAAATTCTACACAAAGTCAAATGAGTATGCATGTGTATCTGACTGTGTGTACAAACAGGAACTCAGTAGTGTCTATCTATGAACCAAATTCAGAGTTCAATGGTGGTTAGAGGTCAACGCATAGCAACGTCCAACTGCTTGTAACATGGTAGAAACGTTCTCTTGCGGAGTATTTGCGAAGCAAATGAGGGGCAGTGAAAACCTGACATATCACTGGTAATAAAAACACACTGACACAAGGAATTAAAAATCACATTTTGCAGATTACACAGAACACAGGCAATTTCAGTTATGTGCAGGATCTACCAGGTACACTTCTTGACAGCCAGACCTATTTTAGATGTGTGCACTATGCAAAGTATAGTCCTATCGGCAATTATTTGACATAAAGATGCTGAGCAGTTAGGCAGCCACTGTGTTCCAACTCCAAATGTTTTAATAGCTATAAACAAAACAAAGCCAAAGTCATAATTTATCCTAATATACTGTATTTGTGTGAACATTGTAATTTCCAATTATTCAGTAATAAGAACTGGTAACATGTCCCCATAAGAAGTTAGTCATGTCATGATACTCCATTATTCTACACATTATAAAAAAGAAGAAAAAAAAAGAAAATGCTGCACTTTTTTTTACAAAATATCACTCACATCAGTAATAATGGGTGGGCTAAGAATCTCCCAAATCTGACCCAGAAATCTGGCATTGGTGATTGGTCAGGTCAAAAGATTTGTCTCCAATCTCTCCATACAGCCTGTCACAGTGGACGCACCATAATGATGGTAATGACAGTCCTTTATTATGTGAAAAGTTATAATCCACACTCATAATGTCAGGTATAGGAGTATTTTTTTTATGAAAATAGCAGCAGCAGCAGGCATACAAACAGACGCGTTTCGGCTAGGCTGTCATCAGTGTTAACACTGATGACTCCTATACCTGACATTATGAGTGCGGATTATAACTTTTCACTTGATTATACTTTGAATCTGCACCCGGAACCCCCTCAGACCGCTTACTATAATCGAGTTGAGCTGACCTGTCCCTGCATGGAGAAAGTCCTTTATTATGTCCCTTCCCTACCCACCTCTCCCATCACATCACATGCCCCAGACAGACATGGAGGGCATTTCTTTTGTAATCCAACCCTCTGGTTATAGTTTATATTGTGTTTTATTTTGTTTGTAATAAATTATTTGGTGGCGAATCTTGATTGTACGCTTTATTAATGTTGCGGCCTTTGCCTTCTCTTTTCAATTTGTTATTAAGACCTGGCCTTGTGAGCTGTAACAGTCAGCAAGGGTGTCACAATCTGCACTTTTAAAATGATTTATATTCCCACATCATCACACTCTTTGAATACTCCCAAACAAGTCAAAAGAACGTTTTGATCTGATACGGCCTTCTTCAGGTACCGACTCTGCAGTTTGAGTGAGTGAAGTGAGTGAGTGAAGTGAGTGAGTGAGTGAGTGAGTGAGTGAGTGAGTGAGTGAGTGAGTGAGTGAGTGAGTGAGTGAAGTGAGTGAGTGAGTGAAGTGAGTGAGTGAGTGAGTGCGTTCTCTTACCATGCTCCCTGTCCTCATCCTCAGTGGGCTGGGTTGGGTCATAATATTCAGCGCTGTATTTGAAGGCCACTGCGTTATAGGTGCCTTCATCAGCTAGAGCTTCACTGAGGCGCTTGTACTCCTCCTCTGATGTGAAACGGAAAGAAAAATGATTAACCTCAACATCAGTCATCATTTTGTTTAACACACATTTAGTTCAGCATCATTCAAATAATACAGCTAGCCCCTGAAAACCTTCTCATCTACTGTATCAGTCATCAATGTTAATTCAGATTCATTAGAATTAGAGATCATACAATACATTCTTTGCATATAACTCTGGATCTATTCTATAAGTTGGACAGACACTAAATATGAGGACAACAGACACATAACGGCTGCTTTTCTTCTGACAACCCCCTTTCAATTGAAATTCATGACAAACTATCAAGCAAGGGCAAAATTCGGCCAAGCTCCATTAATATTTCTAATGTTTCTCTGCTGTCCCCTCCAATGGACAGATGGGTAATAGCCTGAGTGAATGGGGTCAAGCCACCAAATTCAAGGGCAAACCAGGTTGGGGCTGAATGTAGCGTGCGTGTGTGTGATACTGATACACACAATACAAATCACAAGACACCCTCTCACTCATCAATTGTACTTAGAGGCCCAATACGGGATTGCTTTTTAGTTCACTGCAATTGACCCAAACTAACTATTAAGAGCAGTGGGCAGTGACCTAGCGGCATTCGGCACCAAACTGGAGACTTTCCATTTCCCACTCGGCCACTTTATACGTCCCGCAATAAAGGATTGCCCGATGGCCTAGGCATGAAAAAAGAAGTATGGGCAAATTAAATGTGTCTGTCTACTCTACTATAGACTTGCCAGGTCGGCTACCAAATGAGTACTTTCATACATTTTTCCCATTTCTTTATCGATGTCTCCTGTCAGTTGCAGGTTGCCGCTGTCTGCTTTGGCTGAACATCACTGCATCCTTCTGCATCCAGAATGTGACCAAAATGAGTGCGAGTTCCAACTTCACACGTCTGCATGTTCAACATCAATGTGCGTAGTTGATTAAACGCATGCATGATGATGATGGAATAATTGAAAACGACATCACAAAACAAGTTCTGTCCTTCCAGCCGGGACTCTGACAGTCATCCAGGAATTCACAGAGCCATATTTACATTTGTAAGTTACGTTGAAACATTGACATTGGCAGTCGTGCTGCCAGAAGTGGGTTTAAGCCCTGTGAGGCGCACCCGAGCAGGCAGAAGCTGAGTGATTGGCAAGGCGAGTTGCCTGCTTCTACTGACTCAGCGGCATCCCCATTGCATACCGATAGGGTGGGAATCTGTTCTGATCATTCCCTCAGCATCAACTTGGTACGTGAAAGAGAGGAAATAACCAGTGTATTTCTACAGTGCAGTTCCATGTTCTAAAAAACGTCCAACTCTGAACCCTCGACATCCAGTTTGCATACCAACACCAACATAATATGATTAACAGTCTTTTTGGAGCTGTGTGGAACACAAGCTCCCTATACGTGGCCGTGTGTGTGGGTCTCCGTCCGTCCGTCCGTCCGTCCGTCCGTCCGTCCGTCCGTGTCTGTATGTAGCCTAAACTTCGGCACGCTACTAGTCCCGCACCATTTACGCCACCCCCGCAATATATACATCAAAACGTGCGGCTCGGCCGGGAATGGTGTGCTAGTAACTTTCTTTCCGCCTTACAATGGCGACATAATCGGCAAAAAACGACGCTGAATTGTCCCCATTGACTTATAATGGGACAATGCAAGACATCACATTCAAGTATTTTTCTCTCGCAAAGCATAGGAGCTACAGTTTCAAACCTCGGAGAGGAGATTCATAATGATTTTAAGAATTAATCGAAAAATAATTACATCACTCGGCCTCATGGTGGCGCTATAACGGCTCACTTTGCGTTTTGCCCCGTAACTCTTGAGCCGTAGATCGGAAAATTTAAATTCTTTTTTCCCTGGATTCCTTGGGTCAAGACGCATCTCCCCATATAGGCCACGCCCATTTGCGCCAGGATAGATTTTCCGCCATCTTGAATTTTCTCCAAAACACACTTTTTGCTCCTTTTCCTACATATTTTCTTCAAATGTCACAAAAATCGGTACACATGATCCTGGGTGACCAGAGAGGTGCTGTTGAGTCTAGCCTGCCCTGAGCATCAACTGCAATACACACACACACACACACACACACACACACACACACACACACACACACACACACACACAGCTCCACTTCGAACAGAGGTTCGATTTTTTAGTGTATATACTACTAACTACACACACACAAAAAGTTTTGCGGGTGCAGATAGTGGATAGGTTAAAAGGGTAGTTATGCACAATGCACATTTCTACACCCTCCCCGGACCAACAGTGGGTGGTGTTGGCAGTGACAGGGACTATATACACACTGGGGGGAATTGGCATTGCCACTAAAGTGGAGAGAACAACAAAAACTGTAAAAATAAAAAATAAAGTTGAACTTTTCTCAACTCTTGGAAGCGTTCCACTCTGCCAAAGAAAAAGCAGCTCAAGGCTTTTTAGAGGGCGTATATGGCTTCTTTGTGATTTGCGGCTGCCCCCCATCGGGTTTGAGAGTAATAAAGGCAGTGTTGGTTGAGAAAACATGCTATGTGTGAGTACTCTCCATCATCATCATTTTTTTGCTCTAACTTAAGTCAGAATTCTCAGATTTCTCACTGTAACCATGTCTGATATGAATAACAATTACATTCTCAGAATGCGTGAGAATGTGCTGGTGGAGCATGTTCTGTAGTGTGGTGGACAGATTTCAGTTGTGTTACATTGATTTCACAATATTTTGATTTGTATCTATATTTAAGACATCTCCCATGGAGATGCACGGATATTCCTGCACCACTGCTATATTACCTTATGTGCAATATAAACAAGGCAAATAATGCCATGTATAAAATACAGGAAGATGAAAATTCTGATTTTGTCCAAAACCGGCAAGACAGTACACATTATGGATCTCAAATTTTTCTGATTACATTCCAATTGGCTATGACTGACTTCCAAAGTTTGTGCCGGGTCCGTTTTACAAAATAAACCAATCGTGAGCTGATTTGATCTGCCCCAAATTGTAATCACACGTTAAGGGGAATCTAAACAACACAGACCCAATGTGGCGCTTCTAAAGTCTAAACAATGCAGAGCAACTTTACTTCCATGCTACAAAATACAAATCACTGTTTGTTGTAGCAGAAACATGATTTTGTTCACCAGATTAGGCCCAAATACTCTCGTGCATCATGTGACAACGACAAGCTCTTCATACTCCATCTCATTTGCCAGTATTTAGATTTACAAAACTGCGGCCGGACCCTACCTCGTTAAAACGACATACTTTAATGTAACGCAACATCTAATCATCCGATTCATCCCCAAATTGATTTTTCACTTCTGTCTTATAAACTGTTTGTCCAAGACTCCCTGCAGCTTCCTCATGTCCTGACGGCAGCACCCAACCACTGACACAGTCCTGTGTAGGCAACATGTTGGCTACTCCCACCTCCTGGCAGAGATCTGCGCTCTGAAGAGTGCACTTTGAGTTTTTTAATTTGTTTGTTTTTCATTTTCTATCCTGTATCTTTATAGTCAGACAACTTAGAGTAAACTTTTTTTATATCATTTGTTGTGGTCTGTCTTTTAAATGCACAAACCACACCAAGTCAAATCCCTTGTATGAGCAAATAGCTACTTGGCAAAACAAATTATTCCAATTCAGAAGACCATGCCTGAATAAACAAGCTGGGTTTACTTTTTTCATGTACTGTATGACCCCTAACTAGAAATATGCCTATTATACGGATGTTGAGCAGCCGTTACACAGCAAAATCCTTGGTGTTCATTTAACTGTGAAGGGTGTACAAATGGAACCAAAGGAACATCGGTCCATATGTACACTCTTAATAACAGAGTTAAATGAACACTAAGGCTTTGACTGTGTAGAGAGAAAATAACCAGTATATTTCTGCAGTTTAATGAAAAATGCAAACAGTGCACTGCGCATATATCAAATAGAGATAGAAAAAAGCATGCTTTTGCATCCAGTGTGCATGCGGAGTGTACTACACATAACAGACACACAAACAAAATGTTGCGCAGTGAGAGGTGGATAGGTTCAAAAAGAAGTTACTACGATGCACATTTAATTTCCCCAACAACGACCCATCACTGTGGGGATTCCACACTGTCATATGTCAAGTCTATCGGAGACACTGTGGTTGTCTACACAATACGCCCTCCCCAAACTAACAGTGGAGGTTGGCAAAAAGAGCAAATCCAAAAGTTTGGAGTTTAACTTTTCTAAACCTTTGGATGTCCTCGGCTCTGCCAAAAACAAGCAGCTTAAGGCTTTTAGAGAGTGTATATGCCTTCTTTGTGATTTTGCGTCTGCTTCCCATCGGGTTTGAAGACAACAAAGGCAAGGCATTGGGGGTTGGAAAAAATGCTAAGTGAGTACATTACATTACCCAGTAGTACTCTCCATCATTATTACCTTTTTTTTACACTGCAACCAAGACTGTCTGATTTGAATGCCAATAGAATTCCCAGGATGCGATCAAAGTAACTATAGCAATTTAGCATAACTTTTGCAAATTCAGTCAACTAGCTGCCTCAAAAATGAAATTGCTAAGCATGGACATGTTATGTTATGTTATGTTATGTTAACAGAGGCAGACGTTTTGTTTTGTGAGTTACACAAATAGGGTTTTGCTAATTCCAATGACATGCACAGCATGCCTTTCCTTAACTCAGTCGGTGCCATATTTAAAGTGGGATGACCTCTTATATTGCCGGTTCGCCAACAAAGGGTTAAGAAAATAGTGTGCACGCTGGTGCACACATTCATGCACAGATCATGCACTATGCATGTGCATGCTTTTCACAGCTTTCAAACAAAAAAATCCGCTTGGAAATCCGTTCAGGCATTCAGGAGAAAGGAGCCCTTATGTTTTCTTCAAATGTAAACAAACATGGCTGCCATGTTTGAAAGATGGGGTTGGTATGGGGGTTAAACATGCAATTTCGCGATCGCGATCATGCCTAGTACACTGTTGGAGGTCCAAAAAATTTTTTTTTCAAATTTTTTTTTTTTATTATTTAAAAAAAAAAAGACGTTCAGAAGACGTCTGGCAGGGAGGTCCATAGTGAAAAATACGTTTTAAAGACGTTTTTATCATAGAAACATATTTTTTGGCAGGGTATGAGTTAAAAGACCTTAAATTTAGCTTTTTAGTTTTTTCAGGTAATGTGATCATTCTTTTGAGCCAAACCACAATTTCAGTTTCCCCAAATCTCATGGGACAAACCTACAACAGCTTCTGAAGGTTCTCCCCTGGACAAAATATGTAAAATATTTATCAAATAACATAAATCATTTTTGCTCTGTGCAGCACACAAATTAACTAAGGATCTACTCAGTGTGTCTGATTAAACAGCCCGCCAACCTTGTCTGGCCTCTTCATCCAAAAGGTCAGCGTGCATGGCCAGGTATCTCTCCTCATCACAAAGTGCCTCGATCCTGTCCTCCTCTTCTGACAGCTGGTATGATGTGTTCCATGACCCACTGTCATAATCTGAGAGGTCATGTAAGTGACCACGGCCATCGTATCTGTTGGATGAACAGCAGGATTAGACACTGGAAGCTGACAGAGCGTTCAACACAACAAGGACCTACTTACCACATTGAGGGAGAAACCTAAAACCAAGAGTTTTTAAACATCAGCAAAACGTTCTACCACTGTGGCATGTTTCTGCCATGCGGGAAAGTTAGACATAAAGTAAAAAGACACTGGCAGCATAACAATTACCTGAACAGGCCTAATAAAAAAATACAATGTTGCCTAGATTGATTACTGGTGCTGTTTCATTCTTTTTCTCACGAGTTCCTAACAAATTGAGAACCCTAAAATCGACAAAAAGGCAAAAAAAGAAAGCAACTCGCCTCTTACCTTACAGGGTTCAATTGCCCCCCAAAAACACCCATCATTACTTCTACATCTGCAAAAAGAGTTACATTCACACAAACCCGAGCACATAAATACCTATCCGTAAGAACCCAAACGGACGACATTTTCCTGCGTTCGTTCCTCTACGCCACCTTTTCCGTCCCACTTTCTTCATGGAGAGAAAGAATTGGGGGTGCTGGGTTTGGCATTCGGGGTCTGTCAGGACCCCTTAGCCTACCTTTGCTGGGGAAAGAACTGGGTTATGTGATAAGAGACACAGATACATAAGCTGCACAAACAAAACAGGAGTCAGGTCAATGCAGATGCAGGTGGCTCAGCAAATTGGCTTTGAAGGAGCCAATCCCTCCAGTAGAGTGGAATTAGAAATTGAGCTTTTCCAACAAGTAGCTAGTCAGCTATTTTCTATTGCTCATGTGGCAACAGGGCACTACACCGATACCTAGAGGGAGCTGACAGCAGATGCTTTCAATACAGCTCTCACACTAAGCCACCTTATCTGCATCAAGACTTAAAAGCAGCACTATGTAACTTTCTTCTTCTACCCTGTACCCGGATTTGAACCCGGTTTCCTGCGCAAGTGCTGAATTCATATCTTTACCATTGAGCTAATAGAGCCGACATGCTTAATCTGGGGATACATTTAATTCTTTGACCACCAGGTACATATTTTGGGGTCAGATCCTCCTGTCATTGTGTCTAGGTACGTCTAACCGTTGACACCATCTAAAGTTTCTCAGAAGACTAAAGCAGGGAGACAAAATATACTCTACCAGATACAGATTGGACAAAATTACATTTTATTCATTTAAGAAAAAAAGTTACATAGAGAGGCTTTAAGGTTATAGAGAGAATTTGCTCTGGTCTTTATTGGAGTTGCTTTTGTATTAACAATGCTTCTGTAATGTTAAGGGCTGAAAGATTCCAGAGGAAATTCTTCCAAGACGCCATGCCAAGATGCAAGTCCCCTTTTCAAGGCTAAAACATTGACAGCACATTAAGGAACAGAAGAAGAAACTAATTAATATATGCCCATTTCTAGTCTGAAGTTGAACTGACACTTGGGTCGGGTGGCACTGCATGGGCAGTCAGATCATATTACACCAGTGTTTCTCAAAGTTGATTCCAGGGACTCTGTGGGTTCCTTTAGGGCAGGGGTCTTCAACAGGGGGTCCGGGACCCCTAGGGGGTCCTCAGAGTTACTACAGGGGGTCCTCCAAATCTTTGAGTGATAGAAACCTTTTTTACATTAACCACCTGAACCCAAGCGTCCATGTTCTGAGAACTGTAGCCAAAAATAGCAGATCTACAAGCTCACAACGCCTCGCAGAGCTTGTAGATCGGCTATTTTCTTAGTTTATTAAGTATTGACAGTTCAAGTGAATAAGTAAATATCTGAAAACACAAATTGACGTGAATCCAAAATAGACTGATGATTGTGCTGTGACTGTCAAATGATGAAACTATATGGAATCTATGGAAAGGTTGTGGGGGTCCCTGCTTCATCTCTCTCTCAACTAAGGGGTCCTTGGCCTGAAAACGTTGAAGACCCCTGCTTTAGGGGGCCTAAATTGACCCATACAAGTCTGTAACTCTGACGGTGTGGAAATGGAACCAAATGAACCCGTCAGGGAGACCTTGAAATGTGAAAGTTTGAGAAACACTGTATTGCACCGCCACCACCATAGCCAAAATGTCTGGAGTTATCAGGAATGTGCATCTTAGCATGCTGGTCTGAGTTCTATTAGCTACGGAATGTGTTTGTCATTCATGTTCATGACGACATCCAAGGACATGTTAGTGTTGGCTATAACATGGAAAAGATATTCGCCGTCGGCCAGCAAAATTAGGCCTTTATTGTTTGTTTCTCCTTCTGCGAAAGTATAACTCGTGGCGTGGAATTTTCTTTTGGATCACTTTAAAAAAAAAAAGGCAACAACTGAACTTGGGGTTAAGATAACGATTCCTTTTAAGTTTGTTCAACCGACCTATCAATCATGATGTTCTTGTCCCCCATCCATGGGATGAGATGTTTGCCCTGTTCGTGGAAAAGGGCCTTTTCGTTGTCTCTGAACACCTTGCAGGCGTAGCCGAACACCAAGAGGTCGGCATATTTATCACTGTCGCTCACGTCCTTCTTGGCCGGTTTGTTGTTGTGGTCCCTGCTCTTTCCCGCTCCGCGGCGATGCATCCCGACTTGTTTGGCGTGTGGGGGGAACAAAATAAACTCACTTGACGAATTAGCACGCCGACAGAAAGGGGAGATATTTCCTCTGGAGAATACAGCACGTTAGACATCCAAAAAAGGCTCAGAAATCCGTAATATTCCTTGGCAAAGCAAAATTCCTAGCCAACACTGGCAGCCATGTTGGAAAAGCAAGTAAGTGTGCTGTCGATTCGAATACGCAGTTACGCGATATCATTTATGATCATTATGAGTTGTTTTCAGGGTTGTTTTCTCCCATAAAAAATACGTTGTATTTAATCACTATAAATGCGTCGGCTTCTTTTTTATTTGATGGTACAGAAGGCGAAGTTTTGTCCACAGAGGTGTTTTGAGATTTTGTCGAATGTGCTGTTCTGAACCCCGCAGGAGTGAGACTACACGGCTGATGCGTTGCCAGATTTGGCAAGAGAAGCAAGCGATCAGGTATCCGAAAACAAGTGGAAAAGAACCACGCACACGCAGCTCACTTTTGATCTTTTTTTTTTTTTTTTTTTTTTTTTTCACAAATCTTGTGTTTGGGGACAGACAAGAGTGATCTCCATATTTTGAAATTATTTTGTCAAATAATCTCTAATAGTAGCCTACCCTTGGCCTAGATTGTCCAAAAGCCCATATAGTCTAGTAAATCTAGGGAAAAAATACACTCAGGTTGGACAACATTTTATTATTTAGTTTTTCAACTGATTCTGACAGGAAATTAGGTCTACTAGCCAGGATAAAAAATCTACCATAATCTGCTCACTGCAAATACCCACAGTGGCCAAATCAAGTTGGGCTCCCATCGACTTTCTATACAGGAGGAAAATACCCAGAAAAAATCTGCTTTAAGTAGGATGTGAGGGGTCTAATTAGGGGTTTGTCATGATGCTGAATCCATTGCAAGCATTTGTTTTGCACAAAAAACATTCTTGGGCTAAAAATGGCCCCAGAAAATGATGGTTTAGTGATGAAAAGTGATGAGTCATCACTTTTCATCAGTTTTGTGGGCGTTTTCTGGGGCCAATGAATGTTTTTTGTGCAAAACAAATGCTTGCAATGGATTCAGCATCATGACAAACCCCTAGTTAGACCCCTCACATCCTACTTAAAACAGATTTGTTTTCTGGGTATTTTCCTCCTGTATAGAAAGTCGATGGGAGCCCAACTTGATTTGGCCACTGTGGGTATTTGCAGTGAGCAGATTATGGTAGATTTTTTTTATCCTGGCTAGTAGACCTAATTTCCTGTCAGAATCAGTTGAAAAACTAAATAATAAAATTTTGTCCAACCTCAGCCTTATTTTTACTGGACTAATATGGTATAATATTTGTTGCTTTGTTATTAGAAGCGAGACCTGGAAGGAAGACAGAAAATATTATGATTGTTTTGTTTTCAATAAGGAGTTTAGTTGCTGACTATTTCAGCATTTTTCTTTTTTCTTTTTTTTAAACAACAAAATCAAGTGTTTTACAGGTGAGGATTCATACGGTACTGCAGACTGGCCATATATGAGCCTGAAGGTGCCCAGTTCAATCCCACCTCCTCTTGGCTTTGTTTCAAATTGTCCTTGAGCAATTCACTGTACCCCTAAATGCTCCCAATAAGCAGGTTGCAGCCTCCACCATCGGTGTGTGAGTACATGAGTGAATTGGTGGATGTATCACACATTTTAAAGTACATTGAGGGAAAAAAGGTACTATAGAAATACAGATGTGTCTCTCAAAGTACCAAAAAGTATTTATTGCGACCGTAGGTCGCATTTACTACCAAAACCTCCACCGGCTGTCTGTCTGTCTCTCCGTCCGTCACACGTCACACTTTTGCCCTGCTCATATCTCCACAACCGTTGCCCCCATCCATGCCAAATTTTGCACACACACTCCTTACCTGCCAAACTACAACCTCCAAGGACCCCCGGAGCTTCAGGGACCCCCAGGTCCCTGGGGGACCCCCAGGTGTAAAAAATGACCAAATGTGCAAAAATGACCAAATGACCACCCCAACGGGGCTGCTCACGGGGAATTCCTGGGGACCACCCACTCCTGGTGCTCCAGAACGGATGCAAAAGTGGTGGCGCCCCCAGTGGAGGACCCCCTCCACTGCAGCTCACATAAAATGCCGTAACTCGGGCTAGGAGCGTCCGGGAGAGCCGGGGCCGGTACCTATTCGTCCGCCAAGGCAACGCGGAGACCCCACCCCTCATTTCTCACATGGCCCTCTTCTAGCGCCACCTTCAGGCCGATTTTTAAAACACATTTTTGGACACTGCTCCTACAGTCTTTGCCCTAAAATCACGCAAATCGCTACACAGTATGTCTACACTCATCCCATCAACATGAATCTGTCCCATATAGCGCCACCTTCAGGCCGATTTTTAAAAACACATTTTTGGACACTGCTCCTACAGATTTTGCCCTAAAATCACGAAAATCACTACACAGCATGTCTACACTCATGTCATCAACATGGATCAGGAAGATTTTGGAAAAACAAACTTTTGCCCGATTAGGGAGTCTTACTGGTATTAGTTTATTATTATTATACCAGGATGGGAAATCCCCCGTCAAGACTGAGAATAGGTCCCTCATTAAACTTAACATTCTATGCTGTCATAGAAAGCAGAAGTCACAGTGAGCTGCATAACATATCATTTAGTTGACAGGAGGTCTGAGAAGACTACAGCCGGCAGACATGGCTCAGAGGAAAGACCAGGGAAAGATGTATCAACCCTATAAATAGACTGGAAGTAGACGAAAGGAGAGTAGAGAGAGAAAGTAAGAATAGGTTAATATGATAGAGAGAGATCACAAGGGATGTGACAAAAACACTTAAAGCACACCTGTCACATAGACGGATGCATGAGGATGACAGCAGAAAATAAGGAAGAAGCAAATAAGTGTGGAAGAAGTACCAATAGTAAAGTAAAGAAAGTAAAGGTTCTGTAATCAACATTTTAATTGCATAAAAGTACTAAAGTATTGGCATCAAATTGTACTCAAAGTCAAGGTACTTGTTATGCATAGTCCCATTTCAGGTATCAAAATGTAAACCAATCTATTGAAAATCGCTGAATAGGGCTTATTTGGTTAATGTATGTTTTGTCTTAATATTCCAAATCAGCAAAGTAACTAAATCTGTCAAATAATTGTAATGGGGTAAAAAGTACAATACAATCTGAGGGGTCTAACTAAGGGGTTTGTCATGATTCTGAATCCATTGCCAGCATTTGTTTTGCACCAAAAACATTCCTTGGGCTAAAAATGGCTCTACAAAACACCCACAAAACTGTGAAAAGTGATGACTCTTCAGTTATCATCACTAAACCATAGTTTTATGGGGCCATTTTCTGCCCAAGGAAAGTGTTTTGTGAAAAACAAATGCTTGCAATGGATTCAGAATCATGACAAACCCCTAGTTAGACCCCTCACATGCTACTTAAAGCTGATTTTTTTCCTCCTAGTACAGTGTAGAAAGTCGATGGGAGCCCAACTTGATTTGGCCACTGTGGCGAGTGGCGACCCTGAAGGTCGCCGACTCGGGCTCAGGCTAAATCATCAGAGCTTGTTCTAGGCTACATCTGTGCAAAATGTGGTACTTTTAGATTAGCACGAAATTATCATTCTACCGGTATCTCCCTAAGGCCGAACTTTCCTCCCTTCTGTGTTGCCCAGAACTGGAGGATTGATTTTGGGGTTTGTATTGTAAATCCCACTGAGATGACATCACACCGGTGTGATTTACAATACAAAAAATCGCACCCGTGCGAAGTGAGCGGTGCAAACTAATTCTGCGCGAATCAGTGTTGATAGGCATGCATGGCAATATTGTTTTTGTTGTGTATGATGTCAGTCTAGAGGTCTGCTCAGACTATATAAGTCTTTATCGTCATTTCTCATCAGTTAGTTGACCAAGCTACAGATTGTAACTTGTAAGAGTGTCGTAGTGTAATGATAAGTGACCTTATTTACCTCCAGAGAGGCCTCCAGAGAGGCGAGAAGATGAATATTTTAGTTTTTCAAAGTCTGTTCATTTGTATTTTAAACTTGTATTAGCTGCCTATCATTTATAACCTGTAAGATTTTCCACAGTCTGTCTAAAAGTGTGGTTATTTTATCGCTTATAAGTGATATTCATCTAATACAATTTTGAAATTCAAGGTTAGCACCGCTCAATAATCTTTTATGACGTATTTTACGCGGCCTAAACGCGTTATGACGTATTTTACGCGGCCTAAACGCGTTCTAAATCAGGGTTAACCAATCGGGTGCCTCTGTGACTATGACATCATGGACAGATCAACAGAATCGAAGTGTTTCATTGGTCTAGCGAACTCATGTCATCATCATTTGTGACATCATAGTTTTGGTAAAAAAAGCGGTCTATAGGAGCGGTTAGCACCGCTCAAAAAAAAAAAAAAAATCAATCCTCCATCAAAACCTGAAGTTGAGAGTCTGCTTTACCACAAAACATATTTTTAGCCGTTCAAGTTCATGGTGTGTTTGCATGAGTGTGGTGGATGCAAGGAGAGGGGCCGCCGCTGGCTGACGTTATGCATGGGTTGCTTTAGTTAATCATTGCCACGGTACTTAATCATTGTCTGTATTTTGCCATTGAAAGCTACATGGATGATAATTCATCAGCTGCACAATCACTTTTAATTATTTTCAGAACCACGCTGTAGTCATGGTGTGAACTGTGAACAGTGGTGTAAAGTAACGAAGTACATTTACTGAAGTACTGTACTTAAGTACAATTTAGAGGTGTTTGTACTTTACTTGAGTATTTCCAATACTTTTACTTCTACTCCACTACATCTCGGATCCAAATATTGTACGTTTACTCCACTACAATTATTATTTGAAAACTTTAGTTACTAGTTACTTTGCAGGTATTCATTATAATATTATCAAACATACATTATTACACTTTAGCCCTATTTTATAACGTGGCTATTTGAAAATAGACGATCTACAAGCTCACAACGTGTCGCATCGTGTTGTGAGCTTGTAGATCTGCTATTTTCAAACATGTTGTACTTTTACTTTTAGTACTCTAAGTACATTTTGATGCCAATCCAGACTTTTACTTGTAACAGAGTATTTCTATCTATATTGCATTATTGATACTTTTACTTAAGTAAAAGATATAAAACAGTACTTTTTCCACCACTGACTGAGCTCAGTTATGAATATCACTGGAATGGAGACAGGCCATTAACAGCAGGATTGTGAAGACTGGTTAAAGGCCAAATTTGACAATATATTTAACCCTTCAACCCTATCCTTCGATTGCAATGAGGACATGCAGAAATAACCCTGTGTCAATAGCTCATGCTCTCTGCGCTTGACAATCGCCACCAGCCTATACGTAAAATAAAAAACCAAAACCTGTGTTGCAAAAGTATACAGTGTGTCCAATAAATCAGCTTGTGGTGGAGTTAACCGCAGGGGGTATAGATTATACAGGTCAATAAAAGCCTTCAGGACAGCAAACACACAGTTATACAAAATTCATGGATATATAAAGTTGCTCTCCCAAAGTAATGCTGTACTGTAAGTTAAGAAAGTTTGTGTTACCTCTATATTACAGGCATATTATTCAATTGCCACAAACACAATCTCAGGCTGGTGATTGATGAATGAATCCCTTAGAAGAATAATGGGTTTCTTTGTATATTCATCTTGTCTTTAAGCCTTCTAACAAAGCTTTCACCTCATTATACTCATTAGGTTCATCGCTGAATGTCAAAGTGACAGTGATTGATTGAAAACACAAAATCTAACCTTTGTCAATTGTAACTAGAATATCTGGCTAAAATGTGAACAGGGAGAGCTTGTTTCACTATAGAGCAGGCACTGGTAGTGCAGCTGGACCATGACCTTACTGGTCCATTTGGTTCCACTTGTGCACTTGATCAACACTGAGGATTGTTCTTGGTAGAATAGACTACCATAACAAAAAGGAAAGAGAAATTAAGTCCACACATGTGTTACTGTGTGTTCTCAACAGTAAAACACCTTGGACATGATGGAACACGGAATATGAGGACACCTCACCGAAATGTAGATCCCAGGATTCTAATGTGTAAGCAATACATTTTTATGGCCTCTTAACACTCATGCCTATATTCCCTCAGCTCAATATTGTTCACCCTTTGACCCCTACACCTGTGAATTCAGTTTCGACACTGGTTTATGCAATTTCCAGAAATGACATAATGACATCAAAACAAGAGCTGCCAGAACACCCTGATAAAAATGGTAAATGGTGCATTTATATAGCGCCTTTATCCAAATCGCTTTACATACGGTAGATTGTGCAATAGATTCACCCATTCACACATACATTCATACACTGATGGCGGAGGAAGCAAGGCACCAACCTGCTCATCGGGAGCGATTAGGGTTCAGTGTCTTGCTCAAGGACACTTCGACACTAACTCTGGGGGAGCCCGGGATCGAACTGGGAACCTTCTGGTTGCCAAGCAGCCACTATACCCCTGACCAACTGTCGCCCATAAGGCTTAGCAAGTGAAGTAGGTCATGCTGGAAGCACACACGCACGCACACAAACATGACACACACACTAGCTGCATAGCAACTTCAGCCCACAGCTCATCCATGCAAGGTGCGTACTGCATATCATTTTGAAGAACAAATTAATGATTTAATTCGCAATCAGTAGGCAAAACAGGACTGACTTGTCTACTCAAATAAAAGAATAAATTGGTGGCAAGGGAGAGAGAAACAATGATTTCCCCAATGGTATTGATAAGCCTCCAGTCAGAGTCTTCTTGGCAAAGACGGCACATTCTCTCTTGGTACAGGTTCACAGTATGAGTAACGGCATGCCTGATTTATCCTTGGTTTCTACAAGCTCACAACTTGTTGAAAGCCTGTAGACTTTTCATCAAGTTTCTGTGTTGGCATCACCTTGCACCTCTCTGATCCACATCACTATGTCCTGTAGTGACGATCCTTTATAGCCATGTTTCAAGAATACCTCATAATACTACCAACCCGTGGAGCTTTAGTTAAAAGGCTTTACTTTAGAGTACACACTGTTTATTGGACTAAAAGGCCTTTATAAGGAATGCTTTACAGACATTATACGGTATGTCCCAGAAATTCAAGCCAAAAGCCCAGAGCACATATCATCCTGTTTTACCAACCAAACTATTATGCAGACTTTGGGACCATCATAACTATGCAACAACAACTTTGCCCGTTGAGAGAGTTCTCTGTCCATGCTGGCAGTCTCTCTGCCGTTGTGTGTGTGAAGGCTGTAACCCCAAAGCCAGGACAACCAACCTTCCATCCAGGGAATGGGACTGCAACCACTTGTGCTCATCATTTTATACACACCTGTAATATACACTAGAGCAACTGGGCCTTGCTGGGTGTCGTGCATGCCATGAGTAGTGTATAACTGTAGTGCTGAGCTATGCAGCTCTCTCTGCTGCCATTCTCTCTGGCGTTGTGTATACTCTAGTCCCGAAGCTAGGTCCACCCTGGGTTATGGGACCACGACAGATCCTATGGCCTGCGGCGACTGTAACCATGACAATAGCCCATAGCCTGTGATAAAAATGCTAATAATAAACAGCTTAAATTTGGGGAAAGTGAAAAATATGGTTTGTCACTCTCTACATTATGCCAATGGTCAATGCCTGTGCACAATTTCAGATTGATTGGTCAAGCCACTGAGGAGAAAAATGGGTGAGCACTGAAAACAAACTGACATTTTATAGTAAAATCATGGTAAGATATTGTACTGTAGGATGTGTGCTGGGGGGAAGGAGGGGGAAATCCATATCTCTGCTTTTCTTCATTCCCTTGAGTTTACATGCAGCCAGTGGGTGTTTGTATTTTCTTTTGAACATTTATTACTCTTGTGTTGTACAATGTTTGTTTTATGTTTCATTATTTATGCACATGTTTTGTTCATGCTTTATTTTGGGGCTTTTATGCCTTTATTGACAGGACAGTAGACTGACAGGAAAATGGGAGAGAGTTGGGGAGTGAAACATAACAAAGGTCGTCAGGAACGGGATTCAAACCCGTAACCCGCTGTCAGGATGGCATTGCAGCCTAGGGTGCCTGTGTGTGTGTGTGTGTGTGTGTGTGTGTGTGTGTGTGTGTGTGTGTGTGTGTGTGTGTGTGTGTGTGTGTGTGTGTGTGTGTGTGTGTGTGTGTGTGTGTGTGTGTGTGTGTGTGTGTGTGTTTTTCCTTTCCTTGTTTATCTATGGTCTCAAACAGGTCTTTGTGAGGGAACCATGTAGTGGATTTAAGCAGGATACAAATGGATATTTATGTGTACCTACAGTATAACAATAGCATTAATGCAATTTTCCATGAGTAAATGGGGAAGAAGCCTCTATAATCAGCTTGCAGGGGTTTGCTTTCCGCGAAGAATTAGGGTATTAGACCGTTAAAGGAACATGAGGAAACTTTGAATGCTCTAAGTCTTCTCTTTGATCATGGTGAATGGCTCTCTGAGAGGATTAAACTGTCATATTAGACAGATTCTTCTCTGAGGGGAATCGTTTAAATCCTCAAAGTCCCTGCAGTGGGATCCATAACCTTTTCCCTTCTAGCTGCTGTCTGGTAACACGGGTGGAAAGCCTTCCATAGTCATACAATTTGGCTTTGCTTGTTGTGCTTGGCACAGCATGTCAGAATCCATGCTAGAGACAGCAAAGTGATGGATTGCTGTTGTAGACTATGCTCCAAGAGAAGAATAATCTGGACTACACAGTCCAATCCTGAGTGTTAACATATTCCTTTTACCGTGCCCATGTTGTTCTTTTACTTGTCTAGTCAGCACATTGAAACTGTATGAATGAGTTTATTATTGTCTCCGCTAAAGGGCAAAGGCGTGGCCGAGTGTCCGAGACATGTCTATGTTTTGCCCCCAGGTCCATCTGACTGTGTGTGTGTGTGTGTGTGTGTGTGTGTGTGTGTGTGTGTGTGTGTGTGTGTGTGTGTGTGTGTGTGTGTGTGTGTGTGTGTGTGTGTGTGTGTGTGTGTGTGCACGCCTGGGCACTGTAAGTGTATACATGGTCTGTGTAGATTTGTGTAAGTCTGTCCGTCTGTGAAACTGTGCACATACTGCTGAACCTCTGCTCCAAATTATAATGATATATCATAACAATTATAATACTATTATAGGACAACTAGAAGGACGATTTTTGCAGAACAATATTTTTGCTATTGAGATTTTGTCCAAATATCACACAAAGCGGTGCAAATTATCTCTGACTTTAGTCATGTCATCAAGACAGACCTGTCCAATTTTTCATACTTCATCCTGATTGGCTAAGATTAACTTCTACTACCTGGCCTGGTGGTGATCTGTTCTCCAGGGGCAATTATTTTCTAGTTGATTATATTCTTCTGTAAGCCATTGTTTCCATTAATGTCCTCTCCTGGATTAAATTAACATGTGCCAACATGTCCTGTTTCCTACACAATTTGAGAGTGATACACAAGGATCAGCAATTTTAAATGCACATGCATGTAGAAGACCATTGATGGTTCATTCAATCATCACTTAGCCACACATTATTACAAATTATTTTTCGAAAATAGACAATCTACACTACAGTACAAGTTCACAACGTGTCGTTGTGGGACGTGTTGTGCTCAGCTTGTAGTTCTGCATTCTTCGAATTTTTTGGGAATGTGAAATTCATTTGTTTGTGGCTATAATGCCCATAATTGGGAGGCCAGGGTGAAATTTGTTAAGGTTTGAGGATCCCTTTGTCATTATCACGACAGCTTGGAACCCGGACAAAATGGTTCGATCTGTGCTCCTCCAGCAGTCACCATTGTTTAACCAGAGATTCAAGAGATTCGGGATTCTTGAATATTTTAGAATTGAACAGCTGAGATAAGTGGATAAGTTGCAGTTGGAGTCGTGCTGGGGAGCTGAGTGGATTTTGTGAGTATTAGTCAGGGTCTTAATGAGCCTCCTGGGTTCCCATCATTATTTCTCAAACAGCCAACCTTTCCAACTTGGATTAAACAAAGTATGAAATTAATTTATAAATATTAATGGATTCGGCTAACAAAGCCCAGATAACCAGGGTTTTCTCTGGGGATGGTGAAGATGAGCAGTCAGGTTCTGGCCTTTGTTATGCTTAGTTTACTTTGTAGTCCATCTTGTGACTGTGCCGCGTGCCGAAAATAGCTGATCTTCAAGCTCACAATGTGTCTGGATGTTGTTTATAGGGGAAGAGTAGGATATATTCAATGCATAATTTCCAGGAGACGGAGAAGTAGTTGTGTGATCAAACACAAATTAACGGTTAACTAAATCCTTCAGACTGCAGGCCCTTTAGAGCTCTTTACAGCAGTGGTTCTCAACCTGTGGGCCGGGACCCCCAGGGGGGTCCCCAAATTATTTTGGGGGGTCCCCAGATGTTTAGCTAAATGTTAATATTGTTTTCTCACTATAGAATACAGACCAACATAAGTGTATACAGGATATCTGCACATCTCTAAAGTGACAATTTAAGGACTTTAAAGACCTTTTTAGTACCTCTGGTCAAACATTGGTAAAACTGTCAAATATTAGAAGCAGAAATTGTGAAAATAGCAGCGAGGCGTTGTGAGCATGTAGATCGGCTATTTTCACAATAGAACAGATCGAGTCAAACTAAATGTAATGCCAACTTCTACAATTCCAAGTGCTTGTGCAGGGTGGGGGGTCCCCGGTTGAAATATGATTATTTTGGGGGTCGTGGCCTGAAAAGGTTGAGGACCACTGCTTTACAGTATAGTATAGTATAGTATAGTAGTTTTGGATCCTTTTCTTCCCTGTCAAATCGAAATCCCAAATCTCTTCACTGAACATAGCTGATCTACAAGCTCAGAACCTGTAGCAACACAACACTATATGAGCTTGTAGATCTGCTATTATCACTGAACGGTCATGCCAGTATAGAAAATGCAAGGTGGCTAAAGTTCTCTGATTCTTGCTTCAGCCAACTAGTGTCAAATGGGATTCAACAGATTCAACAGCTTCACTGTAAGTAACAGAAAGGCTTGCAGCTGAATCGTATAATAGAAAAGCTCAGGAAAATCTAATTAAAGGAGACTGTTTTAATGCATAATGCTGGCATAATGATCAATAGAACTTTTCTTTCAGTACATTGACCCTTCCCTGTGACCCCTTAAGGGATTGGTAGTACACTGTTAGAAGGAAGCTCTTTTAGTGGGATTAAATTGCAGTCACGTAAAGATGATATCATTCAGATCACCATCACCATGCCTGGATATGCAGAAGCCATGAAACCCACGCATAACAATTAAATCCCTGTGTCTCAGATCTCAGATATTTCATAATAAGATTGAATATCTTAAATTAACCAAGCCCTTTAACCGATTATGATCACAGATAGTGAACATGCCAGATTAATATCTTAACAGATTCTGTTTATGAAACAGTCATGAGTCATGAGTTCTGTATGTTTTAAATACAAAATACATTATCTTGACCTACAGTATTCTCCCATCTCAAGAGATTAGTTGTACAACGTTATTGTGAAGCTTTAGCAACACTCTGCCCATTCAGGCCGGGTACACATTTTAGTGTATGGGAGGGGCTTACAGTACATGTACAGTATGTAGCAAAATAAAATGTTTTTGTAGGCTAATTTCTGATTTAGGCCTAACTATAGGTTAGGCCTAAATGGGTTAATAAAACAACACACAAATGAATGGTGTGAACCAAAACACACACACACACACACACACACACACACACACACACACACACACACACACACACACACACACACACACACACACACACACACACACACACACACACACACACACACACAGTTTAAGTTTTAATAACAGTATGTGGATAATATGACTACAAACTACAGTATTTGAATAACATTATTTTCGCAGCTGGCCCATCATGGTCATCATACCAATACAAATATATGTTGTCTACTTTGGGCTAGTCCCAGTTGACACCGGACAACTGGGACACCGGACAACTGGGACACCGGACAACTGGGATTTTCCCGTCTAGGTACGCTTGCCGCCTAACGCTACACAGCCAGCAGCGCACACACCCATTTCGCCCAACTGGGACACCGGACAACTGGGACACCGGACAACTGGGATTTTCCCGTCTACTTTCAGTGTGGACAAATAATTTCGGATGTCATTTTTCCGTTTCTTTATTTTTTGTCTTGTTTTATAAAATACTCATTTGCTATTTTGTTTGTTCCAAAAGAAGAAACATCATCTTTTCATCATGAATCATTCCACGACAATCTTTTTGATCAATGAGGTTTGGTAGATGGAAATGTGTCTGTTTTCTGTGTGTTTGCTTAATTTTTAGACTACTCATGTAGTTTGTTACAAAATCATTTTTTAGCTTGCGGCCCTTTTTTGTATTTTGCTGAGTGGCCCCTGAGCCATCTCATGTTATACATGTGCGTGTGCATGAATGTGTATGAATGGGCATGCGCATATGGGCACAACGAATGTGCACATTGATTTAAGGGTTGTGGTTTGAGGGACTGAATATATGGTCTCCCTAACCTAGAGGCACATGCCATGGATGTATTTCTTTCCTGTTGAATTCTCCAGACACTGTATAACACCATCAATATCTGTTATGATATTGCAGGTAATGTTCCTTTCAGCTCCCCCGCGTGCTTGCTTTGCCTGTTTCGCCAAACAGGAACATCACAGGAGTCACAAAAGAAGCTTTCAGGGAACTTTACAGACTTCTCGCGGTTGAACATGATACTGTAGCTGTGACAATGCCCTCTTCTTCTTCATCTATTTCTATTCCTTTGTACACCAACGTTACTGGTGTGAATATCTCACATATACAGTGCACATCTTTGCTGTCCAGAGCTGCAGTCTGCCTGTTACGGTAGTATGGATTCAGCCAGTGGAGATACATACAGTAAGCATACAGATGGACAGACAAATCAAAAGATCATTCAGATCTCTATACAATGGCTGCATGCAGAGCCCATGTTCACTACAAAAATAATTCTGATTAAAGAGAGAGACAGTCATACACAGTCAGACAGACAGAATGGGATGGAAACACCAAGGCAGAGTCATAGGGTCAGATCTCTGGTACTAAGGGGATAGTGAACAGACAGACAGACAGACAGACAGACAGACAGACAGACAGACAGACAGACAGACAGACAGACAGACAGACAGACAGACAGACAGACTGACTGACTGTCCAAAGCAGTAACCTTTTAGCTCAAGACCCAAAAGAGAAATTAGACATTAGACTAGTAAAAATAGCAGATCTGCAAGCTCACAGCAAGTCGCCTCGTGACGCATTGTGAGCCTGTAGATCTCTTTCACTACTTCTTAAACATCTTTTTTTACCGCAAAGATTTTTGGAATAGTTTTTATTGATGAAAGCTATGAATCTTTTGTTTAAACAAATATTCTTTGATTTTTCTTTTATCTAGGAAACAACCTGTAAAAAAATTGGTCCACGACACAAACATGGGTCCTGACCAGCTGTTTGGAAAACAGTCGAAAGCCACGCATGTCAGATCTATCACAGAGCTCACCGGAGAGAATCCAGATGAAACGGTTGCGGCAGTGAACTGTGTAATGGAAGCTGACAGGCATGGAATGTGATATCATTTGAATCCTCAGAGAGCATGTAGACAGTATCTCTGAGGAAACACAAAGAGGCGAAGAAGAAACAAGCCCCCGCAAACTATACTCCAATTGGCTACCTGTTGAATGTGTTAACCTGGGGAATGATTTATTTCGTTGCCTTCACACTATATTAAATTATGTGTATAACAGACGGCGTATGGCCTATGAGAACAGCTGCTGCTGCTGCCATGGGGAGTATTTAGCTGCAGAATTCTTTTACCACTTTGGTTCAACATCTTGTGACAAGCTTGTTTTGTATACTCAAATGTAAAATGGACCAGAAGAATGGAGTTCGGCTGCAATGTATTTTTGCAAATTAAGTGTATATAAGCTGCGATGAGGTCCTTGTTCATACTCTATTGATTAAAGGACAGTTTATGGCTTATAGACCAATGGTCCTTACTTAGATGAAGTGACAAACATAGAGAGCCCCCGTTCTGAATCCCTAATCACCTCTGCACTGGAGTAGCAATTTTTCTGTTTCAATATTGTTTATTATAAGGAAGGACTTTGACATCACAAACATACATGATACTGATAGTATACACCACTTGACAAAACATCACGAACGTAACAATACATGAGACACATCTTAACACCAAGGACAATAAACAAAACAACAATAAAAAAGGGGATTAAATCATAAAATGCAGTACCAAATACAGTAGTAATCACCCATATAATGCTGCCAACACCACCATCTCTTCCATGACTCTGTCATCCATATCCATCTCCTGCCTCCCAATTGATACCTTATCTATTAGCTAATTGTTCTCCGCCACTCCAAAACACAAGACTCTCAACCACTCATCCCCCATACTTGACATTGACTGCCATGGTTCCACAAACTGGGCCAGTGTGCCCCGCAGAATACAGGAAAGCCTCTCCAAAGGCACCAAGCACAACACTTTCTCAAGCCACTGTGAGATATCTGGAGGACTGTCATCTATACACTTGCTGAGGATCGACCAACAGCCGGGCAGCATAAAGCAATGAGTAGCTATTTTTCAACCATTTCAATTGATTGGCCGCCGCCCACCCAGAGGCCCCAGAGACTTCAGATAAAATAGAGCGTCTTTTCTTTTGGACACTACTAACGGTGCCTGGCAAGTTCAACTAACTAATTTACAAACTACATACTTAAAAACGAGTAAAGTCCTCAAACTAAAACAAGTACATAATAATTATATTGATCTCTATGAGCATGAAATATTCCTAGCAGGCAGTGTATGAATAACAAAGAAAAATAACAGAAACAGGGCCCCTATATCCTTAAGAGAAACCGCCATATCCGTGAGCCGAAGGGTATAGAGCACTGAGATGTACAGTACAGGATCAAATAGAGTCAAGATTTTATTTGTCTCATATCTCATATAATGATACACAAGAGTAAAACGATTTTGTTTCAGTTCCCTGACATTGTAGCAACAAAAAGGACAATTTAAGGATAACAACAAAGACAGTAGTAAAAAAGCAATATATTTTGTACTGCATTGCTTATCATGTCGGTTCTATTAAGTACTTTATGCCTCCATAACTCCTTCCTTCTTTTCCTTTTGTTTTCCTTCAGACCAGATTGGAGTCTGCTGTGTCTGGTTATTACACAGTGTTGCCTTTTTGCAATCTTGGTCTCTGGGTCACCCAATCTGTTCTGCAAACATGCTTTGTCATACTCAATAATGTCACCAACTGGCTGGTGTAATTTGTTTGTTTGTGGCATTTCTGGCATCGCCCCATGCATATTACTCCTTCCCTTCTATTGCAGAGCAGATCTGACAGGCACAGTTGTAAGATGTATGAAAAGTATTAGCCTCCGTCCCGCGACCCGCCAACCCCAACCCCCCAGCCCCCAATATCCCTTCTCCCCCAACAGCTTGTGAAGAATGATGACTTGCGTGGATCGGTTTAGGCCGGGGTATACCGCATGCTGGAATCATTTACAGTACTACACAGGCCAATAATGAGGATATGATTTCACAGTTCTCCTGGGCTATAGGCAGAGAAGGGGGAGAGGAGAGGACGAGAGAAAAAGGCAGAGGGGAGGAGAAGAGGATGCGAGGAGAAAATTGGGATAATGGTGTTTCCCTGGGGGTCCCGCTGTACCTGCAGCTTCCTGGGCTGCCGTCAGGGCCCACAGGCAAGCACAAGTTGGCAGCATATCGTCATTGTCGGGTGGAAACCTTGTATGTCCGAAACCGTTCGTTTTGTATTCATCATTTTAAAAAGTATCTAAAATAGTGAAAATAGCCGATCTACAAGCACACAACACCATTAGTTTCACTAGCTTTGTGCAACAGTCTTGTACGATGAAGCAGGGCTTTACTTTAAAAAACGTAAAAACTTACACATTTTAAACTTGGAGTTGGAGATACAAGGTTTCTGCCCGATAGTGACGATATGCCATATGATGGAGAGAGAGAGAAACAGCATGAGGAGAGGAATAGAGAGAGAGGGTGTGGGTATGAGAAAGAGAGACAGATACAGTTTGAGTATAAAGAGAGTCTCCTGAGACCGGACAGAGTTAAACAGGGGTAGGAAAGATAACAGGAGGTGATGTGAAGGTGATGAGATGATCATGATCTCTGAGCCCATAGGCAAACAGTAGCAGTGTGTGCCCTGGGCTGCACTGGTTGGAGGGAGGGAGAGGTATGGATGGATGGAGAGATGGAGAAATGGAAGCAGAATATCAATAGTGGAAATGGAAATTAACGCTCATAATCTACATAATCTCACACAACACAATAAATACCTTGGTCACCAGCACTTTCGCCTATAACATATTCGCCTACACGCATTTGGTCCTTTCGCCTGGCATTTTCGCCTTGGAGGAGAGTCTTTTCACCTACCTGTCTGAGCCATTTCGCCTACCCTCAATTCTGCTGTCAGACTGTCCATGTTTGCAAATTATCTCTTTGTCATTTAAATATTATAGTGACGTCAAGTATTATAGTGGTGTCAAGTGAATCTAACAGTTTACTTGACATTTATTATTTACATCACATTTTATTCCTAAAAAATGACAAAATAGCTTTTTATGCCTGTTGACAGGCAAGGTTGATTCTATAGGCTATTTAGGTGTAGCATAGTCTTGCGTAGCCAGACAACTATTCCACAATCTCTGAATGCTATATACTGTAGAGTCTGGAACACCAGCTCCCGAACGGCGAGTAATGGAAACGGGCATTAACGTTCAAATAAATATATTTTAAAAAGTAATTTCTGCTAAGCAGCAAGCTAAACATGCTTATATGATTTTTATTTATATAATGATAAATATGTGTGATGTGAGACGGAAACGGAAGTGACGTGGGGGCTTCACTTCCGCTTCATCTTCGCACTCATCATTTCTTCTGCGGTCTGCCAGACTGTATGCCGGGAGCATTTGACCAAATCGCGGAGGCAACCGTCTGGCCACGCGAGACTAGGTGTAGCATATCTTATATAGACCTATATAGGCTAATAGCCTACATATATATTTTGTATAGCCTAATGTTAAAACAATAATAGACCTACAACACTGTTCATTTTACAATACTGTTCAATACTGCACCAAAGAATGTATAGTATCGGGACATGGATTAATTAATTATTTGGGCGCACCTGATTCCAATAGCTCTGTATTTATGTGATTACTATGGAGTGCATAGGATAGCCGTGTGTAGGTTTGACATGTAACACCACTGTCACAGTCACTATAATATTTAAATGACAAAGAGATAATATGAAAACATGGACAGTCTGACAGCAGAATTGAGGGTAGGCGAAATGGCTCAGACAGGTAGATGAAAAGACTCTCCTCCACGGCAAAAGTGCCCCGCGAAAAGACCTGGCGAAAATGTTATAGGCGATTATGCCTGACACCAATACCTTCATATGGTCTATACAAAAACTGAGTTTAGATACACAAAGTATATTCGATCAATACATATTATGTAAATGTAGGTTCAGGTCACCCAGAATCATTCTGGGTCTGACCATGGAAGTGACATGGGCTCTATATATGAGCCCATGTCATATATGTTACAGTATAAATACTCAACATTTAATAAGGCCAGTGTAAGCCTGTATGTTTAGCACTGAGACACAGAACATGGCCATTCCAAGTTGGTATTTTCTGACTCATCATACAGTACTCAACCTCTTTGGATATCAAACAACAACATATACTATTCCATTCTTCTCACTCCTGATCTGATCTTTGTGTTAGTTTTGCTTGACGTTGAGAAACGATTCATGTACATAACGTGATAAAGTAAGCAAACAGTATAAAACACTGTAATCACTACTGCCTACTGTGAGACGATCAATCAGCCGGCGCTGAACCTAACTTAAGCAGTAACAGTGGAATTAGTCACCTGGAATGAAGTAGCTAGGGTCTGATTTCTCTGGCACTAATGATAAAGTGTAATGGATCTGACACATAGTTTGTCTCAGGGATGGAGCAAGGGGCCACAGAGAGGTCAGAAGAGTGGTCAGAATGTATTTTTTACCCACTTAATGGGGAAAACTACCCATTTTTAAACAATTAACTATGTCATTAATATACCTTAGAGGAGTTGTGTGGAAATACAAATAAAAAGTCCCACCCTTCTGTGTTGCCTAGAACTGGAGGATTGATTTGGGGGTTTGTATTGTAAATCACACCGAGATGACATCACACCGGTGTACTTCACAATACAAACCCCAAACCCCAAAAAGGTCCTCTAAGGTATATTAATGGTATATTAATGACATAGTTAAATATTGAAAATGGGTGGTCTTCCCCTTCAAGCTCTACTGCAGGAGTCTCAAACTGGCGGCCCGGGGGCCATTTGCGGCCCGCGAGACGATATTTTGTGGCCCCCACCTTAATATGAAAGTTCAATGTTAGTGCGGTCCGCAAGTTTTATATGAACCTCAAAACGGTTAATAATACAGTACAGTTAACAGTACAGTACATGTTCCATAAGTTAAACACAACTTGTTTACACCAGGGTCCTTGTTCATTTTATTTTGTGTTAAAAAAAAGACATTTGAGAAGACTGATGGGGAGATAGATACAGTAGTTGTTAGACTGGTATGAAACTACAGTATAATAATCAAACAAATTAGTGCACAGGCACTAATTTGTTTTGTTGGTGCATGTGCACGCGTGCATGTGCACTGAGGCTGCGGCCCAGCCTCAGCCAGACTCTGCCACCAGCGGCCCCAAGGTAAATTGAGTTTGAGACCCCTGTCTACTGTATATATAGGCCTACTTTGTGTTGGACATATAGCAGAAATAGTTCATCTCCAAGATCACAACGTATCATGTAGATCTGCTATTTTGACAAATCTTGACAAATTGTGAAAACATTTTACTTGGTATATGGTTCATAAGTTCATAACACTATGCGTTTTTTATGAAATCGTTAAACTGTGATATTGCATCAGACATGCAGTGAAACAGAAAACATAAAGGAAATGCATGTATTTCATTCAGTCTGACCAGAAGCATGAATAAAACACATTCCCACTGGTGATAAAAGATGAATGACCAGAGAGGAGGGGGAATCAATCACTTTGTAGCTTTTGATTGGTATAATATATATATATATATATATATATATATATATATATATATATATATTCAGCCCTATAAACTTTTCTGCCTTTTGAAAATAGCCGATAGATATAGATGTTTTCAAAAGCTTTTTATATATTTTAAATAATTTACATTTTCATACAATGTAGCCTACACTTAAGTAAACTTTGAATTCCGGACTTTTACTTGTATGCCAATGCATTTCAATGGGAATGGAGTGGTTTGCTACCACTTGAAATGCATTTCGCCCTCATACTGTAGAATAAAAGTGCATGTGACCTTGCCCTAACAGAGCATTTCTACCTTGCCGTACTTCTAAGTAAAATGTTCCAGTACTTTTTCCACCACTGCATGGATCCCCCAATCCCCTCGTATTTCATGATGAATAAAATGCTCTACAGTATAGAGTGCATGAAGCTGCACAGCAAATTCCATGGCGATCCAGCCAGTAATGTTTGGAATATATTGCTTGGGACTTAAGTGGTGGAGGGAGTGATAGACTGACCAACCGATAGTGGGAATAAAACACATTATTTACAGGTTTAAATGCTGAGTTGCTTCTCTATAGAAGTGCTTTGACATCACCTGACCATAACACTTCCACTTTCCATGCCCCCCCCCCCCAACTAGACGGCAACCTTCCAGTTATTTACTGATAAATGTAGATTATTACATATTTCCCCTCCTGTCACAGTAATCACTGCATGCAGTTCATCTTCTGTGCTGAAAGGTCACTTGAATCACGTTATGTTGATTTGCTGAAGTGGGAAAACACTTCTGATGGCTATGGAGAACATACACGCACGCACGCACGCACGCACGCACGAACGCACGCACGCACGCACGCACGCACGCACGCACGCACGCACGCACGCACGCACACACACACACACACACACACACACACACACACACACACAATCAACAACCTCAATCTGTAAGTGGACATAATTTGGATTGCATGTGATAGCGGATGGTGTAATTAAGTCTGTCACAGTAGTAGGCTACATAATACAAATAATATGTGTTCTGCACGCTGATAATTCAGTCATTCATCATTCACTGTCATTATGACAGTATACAAGATTGATTTATGGCAAAAACTTTTAATGAGAAAGTTGTCAACACACAACAAAGTTATACTAAAAGTATTGTGCATTCTTCCAAACAAGAACAGCTGCACTCTATATTTGATCTCTTTCAACACTTGAATGTAACCTTGAAGCTTTTATTAAAGAAGACACAAACATGCATACGCACACACACACATACGCGCGCGAGCGCGCAGGCACGCACACGCACACACGCACGCACGCACGCACACACACACACACACACACACACACACACACACACACACACACACACACAGTATTGTCAAATACATCTTTCAACAACAGCCAAATGTGCTTTAATCACAGGTTATATGAGTCAAGCTAATGAGCAATTTTAGTTGTGCACCATCTTGGTAGGACATTTTGTTTGTATTCATGCAACATAGGCTAATAAGAATGCTCTGAATAGTACTGTAGTAGACTCCCACAGCAGTTTGAGTGGCATCATTTAGAATGTACATAATTTGACCCAGGAAAGAGTGGAAATGCTCAGCACAGCGCTTTACAATCTTATTGCATATCCAGTAGGCCTATTTGTGACTGAAAACAGAAAAAATATAAAATGCAAGGGGAAATGAGATGATAGCATATACTGTAGCATGGTATGCATGTACGTTTTGCTGTGGGTGTGCGTGCAATGCCGTGCATGTATGTGAGTGTGCGAGGCGAGCACATGCCATGCATGCGTGTACTGAGAGTCAGTTCTTCTTCTCCTCTTTGCACCCATATAGAGCTGATATGATCAGACTTCAGAATCATAATTGAAATCATAATGGGATCCCTGTCGGGTGTGTCTGTATGAGCCGATGACACCCGGGCCTTAATGACAAATGTCATTATGAACTAATGACAATAAGATCATGCCAATATGAACTCAACCAGAATATCCTCTTGTCTCATCATCTCTCACACCCTGAGTCTCCTGTCATGTGTGACTCTTATGTATTAATGACAATGAGCCCATACAGTACCTCTCATAAATTAAATATTATCATCCCTGTCGGGTGGAAACCTCATATGTCTAAAACTGTTACCTTTCAGGATTCAAAGTAGCAAAAGTAGCAGATCTACAAGCTCGAAAAGCGCTGTGATCTGATACTTCTGATGCTTTTGAATAACGTTGTTGTATGATCAGGTAGGGAATTTAATTTACAAACAAAATATGGACATTTCTGCCCGACAGCAATGATATCCCAAACTATGTATACTTGTATACAGTATATAGTATACTGTATACTTTAACAACCCTCTAGTAAACTTGACCGGGGTTGGCTCTGTACTTGGACCCCTCTACAACAAATCTCTTAGTCAAAAATAGCCCTTGTGAATCTTCTACTTTAGGCATCTGTACCCACCGGAATAGTGATATAGGGGTTTGTGTGGTTATTTATATTTAAATAGTTCACTTGTATATTTTCAGAGAATCAACTTTATTTTCACATCACACAATTACAAGTGTAAAAGAGTGGGTGAAATTCTTTTGTGCAAGCTCTCATTTGCATTTAGAAATGAAGAGAGAAAAAAGGAAAAATAATACAGAACAAGTCAAATAACAGGGAAGGCTCAGTCAAATCACCAGGTGCACAATTAAATAATTGCATTGGATTAACAGCGCTATACGGAAGGCAGAAATGCTTCTTGAACAGGTCGAAAACAATTCCTGCAGATAGAGTTAGCAGCAAGTATACCGTACATTCAGTTTAATATTATGCATGATTAAAATGCCATGGTTACGGAAATGAATAAAATCATGGTTTCGTGTGCATATAGTTATGGCTAGGTTAAAGAAAAACAGCAATACAAAGCAGCTGTGTTCTCCATCTCTGCATGATATGATATGCATATAATTAAGACATCTTAACATTTCCTTGTCGCATATCTTTATAAGCTAATTGTAATGAACCCATACCACTCATGAATTAATTATATGGCATACTTAAAATATAAAGCTCACATGTATATTTTAAGCTAATGAAAGAATTCCACATTCACATCAGTATCAAAAGACATAGCGTAAGTATGTTGTCTCTTGTTTGCAGCCTGTTATTAGCATCCCCGTGAGTATGACTGGTGTTCTGAAGTGTGTGTGCGTTTGTGTATGCCTCGTGCGTTGGGTATAATATAATTGAGCCCCTGTTAGTTGTGTGTGTTGGTTTGGGCTAACGGCACAGGCCTAAATGACAAGTTGTTCATTGCCATTATGAAATAATGATACTGAGATCAAAACCCATCTAGAATATATATTTTCATATGATCAGAGCTTATCATCATAATGAGTTTCCCATCATGTGTGACTGTTATGAACTAATGACAGTGAACCCATGACACAAACTCCCACTTGTGCAGAGATCAACCATAATGGGTTCCTTGTTCCTGTGTGTGCTAATGAGATTGAACTCGAGCCAGTCAGTTCAAAACAAATAATAATGAAAAATGAAGCCATGGCATCTAATCACACATTTCTGATGAGAAATTCTATCACAGAGCACTTAGTTCGCAAAAATGAACATAACATTGGCTTGTCGTTATTACACACGTGACACGTCTGAGCCAAGGACGGAATGGAGAGAAAACAATGCAAGCTATCAGTTTGGAGATCTAATCACAACTCAATCTAATCGAGTTGCAGTGAGTGGAGAGAGTCAGCGAGTTCAAGTTCCTTGGCACACCACCATCAAGGGTGTCACACCAAATTCTGGGCCCTGCGTGTACAAGGATTCACTCACATTTTTGTGCTTTAACTATTAAAAAAATAGCAGATCTACAAGCTCACAGCGAAAGCTTGTAGATCTGCTAATAAAAAAAAGAAAAAAAATCTGAATATTAGTCTGAATATTTCAAATGTATTTGGCCATGGACCCCCATCTCAAAATATTTAGTTCCAGCTGGGACTCCCCAGAAGCAATTTGAGTTACAAATGTTCGCTTAAAAAGTAGGCCTACATATATTCAAAGATTTGCACACATTTTAACGACTTTTAAAAAATAGCAGATGTACAAGCTTGCAGCTGTGAGCTTGTATATCTGCTATTTTTCAACAGCTAAAGTATAAAATAATTAAGGCCCCTCCACCTTCAGCCCTAGTAACTCAGTCCCACTTTTCCCCCCCTTGTGACGCCCCTGCCCAGTGCCCACCATACGTAGGCTATGTGGTGAAAAAGGCGGTGCCTTTTGCAACTGCACCATGGAGAGCATCCTGACGGGTGGAATCGTCATCTGGTTTGGGAGCTGCACGGTTCTTGAACAGCAGTGGCGTAAAGTACATTTACTTAAAGTTAACATTTTTGAGGTATTTGTACTTTATTTGAGTATTTCCAATTTCCAATACTTTTACTTCTACTCCTCAGAGGCAAATATTGTACTTTTACTCCACTACATTTATTTGAAAGCTTTAGTTACTTTGTAGATTTTGATTATTATTACAAAACATACATTTATTTTTGATTTAATTTAATTTTATCCCACGATTTTGTAACCCGTTTTTCACCCGGTGCCAATTCTCTAAATGTAATCCTGGGTGCTACACTCCCTCTGCAAACCTGGGGAGACAACGGACTGACCTCATGCTTCCTTCTATGCATGAGGAGTCCAAGTTGTTTCTTTTCACCTGACAGGGGGGAGTTTCACAGGTTGGACATATCACGTGGAAGGAACACATTATTCCAACCGGTTCCTTTCCCCTCCATTGACTGTGTTTGAATACAGATCAATGGATACCTGGACACCTCAAAAGAATACATGGTCATACAAGTCGATGGATCAAACCCATCTGACCTAGCCATTTGCAGTTGGATTAAACGGGTTAGCTTAATGTAGCCTATTCTAGGCTTTAATAGATATAGGTTTACATTCAGTATAATGTACAATCTATCACCAGTAGGCCTAATATGTTACTGGCACTCTTATCCCTTGACCGTATTGATGACCTTAGGCAAGATTTTGTCCTTAACTTTTCAATAAAAATCTATCCTAACACAGGACACGATCGCCTTATACAAGTTTCTTTGATATAAAAGTTCCTGTCTAAATATTCGTGGGTTACTGGGTTTACATCTAGAATGCCTTGTGAGAATTACTTTCTCCCAAAATGCTGTGCTCTACCCTACCAAGTACCATCTGTCAATGGACAGTAGGCCTATGTACATGTGTTTGAACCTAGCCTATTGATCTTCTCTTCTTCCACAGGGGAGCTACATTTCTTTACATGAAAACTACCATGGCATGAGCATTCAAACACTATTTGTGTGCTTGCTCACAGGGGATTTCAAAGCCCAAATAGCCTCTCTGTGGGAAAGAAAAGTTTGAATTTTGTTAAGCTGTTTCTTTTTAAGAAAGTTTTAACTCGTAACTTCTAACATAACACTTGGAGCTCATGTGAACTCAAGTGCATACTCTGAGTCTGCCCTAGGTATAGATATTTTGAAAAGGCTACAGTTTCTAATTCGGGCCTATTCCCTAGGATTTAATTTAATTGGTTTGTGAGACTAACTGTGGACACACACACACACACACACACACCCACACACACACGCACACACACGCACACGCACACGCACACGCACACGCACACACACACACACACACACACACACACTCAAAGACCCTCTCCTAAATGGCTTGGTCCCTATAGGAGCCATGCTCTAAATGTAAAACACAGCATAGCTGTACACGTGCACGCAGGGGTGTCACAAGGGGGGGAAAGGTGGGACTGAGTTACTAGGGCCCAAGGTGGAGGGGCCTTAATTATTTTATACTTTAGCTATGGAAAAATAGCAGATCTACAAGCTCACAGCGCGGCACAGAGTGCTGGGCTGCGAGCTTGTAGATTTGCTATTTTTGAAAAGCCGTGAAAATGTGTGCAAATCTTTGAATATATAAGCGAACAACTCAAATTTTGCATCTGGGGGGTCCCTGGAACTAAATATTTTGAGATGGGGGTCCTTGGCCAAATACATATCATTTTGGGAGTCCTTCACATGAAAGGATTTGAGCACCACTGACATAGAAACATAGGTTTTTCAAAAAACCTTAGAGGGATTTGAAATATCCAAAGACTTCCATGAATGTTCATGATTTTTCAAAAATAGCAGATCTACAAGCTCGCAGCGCTGCACTTGGTGCCACGCTGTGAACTTGTATATCTGCTATTTTTCAAGTTAAAGCACAAAATAATGCGTAATAATGCGTTCCCAGTCTAAATGGGTTAAATCCCCTCCCCCTATAAGAACATTCATGGGGGGCCCGCAGTGAATCCTTGTATCCAGGGCCCAGAATTTGGTGCAACACCCCTGCACGCACGCACGCACGCACGCACGCACGCACGCACGCACACAACCAGTGCTCTAATACAGCTCCCACACCCCCCTCTCCACCCACCCCCTGTTATCGACGGATGCACTGTACACACCGGACATGGCCCAACGTCAGCTTTACTACCTTGTTTAATTCTCACTGCCGTTGCTGCTACGAAACCTTCATTTCAGATCAATAATCATTTTTTTTCAAAAATGTTATCCCACCATTACCTAGTGCCAATTGCCTAAGCTGTAATCCTGGGCGCTGCTCTCCCTCTGCCAACCCCTGGAGGGCAGCGAACTGAGCTCATGCTACCTTCAGTGCATGCAGAGTGATCACGCCGCTTCTTATCACCTGACAGGGGGGAGCTTCCCCGGTTGGACGTATAGCGGGTGGAGGGAACACGTTATTCCAACCAGTTCCTTTCCCCTCCATCAAGCAACCCTGGCTGGCATTATAGAGACAAGGATATCTGCATGTTTTTTGTGAGGGTACCTAACCTAGGAGACACGGGGAGAACATGCAAACTCCACACAGAACACGTTATTCATTTCCAACCAGTTCTTTTCCCCTCCATCAGGCACCCTGGCTGGCATTATAGAGACAAGGATGTCTGCATGTTTTTTGTGAGGTGTACCTACCCTAGGAGACACGGGGAGAACATGCAAACTCCACACAGAACACGTTATTCCAACCAGTTCTTTCCCCCTCCATCAGGCACCCTGGCTGGCATTATAGAGACAAGGATGTCTGCATGTTTTTTGTGAGGTGTACCTACCCTAGGAGACACGGGGAGAACATGCAAACGCCACACAGAAAGGCCCTTTCGCCAATCCCACCTAGGGTGTGGGCGCTGATGATGCGGAGGAGAGAACAGGCCCCCAACGCCCACATAGTGTCCCTCAGCGGGAATCAAACCCAGGACTTTCTAGAAGTGAGACAGCACTACTGACTGCGCCAGCGCCACTGTGCCCTGTATCTTATCTTATCTTATCTTACACGATACATGATACATGAGACACCTCTGCCTTTCCAAAGATCATCTCTCTCTCTCTGAAATAATGTGCACTTGATGTGGAAACCACAGATCAAAATGGGGACATTTGCTGGAGTTAGGCTGCACATAACGTCCCAGACCTTCACCCTACATAAATTACCACAGCGTTACGCTTTATTAAATGTGTCTATGGCCTGACATTCTGAAGGGCCAACCCACTCGGAAGGGCACATTTATATTCCCAGAAGTATCACGTGTTTTGGCTGTCCAACTGTGCTCTACCACTGGAACTGGACTTACTTACTGTAATCGCTCTGGATATAAGCCTCTGTCGGCCCAACGCTATACATTGTAAATTGTATGGAGCTCCAGGACATTAAGTTACTACCCCTGAGCAGCAGTGGTGTAAAGTAACTAAGTAGATTTACTGTACTTAGGTAAGCCTTGATGCTGAGTGCCAAGCAGGGAGACACTGGGTCCCGTTTTTCAGTCTTTGGAATGACCAGACTGGGGATCGAATCCCGACCTCCCAGTCTCAGGGCTGACACTCTAAACACAAGGCCACTGAGCTACATAAGTACTGTATTAAGTACTGGTTTGAGGTACTTTTAATTTACTGAAGTATTTCCGATTGTTTATAATTTTACTTTTACTCCACTACATCTCAGAGTCAAATATCGTATCTACTGTATTACTCCACTACAATTAGGCTATTAGAAAACTTCAGTTTGGATTATTATTACAAAACATACATTAACCACTTCAGCCCTATTTAAACTTTGGCTCTTTGAAAATAGCCGATCTAGCTAGATCTGCTATTTTCAAAAGATTTTGTATACTTTGTATCCCTTTGTAACCTGTGAAATGCGACATTCTGCATAATGGGTACTTTTACTTTTCGTACATTAAGTACTTTTGTACTTTTACCCAAGTATGAATGAATGAATGAATGAATGAATGAATGAATGAATTAAATATTTATTTCCGTGTCATGCCAAAATTTGGCCCATCCCATATGGGATTATATGACACATTAAATATCAAAGTTAACTGACATCAACAGTCCTTCCGGTGTTTACATTACACCATTGTTATAAATTAACAAAACCATAAACATGAGAACAATACATAATGAACAAATAAAATAATCTCAAATAAAACAATGCAGTTTACATGTATATGGTCCTCCTCCTCATTGACCAAGCTTTATCCAGAAACGAAGCAAAAGAAAAAGTATCACATTGAAACAGTCGTCTCAGCTTCTCTGAGTCATCACACCACACAAATTCATAATTTGGATCTACCTTATTAAAGAGTCTCTGCCTAATAGAATTATAGAATGGGCAATAGAAAACAAAATGCATTTCATTTTCAATTTCATTAAGATCACACAAACCACATAACCGATCCTCCTCAGCTGTGCCTACATATCTACCCGTCTCGATATGAAGACCAAGTATACCAGCCCTAATTTGGGCACATAGGGATCGTTTCTTTTTTGAAAGGTTATACAGTACATAGTTTTCTGGACCATAGACATGTTTTATCTCACAATATGTGCGGAGCTTTGGTTTACACAAGTAAATGGTGCGTTCTGGACTTATTTTTCTACATTGCTGTATTTATAATTTGATTTAAGTAAAAAATGTGATTACTTTTACCGAGGGCTGGGAGTTCCTCTTTTACCACCACTGCTGAGCAGTAATAATATAACAAATACCCGATCATTTATAGGATTAGTGGGTTAGTTATACAATGATAATCCAGAAAAAGGGAACATCCCAAAAAATATAGTGCTAAAAAATAAGACAAGATCGGCCATCTGGACCCATGGAGGTTTTACATTACAAAAAAAGAGAGAAAAAGAAACAACAACAACAAAACAATAAAATTGATTGACTTTAGCAAACCTCGATCTTTTCAAGCTGTCTGGATGATAGCTGGAGGATTGCAAATACTCGTTGTTTCTGTCCCTCCGTTCACAGTAGTCTGTATCTCTTCAGTTTTTTTAGTACATCAAGAAAAGAAAGATTCTCTCCTGAAATCCAAAAAGATGGGGGTAGCCTAGAGTTCATGTGCACCAAAACTCGTTCAGCAAATACCAGATAAGACAAAGATCACATAATTAATGTGCATAAATCAACACGTTAAGTATGGAGAAGGGCTTGCATTAAACACATAGTTCTCCTAACTTCCCCATAAATAAAAGTAGGAGTAATTTGGAAAAAATGGACTGTATACATAAATACCGTATTTCTGAGTGTAGAAATTGTTTTGCAAATGTATAACAATTCCTGTCAAGAACCTCTTGGGCCAGATCCATCACCAACCCAGCGGGTCACTGCTCACATTTTTAAGTGACTGGTTGACAGACGAGGTCATATCTAAAGATTAATGCATGCTAAGAGAACACCTGGCTGGTGCGTCCTATTGGAGATGAAAGCAGAACAAATATCAAGTATTTAATGCTTTCCAATAATTAGTGGAATTATGACGGGTGCTGCTATTATAAAGCCACTCCCAGGTAAACACACTGTGTGTTTCAGCTTGATACTAGTGCTTTTTAGGTTATCATCTAGGGACTTAAACATTACCAAAGATACATAAAAGTTGTCCAGAACCTGATCCAGGGCACCCAGTGGTGTCAGTTCAGGGTCTATTTTAAGAAGTACATTCTATTTTTCCCCCTGTTTCTACGGTTTCTTGGACTGGATATGGGTGCCTGGAACGGTTGTTCAAGTGCAGCTAAACTTGGCATGTTAGTAAACGTGCCACAATTAACAATAATGCATTGCACCTGTGCGGCTGACCTGCGGAACCTGGGAATATACCATTTTGTCAAGATGGGGAGAATAAAAGTGTGAAGAATATAATTATAATACCTTGTTAAAGTGACCATTTTGTAAACTTTTGCATTTGTAGTTATTTTACTGTAATTTAACAACATAATAACCAGCACAGATAGACAAAGAGACAGTCATGGATTTATATTTAAAAGTAACTTTCATTTTCCCCCCTGGACCCAGGGTATGGCAGCTGCATACCCCTGCCATACCCAATTGACGCCCCTGAGGGCACCCTATTGTGTCTGGTATTGGGTTCACTGACAGAACCCATCTCACAGTTCATTGGTTTCATATTAAAGACTCTGTATTGCGATTACACGCCTATCTGAAGGATACATCCAATTATCTAAATAAGTTAAAGACCATTGTAGACATCACACCGATATTTTATGTACCATGCATGCGACAAGTCTTTACAGAAATGTACCTCATGAAGAGGTTTGAGGGCCCTCTGATATGATATGAGTTGAGAGAAATCTGGTCACCTCCAGCTGAGTTGGTGATGGATTTGGAACAAGAGGTTCCTGCCAAGAAGTATTTTCAATTTTCAATGCCACAAGCCATGAGATTTTTAGGCTGAGGTTTCAGGGTATTGAGGTGGTGAAAAGATATGGATGGATGGATTTTCAACATCTGGTTTTCAACGGCTGATTTATACCTGGTTGTGCATGTGCATCACGTCTCACACTGAAAATTGCAGTTCTACAAGCTCACAACGCACCACAGCATGATGCATAGTGAGCTTCTAGGTCTGCTATTTTCAGTGCAAGACTCTATGTAACTATGAATAAATCACGTATTACTCTTTCAAAGGCGATTCTAAACCACCAAATTAATTGGTGTTGAATTGTTTCTTGTAATATAAAAACTCCAGTTCAACTCTTGTGGTGTTTTGATCTTGTATTATAATCTTGTATTTTCTATATGTGTTAATCAAATCTTTGTATATGTTGTGTTGTGTATATTATGATGAATATGGACTACTGAGATATCATAGGGTTGCCCTCTATATCGTGAATATTTGGAATATCTGAACAGTTTTTTCTTTCTTTCTATTTTTATTGTTCATCCATTCCTGAAAACTACAAATGATAGGAGCTTGCATGAAAACCTGTGACGTGATAATAAAGTTGAGGTTGACTTAACTATTTGAATTATGTGATCTGCAGGCCGAGACTGAATATGTCAATAAATGCTGACAAAATCAAACACTTGCTTGCCTGCTGATATGCATCAAAAGAAGCATTTTAAACGTATTTTGTGAGAGCAGATGTTCCCCTTTTTCGATTATGCATGTTCGCCCTACACCGCCGTCAGCTGAGTAGTAGCCTAGTCATACAGAATCTGCACCCTTCATATGTCTTGTGACTTGAGCTACCGGTACCAATCGTTTAGACCAGTGGTTCTCAAACATTTTCATGTCAAGGACCCCCAATACTTATTAGCCCTCGGATCCCCAGTTGAAAAGATATGGCTATCTTCTCTATCTTCTCTTATGGCCCATAAGAGAAGAATTGTAGAATTGGCTCTAGCGGTGATTCTCAACCATTTTAATTTCAAAGACCCCCAGTTTGACATGCATTAGGCTGCGGACCCCCATTTAATGGATTTCTAACTCTGGGACCCCAATTTATATTGTAAAATCCATTTTAATTTAACTCTGAGAGTTTACAAATGGAACCAAATGGACCCGTTACAGACTTGCCTGGTTAATAAACCAGACCAAACACAACAACACCCCCTGGCGGTAGTGGTGTTGTAGTACGGTCTGGAACCGATCCATTGAGATTCTATTTCCTCAACCAGCTTCAAGGGTTGGCCAATCAGGGTTGTATGCTTGGGGCATGTGGTTTGGGGCTTGCGTCAGTAGGCTTTAGCCCGCCCCCCAGAAATGAAAGCTCTTCCTGAAATCCCAGACTCTCTTCCCAAAACGAAGTGTGTGATAGAGGCTGGCAACGCCAGGCAAGTTACAGACCTGTAAGGGTCCATTTGGTTCCCGGACCCCACTTTTGAACCAATGCTTTAGACCACTTGGTTTTATACAATGAGTCATGACAACCAGTGTGTCACCTGTTGGATTTTACTGTAATACAGGCATTTCTGGCTCTGACAGAGTTTCTCTCGTTCCAGCAGAATGTAGCTGCCAATCAATGTATTATTCTTTCCCCATCATTTCCCTGAGCACACATTGGAAGCAAATACACTTTATCACACTATCACAAAAGCACACACATGCCATGCACGCTTTCACGCATGCATGCACACACACACGCGCGCACGCACACACACACACACACACACACACACACACACACACACACACACACACACACACACACACACACACACACACACACACACACACGCAATCTGATAAACAAACAATGCATCATCTCTACAGGGAGTAAAGGAGAGATCGAATGGAGCAAAGAATGAGAGATGGACTTGGGGATGTTCTTTGTTTATCAAACTAAATGGAATGTAAAAACGAGTTTGGTAAGTTGCCGGTCGATTATAAATCCTTGTGTAAATTAATGGAGTATTGCTGTATTCTGTCATAGATTAAAAAAAAATGGGTTCTCTCAAGGAGCGCAAGGGCACTGTGAAGTTTGTTTACTTGAACTTTTATCATTCCATTAATGTATTGTTCATTTAGAGGACGAAGGAATCAAATCAGGAAAGTTTATATTTAGAGCCCAGAGTGGAATGCATTCAATCTGAAGTCCATTGCCAAACAAAATAATGAAGATACTCCAAACCAAAGCTTGCAGGACACAAACATTGTGTTGGAATGAGGTTGATTTTGACATCAACTGAATCAAAGGTCAACATCATAGACAGGGGTGACACCAAGGTCTCAGAGGCACTTGCCCATCGGGCAAGTACAGGTCATGTTCTACTTGCCCAAAGGTCATACTTGCCCGAAAAGTAAATTGTCCATTATAAAATGATAGGTAAGATTTTAATTACCGCTCAATTTAACACTTATTTCATTACTTTCTGAGGCTGTGCGCTGGCCGTGCGCTGGCCACGTTCAGGTGTTTAGACAGATACTGTATCTCGTGTTGTGTTTATAGACGGTTGTGTCCCCTCTCAAATGAGCACTTGCCCTGTCGGGCAACCTGAAAGCAAACTTCACCTGCCCGCAACTTTTATTTACTTGCTGGGTGCAGGTGGGCAAGCCTTAGACATGCCTGATAGACACCATCCAGCCCTCCTCAACCGCTTTTCTGGACTGGACAGTTACAGCGGAGAGCTCCAATCTTCCCTTTTCTGGCCAATTGAAATAGCCATTTCAATCAGGGATATCCAGCCACAGAATTTAGAAAGTTACTATCTTGGTGAGTGCGTTTGTGTGTATTCGCAATACAAATTGCCATCTAAAAATAGAGTGAAAAGAGAAAACAAACCAATCAGCATTCATAAATGGGGCTTCTGTGTGGAAATAGATCATCACAGACAGACAGCGAGAGATTAAAGACAGAAAGGCTTACTCAGAGAGCCCCATAGAGAATTCATCCTAACAGATGGCAATGTGTCTCTCAGTGTGAGACATAAGTCAGAAAGTCAATAAGACATTCAGTCAGGCAAACAGTGATACTGTGAGTCTGACAGGTCCCCAGAGGAGGCTTCTGGTTGACCACACAGTAAAATCCTCAATGTTAATTTGAAAGTGTGCAAATGTAACCCTTACGGGTCCATTTACACATGGCTAAATGAGCGCTTTTACCGTGTTCACACTGTGCACCCAATTTCCACCAAGGTGGTTTTGCATCCGGTCCAGAGCCAATGCTTAATCTCTATTTGCTCTAGAGTATACAGTAGCACCAACACTTTGTTGAGCTTGAGATACAGCAAATCAACTTCAACAGTAGCCAAATCGGTGACAGGTTTAAATGCTAGATAATGAAGCTTCTGTACAATTACAATTTATACAATTTAGGCATTTAGCAGGCGCTCTTAATCCAGAGCGATTTACAGCTAGAAAGACGCAATTGGAAATTGCAAGTGTGGTTGCCGACGTGACTATATTCTGCAGCAAGCTAACTGTCATGTGAAGCTCGACCAATACTCGAGCTAGCACCACTAACCCTAACCCTAACCATATCAAGGTAAAAACCCATTCACAAAAAAAGGTTATCTAGAATAAATAAATGTTCCCCAGGACTACAGTGTGTTGCCTATACATACCAGATGGCCAAACTCACCCTTTTAACTCAATGGATCAATGGAATAAAGTCCATTGTCCAGCCTGGCATCTACGTGGATCTCTCCATCATGGTTGTGATGTCATATTGATGATGTCACTCTAGCTCAAATATGGAGGGGCGGCAGCCTGCGCACATCGGTGTTGTCAGGCAAGCACGGCAACAGGTTGTGTTGTGATAAGAGTTGAACATATTTTTTAATTTACTTCATTCCACAGAGACCAGAGGATTTGATGTGTGTGCTCAGTGTTGTGAGAGAGAGAAATAGAAAACCTAGGGAGTCAGAAAGAGGATAAATAAATTGTCCATTACCTAACAGATCCTGAAACTCTGTCCCTATCCCAGTCCATGGATAGATTCAGATTTGATGATGAACCGCCACTCCAGGAAGGAGTGTGGTCTCAATCTCCACAGACTACGGTCCGCTGTTCTGATTGCACATACTTCAGATCTCAATCGAACCATGATGACCTCTATTGCCAAATGCCCATAAATGGACAGGTCCCCTCAGAATCCAGAGGTGTAACCAGCCAGGAACAAGGAGACACAAATGAACCAAAATCGTACAGCCATCAAAAGTTTACCAAGATTTTAACTCAACCAGGAGAAGTAAAGACACATCAGCTGACTTATACAGGGAAGAAAAATCACATCTTCTGTAAAGAGTGTGACAAGAGTTTCAACAAAAGTCCCCTGAAGAGTCACCAGTGTATCCATAGTGGAGAAAAACCTTTTCACTGTAAAGAGTGTGACAAGAGTTTCAGTCAGTTAGGTCACCTGAAGAATCACCAACATACCCACACTGGAGAAAAACCTTTTCACTGTAAAGAGTGTGGCAAGAGTTTCAGTCAGTTAGGTGCCCTGAGGATTCACCACCGTGTCCACACTGGAGAAAAACCTTTCTATTGTAAACAGTGTGAAAAGACTTTTAGTCTGTTCGGTGACCTGAAGATTCACCAGCGTATCCACACTGGAGAAAAACCTTTCTATTGTAAAGAGTGTGACAAGGGTTTCAGTGTGTTAGGTAACCTGAAGACTCACCAGCGTATCCACACTGGAGAAAAACCTTTTCACTGTAAAGAGTGTGACAAGAGTTTCAGTCAGTTAGGTTACCTGAGGATACACCAGCGTATCCACTCTGGAGAAAAACCTTTTCACTGTAAAGAGTGTGACAAGAGTTTCAGTGAGTTAGGTGCCCTGAAGATTCACCAGCGTATCCACACAGGAGAAAAACCTTTTCACTGTAAAGAGTGTGACAAGAGTTTCAGTGAGTTAGGTGTCCTGAAGATTCACCAGCGTATCCACACAGGAGAAAAACCTTTTCACTGTAAAGAGTGTGACAAGAGTTTCAGTCAGTTAGGTGCCCTGAAGATTCACCAGCGTATCCACTCTGGAGAAAAACCTTTTCACTGTAAAGAGTGTGACAAGAGTTTCAGTGAGTTAGGTGTCCTGAAGATTCACCAGCGTATCCACACAGGAGAAAAACCTTTTCACTGTAAAGAGTGTGACAAGAATTTCAGTCAGTTAGGTCACCTGAAGAGTCACCAACGTATCCACACAGGAGAAAAACCTTTTCACTGTAAAGAGTGTGACAAGAATTTCAGTCAGTTAGGTCACCTGAAGAGTCACCAACATACCCACACTGGAGGAAAAACCTTTTCACTGTAAAGAGTGTGGCAAGAGTTTCAGTCAGTTAGGTCACCTGAAGAGTCACCAACATACCCACACTGGAGGAAAAACCTTTTCACTGTAAAGAGTGTGGCAAGAGTTTCAGTCAGTTAAGTAACCTGATGAGTCACCTGCCAATACATAGGAGAAAAAACACAGTGAAAACCTGAACCTTCACTGCTCACACAATGAAGAAAAACCTTTTCACTAGTAAACAGTGAAAAACACTATTTGCACAATTGAGGAAAATCGCACCTGTGTGATGGAATCAAACACAACACATGTAGCCTATATCTCCTTGTATGGGCCGTTCTGTCCCTGATGTCAGTTATCTCCATACATGGAGATCCGTGCTCATACAGGATGTGTGCAGCCAGTGCAGCCCAGTGTGATTTTTTTTCTTTCTTTTCTTAAATTGTTATATATTTTTTCACCCAGTGTAATCCTGGATGCTACTCTCCCTCTGTCAACCTGAGGAGAGCAACAAACTAGGCTCAATCAGGGACCAGCATCATCTCTGGCAACGTCATCATTAACAGGCAATGAGGGACCAGTATTCCCGGTGATGCCAGTGGTGATGTCATTGGTCATAAATCGCTTCTTTTTTGGACGCGGTAATGCTGCCAGTGGTGAGCGCACCTCATGGCGTGCTCTGCAAGGTGTAGTTGGCACCTCGAAAGAATGCATTTTCTAGTTCATTCTGCAGCAGTTTACTTTAAGTGGCCTTGCAAAAATAAAACCAGCTGAATAAACATGCTACATTCTGTCTTACCGTTTGTTGGTAGAGTTGCTGCCTAATTCCATACATTGCATTTATGTGATATGGGTGCTCCCCAAAGTAGCACTACTGTACAACACTGCTTGTTAAAGAGCTATTGAAGAAGTAGTTCCAATTGGCAATTCCGGAAGCCATTTTATTATGCAAATTAGGAGTTAAAAATGCCTCCGAAATTGCAAGTGTGGTTGCCATGACTGTATTCTGCAACAAGCTAACTGTCATGTGAAGCTCGACCAATCCTCGAGCTAGCACTCAGAATGTTGCTTCCTGATTATTTCAGAGGCCAACAAAGGCATGGAACACATTTCCAAATGGTTCCAAGCAAATAAGCTATCCTTAAATGTGAAAAAACAAATTTTATTATTTTTGCTGAAAGATATTTGTAAAATTGTTATAAATGATACTGAGATAACACAAGTTATACCTCTGTCAAATTCTTAGGAGTTCTAGTTGACGATAAAATCAACTGGAAAGAACACATCAATCTTGTTTGTAACAAAGTGGCTAGATCATTCGGTGTCATCAGGAAAATTTGTAATTTGATCAATCAAAAATGTCTGCTTACTTTATATTATAGCTTGATTTATTCTCACTTAACATACTGCAATATTGTCTGGGCAAGTGCATATGTGTGTGTGGGGTGGGGGTGTGTGTGTGTGTGTGTGTATTGCAGTTGATGCTCAGGGCAGGCTAGACTCAACAGCACCTCTCTGGTCACCCAGGGTACTCAGGCTACACCAGAGGCTACATACAGACAGACAGACAGACAGACAGACAGACAGACAGACAGACAGACAGACAGACACACACGGCCACGCTATGGAGACGGTGTGACCACCGCTCAAAAATACAAGTATAGGACACATCTGGACAAAGAAAATGGCTTAAGGCATATGACATCATACAGTATATGATGCCTCTGCGAAACATGACAAAGATTTAAAAAGGTATAAAGGTATTAAAAACACAACAAGCTAACCCAGAAATGGTTTTATATCAAGTTCCTCATTTAGGCCGTGAGGAGCCATATTGAGCATGTGGATATAGAAGGCCTCACGTTGGAGAAGAGACAGTGCAGCGCAGAGCAGCATGGCCAGATTGGCCAGGGTGCTGACATTCCAGGAACCAGATTGACCCATTAGCTAATATGTCCTCCTGACAGCACACTCTTTAGGTCTCAGCAAATGAAGTAGTGGCAGCAGCTTGTAATATCTTAGCAGCGTTTGTTAGCTGGGAGTTTTTCAGCTCTCCTCTGTATTCCCTCAAGCAGATCTTCAATGAATTTGTTCTTGATGAACAGCATTACTAAACTGGCCTGCCAGGGAGAAGGATTGCTGTACAATCGCTCGCACACACGCATACACGCACGCAGGCGCAGAAGCTGACACGTGCATGCACGCACACGCGCACACGCACGCACGCACGCACGCACGCACGCACGCACGCACGCACGCACGCACACCCACCCACACACACACACACACACACACACAGAACAGAACAGAAAGAGAGGTGGTTTCGCAAACTGCATCCCCTCTAAAACTAATGCATGACTGGAGGCTTTGGTCAGGTTGGGTATACTTGTCTAACACTCTGTAGTCATTAATTCAAGGATTTCAGCACTATACGGGGGAAGCAGTAGGGCCTGCAGTGATTTGTCATCGCTGCAGACACAAACACAAGTTTTCAGCCTGTGTGTTCAGACTGATGAGGGGAAATCTAGACAACATTAAAGTCTCGGATACAGAACCTCCTACTGGTTTTGTGTGAGGGTCCCTATGTCCGTATGAGTGTCCGTGTGAGCACGGAACTCCAGCATGTATGGAGATAACTAACGTCATGGACAAAACGGCCCATAAAAGGAGATACCATACGAAGTGAGCACCGCTCACCTTGCCGATATGACTTTTATTTACCGGTATATATGCTTCTGTGGCTTACTGGCAGTGTTCAAGTTTAGCAAGTCTAGCAGTTTGCAAGATTAGACAGAAAGACAAATATTCTGATTATTATTTTCTGTCTGTTTTTACTTTTTTCGTTTTGGTTATATTGCACAATTCTAAAGTTTTTATTGTAGGCCTATTCATTTTTTGTGGACCCCAAGAAGCGACCTCTTGGTGGAAGACAGACACGCACGCACGCACGCACGCACGCACGCACGCACGCACGCACGCACGCACGCACGCACGCACGCACGCACGCACGCACGCACGCACACACAGTTACCACACCATCAAAAGAAAACACACAGTTTGTTAGTTGTATAATGACCTTGATACTGTATGTTCGTATAATGGTGTGAAAATTGTTTTGTGAAGCCCTTTACGTCATAGAAGATGTCTAAACAAGTTGCATCCAACTCAGTCAAGTGGATACATTCAATAGTTTCTTCTTTTGGGTGATGAAGTTACATTTGACATAATGTCCTCCTCCATTCTCAGACGTCTCACCATTTGGCCTGTCTGTCCCTTTGCTGTGCTGAATCCACGCAGGGGCGGGCTGGCCATCTGGCATACAGGGCATTTGCCCGGTGGGCTGGTAGGCTAGGGGGCTGGGGGGGCTGGTGTAAAAAAAAAATCACACCCGTGTGAAGTGGAGCTGTGTGTGTGTGTGTGTGTGTGTGTGTGTGTGTGTGTGTGTGTGTGTGTGTGTGTGTGTGTGTGTGGATCATGTGTACCGATTTTTGTGACATTTGAAGAAAATATGTAGGAAAAGGAGCAAAAAGTGTGTTTTGGAGAAAATTCAAGATGGCGGAAAATCTATCATGGCGCAAATGGGCGTGGCCTATATGGGGAGATGCGTCATGACCCAAGGAATCCAGGGAAAAAATATTTTTAATTTTCCGACCTACGGTTCAAGAGTTACAGGCCAAAACGTAAAGTGGGGTGTTATGGCGCCACCATGCGGCCAAATGACACAATTATTTTTTATTTAATCCTTGAAATCATTATGAACCTCCTCTCCAAGTCTTGAAACTCTAGCCCCTATGGTTTGCGAGAGACAAATAATTGAATGTGAGTTTTTGCGATTCCCATTATAAGTCAATGGGGAAAATTAATTCACTAATAAATTAATATCAATTAAACTATTGAACCTTTCTCTTAGCAAGTTACTAGCCCACGATTCCCGAGTAAGCCGGTCGATTTGACATATGGCGCGAGTGTGTGGTGGCAAAACTGTGGGACTAGTAGCGTGCCGAAGTCAGGCTACAAGTCAGGCTACATACACACAGACAGACACACACACCCACACAGCCACGTATAGGGAGCCTGTGTTTCACACAGCTCCAAAAAAAGAAAGAAAATAGCCAAAGTTCTGACACATTTTGGCACTAATCATGTTCATACTCCGCTGTTTGGTGGTGAGAACTGTATGTTATACAATTTATGGATTGTGAAGTTGTGTAGTTATCATTTGTTGTCTGTAAAAGTGTATTTATATGTGCCGCCCTCGACCGGTAGAGTATCTTCGCGCGCGTTGGTTGTGGGGGCTGGTCTGGCCAAGATGCCAGGGCTGAATTTTAGTCCCAGTCCGTCCCTGAATCCACGGCAAAAATGACTATGCAGAAATGTCAAGCAGGTGTATAACAAATGAAACACCTTTTACATGCTGATGCTGGCCAGAATGTACTGTAGCAGAATGGGGATTGGATGGAATCATGAATAATTCTGCAGTAGCAGTGCTCAAAAAAATGGAATGAAAAAGTTAATCTACCGTTCAATTCTCAGCATTTTCCAAAGTGAAATAACCACAATGATTATGGGTGCAGACATTGACATGCACATTATGGCATTAGGGAAATGAGTTGCAATTGATATTGCATGTTGGAGCCATGGGGGGAAAAAAAGAGTGTTTGTGAGTGAAATGAATTTATCAGGTGGGCTCTTCAATCACACAATATGTTTTATTCATGTCCCACAACACCATTTCAAACATGCACAACCATTATGTTAACTACCTAACCTAATGCTGCATGTTACCATCACTTTAGCTTAGCCCACTGTTAGTCAACAACGACGGGCTAATGGAAGAGCAGCCAAGGTTAGCTTGAAACTGACCTGCTATTAGTTATTTCTTTTTCTAATATTGTTGTTGCAATGCATGCCATACAGTATACTCTAATCTAAATCATTAAATGGATTTACATATTTTGATTACAGTGAAATATCTTTTAGCCAAAGTGGTTGCTTAACGTGGGCTACCGTTTCCCCCCTAACTCATTTGTGCGAGTCAAGGCAATAAAGGTCAAAGTGATGTTGTAGTTTTACGTTTCCCACTTGGCCTAGCTGCACACACTCAGCAATGAACTTGTCTTCAACAGTATTATCTTGTGTAAATGTGGGTACATTCAGCCTTGCTTGAGGTTGATGGCGTATCTAATGCAGCTGTATAGTAAAGTGAAAGTGGAGAGACGAATGCTGGCTGACGATTTGTTCATAATTTACAATAAGATAATAATAAGATGAAGCATGTAATAATAATTGTATACAGTAGTAGAAGAAGTTCACTAAAAGAACAATATAAAATGATATAATAAAATAGGCTATTGCCTCAGCAACACACTACCCCGTGAACTTCTCAAAACTTTCCCAACACAGACTATAGTAGCTGAATTCTGAGTAACACTAACATAAACTGTCATCTGCCTTGACATACATCTTACTGTGCAAAATATCTCCCAAGCCACAGGAAAAGGGACAAATCGAAGCTGGCCAAATCTGTTCACTACTCGAAGGAATCTGCCTTAAACACAACCTCAAATTGATGATCAAATGAGTCTTAGTTACTCTTTCCTCTGAGTCTGCCTAAAGTGACACAAGTTAATGTAGTTAACTAATAATCAACAACATGCATGCAATAACATGCAATAGCTGCGTTAACTTTAAACCGAGGAAACTCCTGCTGACACCACAACTGAATACTTTAGAGAATCTAGCAAGCTTGCTAAACAATTTTGCTTGTTTGTGTGTTTTCCTGCACCGTGTTTTTGAATGGACACATTTCCTGGCGGTAATCTGTCAGTCACTGGCAGGGCTCATACCAGACAGACGGATCGCCCAATTTGTCTGCTGTGGAGGGCCATCGCAAGGACAGGCCCTGTCCAAACAGCACCTGGCCCACTGGGTAGTTGATGGTGCAATCTTGCATGGCCTGTGCAGCACACTCAGAAATATCCCCTCCCACTGGTGTATACGCACTCCACCGGAGGCATGGTATCCAATTGGGGACTGTTGATGTCTGGATGATAATTTGTGCAGCAGCAAACTGGATTCCATCCCTGCCCAAACCTTTGCAAGGTTTTACCAGCTAAATGAATGGCATTTTCCATGACAATGGTTTGATTGATTGATTAGACAATGAGTTAAGAACCAGCCAAACAGATGACAAAAAAGGCCAGAGGCATACTGTTTCCATTTTGGTCCAACACTCAAAGAACTGGACAAAACAACAGAAATAGAAAATCAAAATATACAGATTAGATTCATGATGACAAAAATGGAGGTGGGGGGCCCCAGCATACAACACATGGAGGATGTCACTCAAAGTGAGTGAGCCGTTAGCTGGGGAATGAATTTAGCTAAGTCCAATGTGGAGCCATGCATGCTTTTAGGTCAGCGTTACACATTAAGTTGGGTGTCGCTCTCCATTCCCACATGTCGCCACTCCGAAATTGACTTCTTATTGTCGGAGTGGCGACACTTCCATAGGGGTTAAGTTTAGGGTAAGGGTTAGAGATAGGGTTAGTGTCGGAATGGAGACATGTCGGACGGCCCCCAATATCCCATTGTCTGCAATTGGTGTAAAATAATGCATGATTGCTGCATTGCCTTAGCCTGGTTCCAGCCCATAGACCCCGCCCACTCTCAGAGTGGACTAGCATTGCCTGGTAGCAGTGGTGTAAAGTAACTTACTAAAGTACTTTTACTTAACACTTTGCCGTCCGAAATAGAATGGTGGTTGGTAGATTAGCCGTGAAATTTCTATTATTGTATTGTGATCTGAGACATAATATTATGTTTATATAACATGAGCCCGCCGCCCCTCCTTCTTGGACAGCGCCGTTGTTTTTTCTTTTCTTTTTTCCCCAGGTCATTAGCTCACCGTGATTTTCTCGATCTCCGTTGGGATAGAATGGGGGTTTTGGCCGATCATCGATCTCCCCGTGCGTTTCGCGTGCGCGATCCGTTCACGTAAATGTCCCTGCAAATAATCCATGTGTGACTCAAGAACAGAACTGAAAATGTTCGCTAGCATAGCCCCAAGCATGGCTGCAGTAGGAGCACTAGTGTACAGACAGCAAACGGATGGCTGGGAGTAGCCTTGGAGAAGGAAAGGAGCTGACGTCACCTCTGCTTCATGTCAGGCCGTGCATGAGCTATCAATGCACGAGTGGTGACTAGGGAAGGTTAGACGATCGCCGATTTTCGAATCAAAATCATTTATTCCGGTTTTAATGACAAAGTCCGGGAAAGTACGGCGTGGCTGAGACTCCTTGCTGGGATCTGCGATATACTACGGTTTTAACATTAAGGGGCTCCCCGTGGCTTACAAAGGGTTAAGTACTGTACTTAAGTACAATTTTGAGGTATCTGTACTTTACTTGAGTATTTCCAATTTCTAATACTTTTACTTCTACTCTTTTTTGAAAACCTTAGCTACTTAGTCTAGCGGAAAGTTGACATGATAGTTCAGTTGGTGATAAAAGCATGAAATTTGGCACAGATGACTTTCATATGACCCTAATTGATAATCAACCTCTGGCCACACAAAATTCCAAAATTTTTCAAGATGGCCGCCAGTCTTGAATGGCTGCAACTGGACCTACGTTTTGGACTACATAACTTTGCTGGGGCTGTAAATCTTTGATTCTCAGCTCATTTTAATCTAAGAATAATGTTCTAGAGGTATTTCAATCAAACAAGATAAAAAATTACATTAGGTTTCAATATGGCGGCATATTTTCCAATATGGCAGCAGATACATTACATAAATGTACAGCTGCTCATAGTTAATCCACAGTTGGAGATACAAGCATGAAATTTGGCACAGATCACATTTAGACTACCCTAATTGATAATCAACATCTGGCCACACGTAATTCCTCCATTTTCAAGGTGGACACCAGTTTTTATAATGGCTGCATTGCAACTGTCCTACGCTTTGGACTAGATCACTTTGCTGGTGCTGTAAATCTTTGATTTATGGCGGCACATTTTCCAATATGGTTGCCAATAAATTGACATTTACTGCTTATGGTTAATCCACATGAGCTTGTAACACATATTTGTGTAAATTACCACTTCACGGAATCCCTTTATGGCACATTTTAAAGTGATTCTGTAGCTAGAATTAGAATGACCTATAGGTTCAAATAGGTTGACATGTTTTTAAATATGGTCACCATACACACACTTAGATCCTATAAAACCTAGCATTTTTTTTAATTTATTTTGTATTGTATTTATTATTTATTTATTTTTGTTTTTTTTATCAGGCAGATCATTATAAACACATTCTCATTCATAATGGTGTCTGGGAAAGTGACAGGCCTGTGTGCTAGCAACTGCAACCACAGAGGGGTGTGTAGATTAGTCCAGACTTAAAGTTTTTGCAGCGTCCAGAAAGTTCCTTTTTACATTGACATCGCGTCAGCTCCTGGCATGATTTGGCCATTGCTGGAAGATCCATCCATTGTGGAAGCCAGGTTCTGTCCCTCTGGTGCTATCCCAAGTGAATTGGACATGGCAAAACAGGACTACATTAGAGTGACAGGCCCCATATATGTCCTGCTTGGAATGCAGAGCTCTTGCAGTGTTCTTTCAGAGCAGCATGTTGGTAGAATACAGTCATATGATCGCTGCTTTCTTGCAGACAAGTGCAGCCTTGCCTCATTCACTTCCTTGTAGGTACTACTTCTATCATACATGAGTACTACAAACTCCTCAATGACTTCCATGTCTTCATCAGTTACTGCAACAGGTGTTGAACCTAATTTGGTGAAGACCCGGGATATCTTCTCAAACACGTTCCATGTCTGCCATGCTGACCGTCCATGGAAGGACGAAACTGTATTGCATTCGCTGAATGCATGAAAGAACCTGATGAATTTGATCCCATAGCTGATGCAATTTCATGAATTGGGATCTATCTGTGGTTCTTCCCCCTCCAATGTCAATCCACCGATTTTTCAAGCCAAGTGAAATAATAATTATAATGGTTACCTACCCCTCCCGCGAGGGAAATTCAGCCCAACCCAGCTGATTTGCTGCCCACAAGGAGCGTGTGAGCAATTAGGGGTTAAGAGTCTTGCTCAGGGACACAGATTGACATTGCTGGCCTGGCCTGGAATCGAACCTGGGGCTCTGGTTCCCCAGGCGGGCTCACTAACCATTCAGCTATGGCTGAAACTGCTATGACAATGAACGTCAGTATCTGAGGTTCAGATGATGGCAGCTGACACTCCATGATTCGCAGCATAGGCGGCATAAAGGAATATCCTTGTGTCAGCTTCCTTGGAAGTGAAATTAGAAAATGTATTCACTAATAGCTAACATCAAACCCCATGCGACTAGTGTGCTATAGTGTCAACCAGTGTGCCCTGGTCAATTAGGCTGGGCATCGATTTTGAAAACTGGAGGCCATCTTGAAAGTTATGGAATTTTGTGTGGCCAGAGGTTGGTTATCAATTAGGGTAGTATAAAGGTCAGCTGTGCCAAATGTCATGGTTGTATCACCAACTGTGGATTAACTATGAGCAGATGTACATTTATGCAATGTATCGGCAGCCATATTGGAAAATATGCCGCCATATTGGAACCTATATTATTTCTGAACTTGCCTGGTTGTAATACCTCCAGAACATATTCTCTTATATATCAAAACGATAGGGAAATCAAAGATTTACAGCACAAACAAAGTGATATTGTCCAAAATGTAGGTCCAGTTGCAGCAAACTGTCTGGCCATCTTGGCAAATGTTAAAATTTTGCGTGGCCAGAGGTTGATTATCAATTAGGGTAGTATAAACGTGATCTGTGCCAGATTTCATGGTTGTATCACCAACTGTGGATTAACTATGAGCAGATATACATTTATGCAATGTATTGGCAGCCATGTTGGAAAATATGCCGCCATATTGGAACCTAATATTATTTCTGAACTTGCCTGGTTGTAATACCTCCAGAACATTCTCTTATATCAAAATGAGAGGAAAATCAAAGATTTACAGCCCAAGCAAAGTTATATTGTCCAAAACGTAGGTCCAGTTGCAGCCATTTTTCAAACTGGCTGGCCATCTTGAAAATGTTGGAATTTTGCGTGGCCAGAGGTTGATTATCAATTAGTGTCATATGAAGGTCATTTGTGCCAAATTTCATTTTATCACCAACTGAACTATCATGCATTGAAATCAGCATCTTTCCGCTAGACTATAGTTACTTTGCAGTTATACATTAAATATATATAAAAAAAACATATATTAACCACTTTGTCTTTAGCCTTATTTTATCCCTTGGCTATTTGAAAATAGCCGATCTACAAGCTCACAACGCGTCGCGATGCGACGCATTGTGAGCTTGTAGATCTGCTATTTTCAAACATTTTGTACTTTTACTTTTGGCACTTTAAGTACATTTTGATGCCAATACTTTCATACTTTTACTCAAGTACATTTTGAATTCTGGACTTTTACTTGTAAGGGTGCCCTCACACCAAAATACCTATGAGAGTGGAATCAGCGTTCCGCCAATGCATTTCAATGAGAAGGGAGCATTTTTTGCAGAAATCCTCTGCTGGCATGAAACCGCTTTACTCTCATTGAAATGCATTGGCGGAACGCGGATTCTACTATCATAGGTATTTTGTTGTGAGGGCACCCTTACGAAGTATTTCTATATTGCTGTATTGATACTTTTACTTAAGTATAAAATGTGAGTACTTTTTACAACACTGCCTGGTAGTGGGGAAGCATCTCCTCCGATTCACTTCGTCACATTAACAGATTCCTGTTTCTCGGTTAATTACGCAGTGAATCAATTTGAGGCTCAGTGTGAGAGTTTTCTTAGTTTTATTTTTTTGTTGGCAACTATGTTTCCAGCTTGCTCCATTGATGTTCATACGTGCAGCAGGTGTGGAACTTAAGGCACATTGGGTAATGACTGTTTGTATACGCCACTGTGTTTAAGGGGCTTTGAATCTGGGCAGTTTATCATTCATCCTTTCAGATGGACAGCTTTAGGCAAATTTGTTTTAAAAAACTGCAGAACTTAAATAAGCAGCATCCTTGCATATACTGTTGCTCAGGGGTCTTCAATGTTTTCAGGCCAAGGACCCCTTAGCTGAGAGAGAGATGAAGCAGCCCTCTACATATTGTATAAATGTGTGATGCAGATTTTGATCGATTGCATATATTCATAGACTTGTTTGACAGCACCACTGTCATCAGTCTATGTTAGATTTGTGTCATTAGTTAACGATACACCTTTACACCAAACCTATTTGCCGAAAATAGCCGATCTACAAGCTCTAAACACCTCGCGCTGTGAGGCGTTGAGAGCTTGTAGATCTGCTATTTTTGTCTTAAGTTCTCCTCAGAATAGGGATGCGAGGGTTCAAGGTGTTCATTTAAAAGACCAATCCTATCACAGAGATTTGGCGGCCCCCCTGTAGTAACTCTGAGGACCCCCTAAGGGTCCCGGACCCCCTGTTGAAGACCCCTGCTGTAGGTGTTTTTTTGCTATTCAGGGGCAGTGATCCGGCATCATTCATTCAAACCAGTGGGAGAGCTGTAATGGTGGGACTGATACCTCTCATAAACAGATGAGTAGGTCGACATACTAATTAGAATGTAGGCATTTGAACCAGTCATTTTTGTGTTTTATTGCATTGTCATCCTGATGCCAAATGACAAAAAGATATGATCAGACGTCCGCTGCTTGATTTGCTTTGAAATGATACTTTGTCATATAACTGCCTGGTTATCTAGTTGTCAAGATAAAATGCAATGCAATCTCAAAAACAAAATGGAATAAAGAAATAAATGAAAATATGCGCCTCTCACCCCAAAAAATATATTTTCAAGTGGAGAATGCCACACAGTGTTCTTCAGCGAGCGACACTGTTGTATGACGATGTATAAATTAACCTTTAGAAACTAGGCAGATAGAACAAAGAGAGGAATCTGATAACAAAGGCAATTCTGTAGTATAGCTGTGGTGCAGTGTTTCCATTGACACGTGGAATAATTTAATAACTGAGAAACAGATTAACATGCCAATGCTTGAGGAGCCTATTTCCTCACTTTATAATATCCCCTATGAGATTAGTCTAGATTGCATGGCATTACAGTACTGATGAAGTATAAACAGCGAGTCTATTCACCCGACCTACCAGAAAATGTGACAGAGCTGGCGAATGTGTTTTTTTCCCACTATCAAATGCATTTAGTCTTAAGAGCAAAATCAGTGAAATTATAATAAATGTAAATCTGACACTGAATTATAACACTTTTATTATCACTTCCCTAAGAAGTGATACTGATGAATTTGATGTAGAGAAAGGGAGATAAAGAGTGAATTAATTTAGCTTGCATGAATGATATATTTTTTTTCTTTTTGCAGATTCAGTATGAGAAGTGTAAAATACTAGAAGTCTAGAGTTCAGGCCGCTGTGCGGCCTTCACCGCCATGTTGCGGCAGTGTGGTGTGTGTAATGGCCAAATATGGTAGTTTTTTGAGAAAAAAAAGTTTTTTGAGAAAAAAAAGTTTTTTGAGAAAAAAAAGTTTTTTGAGAAAAAAAAGTTTTTTGAGAAAAAAAATGTTTTTTGAGAAAAAAAATGTTTTTTGAGAAAAAAAAATGTTTTTTGAAAAAAAAAAAACATTTTTGAAAAAAAAAATTTTTGGAAAAAAAAATAGAAAAAAAAAATTGTTTGGGGTAAAAAAAACGCTTGCGCACACACACGCGCGCGCACGCACGCACGCACGCACACACACACACACACACACACCCCCCTCTGTTGTAATTCGATACTCTACTCTGCTCAGCTCCTCTCCCCCCTCCCTCCCCCTCCCTCCCTCTGTAACTTGATACCCTGATGATCATTTCAGCACTGGCCAGAATGTTCAGAATACTATGTCAGGACTGGCTGCTCTGCGTGAGGCGAAAGGCGAGATGTTGTTAAATTGAAATAAATGCCGTTCAAAGAGTGGCATGTTTAAAATGTGGACAGTTGTAAATTTTCACGCTTGTTCGACGTGGTGGCTATGTTTGTGAGAGGTGTAGCGAGACAATGTAGCTAAACATTCAGGTTCTAAATTGCGACCACTTTGTGCTTGCTCAATTGTATTTATTAGATTGGATGCACTGAAAAGAATACTAATGTCGTTTGTTTCGTGAATTGGATTTTGTGTGTGTGGAGGGAGGGGGTGGGGGGGGGTCTTTTTTTTAAAGATTTTTTGGGTCTTTTTCTTCCTTTATTGATAGGTGTACAGGGGGGTCCAGGATCGGGACTCGAACCAGCAACGCTGCAAGGGCTGGATTACCAGCCTAGGTGTCCGGACCACTACCCTGTGGCCCAGGCCTGTGGTGGACGGTTTTAAGAGTATCAGCACTAAGTGATGACGAGTGATGGAGTGACAGGGCTGGCTGAGGACCAGTGGCAGTGAGCAAGAAAATACCTGTAATAGGGTATATAGCTCTGCTCATCCACACCATTCTGCCTCTGGGATCTCCAGTGCTGGGGACAATGATACAACATGACACAAACAGACAGAAAGAGAGACAGACTCAAAGAGAGCATGATTGAGATGGATTACCTGACAGAGGTGAGGTGAACACAATAGAACAAAATGCCAGCAGAGAGATAAGAGCTTAAATCTTTTGCCTTGAAAATGCATGCATGAAAGAAAAGAAATCTTCAGCGAGAGAGAGAGACAGAGACGGAACAAGAGAGAGATTTACTGCATCAGACAGTGTAAGTTGGGGTGTTCCTCCTGGCAGAGATGTGCGCTCCACTGAGCAACCCTTTCTAGCAGAGAATGTATTCAAAGACCATGTATGTTAAAGGACCTCTCGTCTTTAAAGACTTTCGTGATCCCAATACTATTACGGTATTCTTTTTCTCTCACTGTGCACTAGGCCTACAGCAGTAACAGGTCATTAAACCCATTATGGACGGGTACACATTTGTGTGTATTAACCCCTCAGGCCTGGAACACGTGTTTGTGTATTACAGTATATGTACAGTATGTAGTACAGTCATTTTTGGGAATATATTTTAATTTTTCTGAAAGTTTTCTATGAAAGCCAAAGGTGTAAGGCAAGCTATCAAATAGTTTGGGAATTTTGTTTCTAGCTGCTACAGAGGCTAAGTAATAAGTTTTCCAGAAAAAAACAGTGGGTGATTTTCTAATTGGACATAGGTCTTTAAGGCTTTTTTTTTAAATCGGACTTACGCCTAATATCCATTTAGCCTGGTAAACGACCAACTTCCGTAATCCAGAAGGAGTCCGGAAGAGGGCGGTTTACGAGGCTAATATCCATTTTGGACCTCCACTGTTTACAGAACATTATCACTCATCAGCTCACATCATTATCGTTATGGCTATCACTCTTGGTGTGGGACTGTGGGTGGCCCTTTACTCTGCCTCCCCACGCTGCACACTGAAGTCATCAGCAAGCTACTGCCTCCACCCCCAACTCCAGCTTAGCCAGTATAACAGTGGTTCTCAAACTTTTTCATGTCAAGGACCCACAAATTGACACTTATTACCCTGCAGACCCCCCTTTGAAAAGATGTACCAACCAGGGACCGCCATAAGAGAAGATTTTTACAACTCTAGTGGTGATTCCCAAACATTTTGATTTCAAGGACCCCCAGTTTGACATGCATTAGGCTACGGGTCCCCATTTAATGGTACTTAATCTATACTGTATCTCTGAGACGACAATTGATATTGTAAAATCAATGTTAACGTTAAGTCTGAGAGTGTACAAATGGAACCAAATGGACCTGTTAGGGTCCATTTGGTTCCATTTGTACACTCTCTGAGTTACATACCCATAAGGGTCAATTTGGTTTTGAAATAGCTTTTAGCTGGGGACCACCCCCTGGAACTCCCTCAAGGACCCCTGGGGATCCCCGGACCCCACTTTGAGAACAATACTCTGGTGTTGAACAAACTGTATCATAGTCTATGCTGCGATATATGAATATTTATGAATAATATTTGGATTTATTCATATGATATAATTTAAGAATTTATGAAGTTATTAAATTAATAATAATCTGGGGAAAATAAATATCTGTATGTTTTTGCTTTTTGAAGTATCAAGGTTTTCCTCTTATAGAAACTCATCATCGTGATGCCATGCATTTTTGAAGAAGTGAATAGTGGGAGGCCAGCACAGCCCATAACCCTCAGGGGAGTCTCCACTCATCTGGGAGGAACAAAAACTAATACGAGCCGTTATCAGCAAATGAAATGGCACCAGCGAAAATCATCTTCTATCAGCAAATAGATCTGATATATATAATTGATGCCGTCAGGCTGCCACTCAGTGGGGATGGAGGAATGGATAAAGAGCACTTTTCACACATTCAAACTGTACATTCATCTGCCAATCTCATTCTTCCTGCAACTCCAGAGGTCTTCAACAGGGGGTCCGCGACCCTTAGGGGATATATATAAGTCACAGTTTTTTTGAGTTTCAGTGAAATTGAGAACAGGAGCGCTCGCCGTGCGGCGCGGGGCGGGCGGAACAAGCGGTCGATTTGATCCCCAACAACAACAACGACAACGTAGCGTCGGCAGGAATGATAGCGCCTCACCCCTCGAGGTTAGGGTTAGGGTTAGGGTTAGGCATAGTTTTACAGAGGTTAAGGTTAGGGTTAGGGTTAGACGAAAGAGGTGTCGCAAACGAGTGACGTCAGCGACTACACAAGTGAATGGCTGTTGTCGCCATCTCATGGTGAATACGCAGAATTACACAGGTGCGCTGATAAGAGACTATCAAGGTGAATTGATCCAGGTGGTGTTAGGGGTGTGTGCCTGTGTGGTGAACGACAAAACGAGCGCTCTTACCCCAATCTCACTGAGTTACCCAAACTGACTGTAACATATACTGTATATTAGGGCTGTCTGAGTTAACTAGCAATTAACTCACCGTTATTTTAATCGCGTCCTACCTGTGGTTTAGGACAGTGGTTCTCAACATTATTATTATTTCAGCAATTACTTTGGGAGGTCCCCAGATGATCAGCTTAATGTGCAACATTGTTTTCGCACTCAACAGTAAACAAACCAACATACTGTACATATAAGTGTATACAGGGTATCTGCACATTTCTAAAGTAACAATGTATTGACTTTTAATTATTTTATTAATACCTCTAAAATGAAAAGTTACCGGTACCTGGCATACTTATCTGTATAAATAAATTCTGGCGATGCCTAAAACACAAGACTGTCCAAATAGATTTTTAAAACCCTAGAACAAGCAATATTTTTGTCACCTGTCAACTGAAGGTTTCCCCACATTTTGCCAAATCGGTCAAACTCTCTGATACATCCTGACACCCTGCCAATGCAGGCCTCAAGTCCAAGCCACATGCTGCCATATAACATAATACTGAAAAGTATGAGTGTGAGTTACTGTAATGGATATGAAGGAGATGTTTTATAATGATTTTATTTTATTTTGCTGCTCAATGTACTGTCCACCTATACTGTATATCTTACATCTTACATCTTACATATAGTTATTGGAGAAGGGGTCCATGGAGTGCCAAATGGCGTATGCTCCCTATTCCCAGCAAACCACTAATCCTAGAGGTTCCACACTTGGCATATGTACTGATCAGTACTCTGCCAACGTTATAGGCACATTTGCCACCATCAATGTACTTACATTGGCGTACAGTTAATATAAAACGAAATTATTCAGGCGCTTTTTAGCCAGCTATTTTGCCCAATGCCCGCTAGGCCCACCCAACTGCGCATGTGCCAACAGCTGTCGTACTCTTCGCGTCACGTACTCATAGCACGTACTGCTCGCCTGATTATGGATCCCACTGGGAAAGATGGATGGAAACCGTTCTATTTATGCCCAGGCCGTAAGGCCTGAAGTGCACGATAAACGCAATGATTTATTGGGTTTTGGTGCACCTCGCGCGGTCCAAGTGACTACAACGGAGCGCTCCCTACGTCCGGTTCAGCCAATCACAAGCTTCAAAAATGAGTCCGGGCCGTGGTTATCCAACTTTCCCAGTACTGCTATGGTGCAGAGTTATCGTCACACAGACACAACCAGCAAACAGGACTGTACATTATGTAAGCAATTTACCCCGAGTGAGAGGACATTATGCTCTCATAATGTCCGCAGTGAGGTTGTTATCGGACGAGGCGCAGCCGAGTCCGATAACAACCTCACTCAGGACATTATGAGAGCATAATGTCCGACCCCGAGTGGTAAATAGCTTTTCTACCACTTTTTCCCGTATACATGAAAGAAAACACATAGTTGTAACTTGCAAGGATCTTAAGTTACAATCATTATTGCCTATAAAACTTCCGCGAGACAGCAGATAGTTCCACAAACAACATCTTCTACTCACCAACAGATGGCGCCAACTCCATACTAATCCATGCGTCTAGCTTACAGCTAAGCTAACGTCAGTTAGAAGTACCGTTCCGGCCGTAAATAGAGGCTGTTCGCTTCCAGAAAGGCATAGGTTCAGAGAAAAGGGGCTTTAAAGTTGGCGGATTGCATTGGATCCAAATAAATCGGCGACTATAGCATGCACGTTAGTAAACATAGGACCGTTGCCACCGTCATTTGTTGGTTGGGGGAAGTCCCCGGATGTACACTGAGGCGCATTGATCTCGGACACACAACTTTGCGGCAGTTGTCCTCTGATAACCTCCGGAATTTAGCCAATCAGAATCCAGTATTTGAACACGTGACTCGAAAAAGTGGTAGAAATACATTTAAAAGTAAACACACTGTTCGCTCAGTTCAGCGTCGGCGATGCAATATCTCGAAGTCAAATTCAAGAAACGACATCGCCTTTATAGGGACAGATCTTCCTTTTACACCTCCCGTGTAAAAACATGGGACGAAAAAAAAAGACATCCCTTGGCCGCCATAAACGCAAACACTATTTACGCGTGGTTAAAGCAGCAGCAGCAGCAACAGCATCAACAACAGGTGATTATTTACTTAATTTTGTTCACTTTCTTTCAATACTTGCTGACAGATTGTGATGTTTATTTTTGCTTTATTCACTCTCATTTGTATGACTGTGCACGCACGCACGCGCACGCGCGCCGACCACACGTGTGTATACTGTGTCGTGCTTCTAAATCCTGCTTGGCAGAAACAGTGAGACAACGAGAAACAATGTGCACGCACGTGTGTGCGTGCTGTTACTTTTACTCCATGTGTATGTGTGTGTGTGTGTGTGTGTGTGTGTGTGTGTGTGTGTGTGTGTGTGTCATTCGTGTAAGTGTTGCATTTGTGCCTTTAGAGAGCGTGTGTGTGTGTGTGTGTGTGTGTGTGTGTGTGTGTGTGTGTGTGTAAAAAAACTGCATATTTAATGTTGAGCTATCCGAAATTTGTATTGCTTTGCTACCCTCTGGACTGTATCCATCTCTGGGTACAGGGGACTTTTACATAAGGGGCCAGGCCCCCACAGGGGGCTTTTTTCTAGTAAATATATAATAAAATAAATTAAAATCTCTGTTTCTGTTTATTCTATCCTCTATAAGCCTGTGACTTACAGTATGTCACCATTTTAGTGACTGTATGAAAACCTGCAGATCATGTCCGTCTGTGCGTCACAGTCACGCTCCATATTTGGCATCAATATTAAGAACATATCTGGGAATGCCCATATATGACATACTGTATTGTCAGTCTCATGATAAGTTATCAGTAGTTATCATTGATAACTACTGTGGTTGTCGCGATGCAAGTCACACTTGCAAATTAATTCCATCCTTGTCCCTTTTATGCCCATATATGGAGATCCCTGATGTCATCAATATTAAGCCCATAACTGGGAAGCTGGGAACGCCCATATATGGACATATTGTGTCAGTGCCACGATTTTGTAACCAATTTTTCACCCAGTGCCAATTGCCTAAGCTGTAATCCTGGGCGCTGCTCTCCCTTGCTAGCCAGGGGAGAGTCCTGAACTGAGCTCATGCTTCCTTCAGTGCATGAGGAGTGAGCACACTGCTTCTTATCACCTGACAGGGGGAGCTTCCTGGGTGGATGTAGCGTGTGGAAGGAACACGTTATTCCAACCAGTTCCTTTCCCCGCCATCAGGTGCCCCGGCTGGCCAGGGGGAGGCACTATAGAGACCAGGATTACTGCATGTTTTGTGAGGGTGCCTACCCTAGGAGACACGGGGAGAACATGCAGAAAGGACCTTTCACCAATCCCACCGAGGGTGTGGGCACTGATGACGCGGAGGAGAGAACGCGCCCCCATCTCCCACAGCGTCCCCCGGCGGGAATCGAACCCAGGACCTTATAGCTGTGAGTAGACTGCGCCACCGTGCCCCCCATTTTGGGGGTAGTTGACATGAAAAAGTTTGAGAACACTCAGAAAACACTGAGAAGACATTTGTAGAATCGGCCTATATCAGTGGTTCTCAAACCTTGTCATGTCAAGGACCCCCAAAATGACATGTATTTAGCCGTGGACCCCCATCTCAAAATATTTTGTTCCACACACCCCCATAGGCAAAGATATGAGTTAAAAATGTTCACTCTGAATTTGGGTCTTGCCTTTGTAAGAAGCTCACACATAACCACTCCATCTGCTGATCTATAAAAAAATCTCTACTCTATATCTACAAATGCTAGATGCAGAATAGATACACGCCCCTTGTCCATTTTGTTCCTCTGTTGTCAATCCCTATACCCCTCTGCACATTCAGAGCACCTGCTGAATCTCGCTTTATGTAACTTTTCTTCTTAAACTTTGTATCTTGCGTTGGGCCTGTGATATAAACAGAAAACACAGCAGGATGCTGAACATTCATGGAGAAAAACAGCTGCCTGCCATCTGAGACGATAGAAGTGGGATGTTATTTGATCCATGGATCTTTGAAGAGTTCACACTTAAAGTTTTACCTTTATCATCACACAGTATGTCTCCTGTAGCAACAACAGTGCACTGCAATAATCAAACAGGACGTGCTGTCGTGAAAAGTTTGATTCTGGTGTGATACAAACTGGCTGCTTGTGTTGTGGCTTTATGTTACAATCCCAACTAGGGGAAATAAAAGGATTGTCACATACAGGTTGGCATTGAAGTTTTGTTTGACTTTTTATTGCTTGTTTTTTTTTCTCTAGTAAGAATGTATTATAGATACACAAACTACAAGTACATGAATTTAAACCCCTTGTTGTAATACAGAAGAACACAAAACCAATATACAAATAGAACAAACTAAACCTAACCTTATATTTAAACCCCTGACAAGCTAACACCAAATCAAAAATACAATAGAAATCTGCTCTAATCTAGGCCTGACCTATGTTTTCTGAAAAACATCAAATATTATTTAAAAAATTGCAAAAACAAATATGTTGCTACATACTGTACATGTACTGTACTACACTAAAATGTGTTCCCGGCCTGAATGGGTTAAAAGTTACCTGGCGCTGGGGCTCTAAACAAAACTCACAACAGAGTTGTTGTGAAACCTAATCACATTATTGTTATTAGCGTTAGGGTTCAAACAATTCAAAGGCAAGGTGCTCTAGAACGGAACATTGCTGAACCTTCACAGACATGCGTGCACGCAGTCTTTGCAAATCCAGATCCATAAGGTTCTCTTGCATGACCCCTGCCCTGTCATCAGTAAGAGGAGGAGGAGGCCTGGCTTGCCTCTTAACTTTACACTACAGCTTAATTTTATTCATATCTCATTTACTGCAACATTGTCTGGACAAGTAGTCGAATTTACATAAATTGAAATGAATTTGTAAGAATAGCTCACACATAACCACTCCATCTGCTGATCTGTAAAAAGAAAACTCTAGGCCTACTCTATACTCAACATATAGTCCAATATTTTCAAATGTGTTTCCCTAACCTTTCAAAGGATATTGTGCGACTATTACACAAATCCACACACGCTATACAATCCTATGCTCCCATCCACGCCCCCGTACCCCCGCTGCACCACTCATAGTCAGTTCTCCATCTATACTATAATTTTGCGAATGTCTGAGTGAGTGTCTGTCTGTCTGAAACAGCGTTTCTCCTCAGTGGCTGGAGCAATTGATCTGAAATCGCATCACAATTAGCATATGAACACACCTAACATAACTGTGAAGCCCGTTTGACACTTTCACAAATCGTATGCTGTAAATTAGCATTTTTATGGTGTATCTACTATCTATTCTGCATCTAGCTTGAGGCTAATCTATTCTGCATCTAGCATGAGGCAACATGTTTAACCAGCTCTCTCTGTGTGTGTGTGTGTGTGTGTGTGTGTGTGTGTGTGTGTGTGTGTGTGTGTGTGTGTGTGTGTGTGTGTGTGTGTGTGTGTGTGTGTGTGTGTGTGTGTGTGTGTGCAGGCAGGCACACACTGCACATCATTTTGGAGCTCATATCTTTGAACGGGTAAGGGCTAGTTACTGTAAACACAGAGGTACTCTACTCTGAATACATACATATATATTGCCAATTTCTAACATTGAGGGCCAACCAGATGAATCAATTCCACTTGCTTCATAATATACGGTAGATACTTGCACATACTCACAAACTCACACATCTACTTGTTTGTCGTGTCTTGTTTGACAGCAACATATCTCACTTATATACAGGGTTTTCTACTCAGATGCACACATCTATGTTTCATAATTACATTATGTGTATCTTTCTAAGTCGTCCTCAGACCGACGAGCCCTCCATCGGCGTCTCCAGTCATCTCGGTTCTCCATACATCTGACAAGCTAATTTTTTCTCCACCAGCATCTTTCTTTAGTACGTTCACGTAGGTAGGTGTGGCCGGCAGTGGCCGGCTAGTCGCATCCTCCTGACTGCAATCTTCTCTGATACACTTGGTAGTGTGGTGCCCCGTACAGACGTGTGTTGGTAATGTGCTCGTCCTAGTTGATGTTCAGTACACAACATTCTGGTGTAGCACCTGTCCAGGGACTTCTGTAGAGATTGCTTTAGTGTCCAGCATTCACAGCCGTAGAGGAGAACGGGCTCCACAGTCGCAGAGAAGAAACTGATCTTGAGGTTGGATCTCGGGGGAGGTTGGATTTTTTTGGAAAAAGGAAACCAGCTCTCACTTCGAAGATTATTCTTTCTTGTTTAGTCATGGCCAGCAGCAGCTCATTACGGACGTTTCGACCCGGAGGCCTTCCTCAGGTTGGATTTCCACACACTGGTCATGCAATTAAGAGCGCTCCAGGCAAGTGTTTTCCCTTTTCTGTGGAGTCGACCCATGTGCCCGGGCATTTAAAGTAACTGACCTTCTTTAGCGCAGTGCCCTCTGTTGTTGTCAAGGGCGGATGTTCTTGGGGGGTGTTAGGTTATGACCTCGTTTTCTTTTTTGCATTAAGCCTGAGGCCAACCTTAGCACACTCCAAATAAAACAAAGGGCCAAAGGAAATTCTGTTTGAAATAAATAGGCCATCAAAGAAAGGGAATGAATCATGTACTAAACAACCTTGTTAATCTGCTAATTATAGTTTGACACCAGGATGAAGACAGATGAATTTAAGGAACAGAATGTAATCCTTATCAAGGTCAGGGAGAGAAGCTAGGAGGCTTGATGGCTGGATATCAACCACAGAACTACAGTAACTGGATTCAACTTTGTCCTCAGTGTGAAGAAGACCAAGGAGATGATCGTCAACTACATGAAGCACAAAAGATAGCTCGCCCTGAGCATGGTCCCATACAGTATATGGGCATGCCCATGGTTAGGCTCTCCTTATATGCCTGTATATGGCATATATAGGCCATATGCCTACAGTATATACTGTATGGCTTATAAGCATATATGCCTATATATGGGCGTATCAGATGGATCAGCGGTTCTGGACAACTGCCTATCCGACTGACTTGACTGCACTCCGGTGATCGGAGTGTTTGAAGTCAGTAAGTCAGATGAATCTCAAGATATGTGTACACACGCGCACGCACACGCAATGCACACACACGCACGCACGCACGCACGCACGCACGCACGCACGCACGCACGCACGCACGCACGCACGCACGCACGCACGCACACACGCACGCACGCACGCACGCACGCACACACACATTTATGGTAGGATACTTGATAACAAGCACAATAGACTGAGGAACACATCATATTTTCTGTCTTCCGTCATCTGACGTTGCAGATCACTTAACAGACCACAGCAAAGTCCTTCCTGCAGGTTCTTCTACTTTTTTCTCTCTCTGTTTTTATGTACAGAGAAAACCCGGAGTTTAAGAATGGACACATTCTCGCATTGTTTCGTGCATATGTGATGCCTTGGGGACGGTCAGGCCACAAAGAAAAGCTTGCTAAGCAAGTCTCTGTCCTCTTTGGAGACCTTATACCGTACTTGCCCCTGCTGCCATTAGCTATTTTCTTACAAATCCTCATTCTTGGCACAGCTCTTTTCATGGCAATGGCATCTTTCATCTAATCCTCTCGATGGATTGTACTCTTACGGAAATTCAGCTTGGCTGTCAGGTGGTGATATATCAAACTATAGAGTGACTATAAAAGTTAACTTTAAAAAAAGAAAAAGTATCTTATGTCCTATATAACTTTATGAAGTGACCATTGTTATAAATGCAGGTAGTACTGCTGAAACTGATATAAACTCAAGATTGAAGAGGTTTTATAATTAGTTCTAATAAACACTTTTGGTGCAACTTAGACACATCATCAGTGATGCATCCTGGGTTCACTGGGTGTTTGGATCTCCCAACATCAGACACCCTTTCCCATCAGGGGTTGTTCAGGCCCCGGGTTTGTGTCTAAGTAGCTTGTGTGGTCCAACAAAAAAGCTTGTATGGTCCATCAAAATGATCTGTTGCGTCTATAAGTAAAACATACTGTAAAGAATATAGATTATACAGAATATAAATTGATGAATAACTTAGCAACCAGGATACAGAATACATTCATGCAGCAGAAAGATGACCAATATAGGTACGGTATACACAGTGCAAATAGCAGTTATTGTGTGTGGTGAAATAAATAAATTATGGTAAAATGAATAATAATAAAAGGGTGTGATCTGAAATGTACAAGTCCAGAGCTTTGACAGCCTGAGAGAAAAAAGCTCTTTCTGTGTCTCTGGGTCTCTCAAAATCCTTTTAGCTCTACTCAGGTACCTCCTGAAATACCTGAGTCCTGCAGGGATCGAGGCGAGTGAAATCCCCATGGTGCATTCGGCTGAGCTCACCACCCTCTAAAGACTTGCTGGTCCCGAGAGCAGAGCTATTTCCATAGCAGACAGTGATAGCCCTCCCATCAGAATGCTGCGTAGCAGCAGAGTAGGAGGATTTCAGGATCTTCTCAGAGACTTTTCATTTCCTCAGCTGTCTATAAGGTGGTGCATGCGCTGTCTGTTCTGCCTTGCCACAGTGTCTGTGAGCATTGTCCATGCCAAGTCCTCGGTTATATGTGTATACAGCAGTGTTTCTCAATCACCACCTTTGGTGTGCCCCAGAGAAGGGTCAAGTGTGCCCCTTGAAACTGCTTGAAAGCCAGTATTGTACTAGACGATCTACAAGCACTAGACGATCTACAAGCACACAAGATCTGCTGTTTTCACTACTGTTGTGCGACAGTCTTGTATGATGAAGCAGGGCTTTACTTTGTGAAGAAACGTACACATTTGAAACTTGGAGATACAAGGTTTCTTCCTGACAGTGACGATATTTACACCCCCGTATTATGTTGGTGTGCCCATGGATTCTTGGGACATGAAAAGTGTGCCCATGCCGAAAAAAGGTTGAGAAACACTGGTATACAGCATAAAGGTACTTGAAATGCTCGCTCTGTCCTTTGGTGTCTCGATGATCATGAGGGGGAGTGTAGGTCCTCTCTGTCATTGTGAACACAAATCCACAGTTCACTGTCTGACACCGTCGTCTGGCAGACGGCAGTGACAGGTCTGGCACTTCCTGCAGATAGGCTTTCTCACTGCTGTTTGTGATTGGGGACACCATCACCGACACAGTGTCATTGGCAACAGTGTTGTAGATATGCCTGGCTACACAGTCGTCTGGGTAAAGGGATTACAGCAAGCGAGGGCTCTGCGTGCAACCCTCCGGTGTTCAGGGTGAGAGTACCGGTATGTGTGTCTGCCCACCTTTGCTACATTTGTCGGATAAAGCCACCAGTGTGTTTAATATGTGATTTGCAAAGTTGAATTGCACTAGGCTTTTTAAAATATATAAATATACAGTATGGGTGAATAATAACTGTTATTTACTGTATGTATTTTTTCTAGAAAAAAAGGACAAGGCTTGATAAACAAACAAAAAAATAGGCCTAGTATAGTGGCTGAAGACATAACTACTGTATAGCCTATTGTTAAGATGATTGATACTTTTCATATTTGAATGCACAGGAAGGAGCTATTTCTATTTTATTACTTTTTTATGCCCAAGGCTGAATTATGATCCTTGTGAGAACTGCCTTGATATCTGATAGATAGTCTATGCTTCTGACAATATTCAGGTTTGTATTTGCAATGCTGTGTATGTATATTTCTCTATATAATGTACCTAATTTCAATGGGTTATTGCTTCATTAAAGATAATGAATTACAGCTTATTTACCTAATATTGTTTTATTGTATACATTCCCCTCATTGACTCTCAAAACAATCAAAAACCTCTTCTCATATTTCCATATTATTATTGGCAACTAATTGACCAGTAGATTAAAGCCCACATTTCAGCAGAACCAGACACATGGTACAATTCTAAAGCTGTGCCGAGTAATGCATTTGTCTATATTGGATATGTACATGTCTGTCTGTCTGTCTGTCTGTCTGTCTGTCTGTCGGTCGGTCGGTCGGTCGGTCGGTCTGTCTGTCTATCAGGTCTAAGATGCCTCCAGAACAATAGAGGATTGCTCCTAACTTTCAATGATATCTATCACTCACTTCCCCACCACAAGTCTAAACACTGTGTTGTCCACTTCAGTGCTCACTGTAGAAAGCATGTGCTGAAAAACATCTGCTCTTTAGTCTATTTATGTACTGTACAGTATTACATTTTTATTTTGATGTGTAAACAAGCTTGCCTGTTTAACGCCCAGGATTCAAACCCGGGTCTCCCATGTGAAAGTCCAATATCTTAACCATTGATCCAAAGGGACATCCCTATGGACAGAGGGAGGTACTAGACTTTTTTGAGGCCATCAGGTTGAGGCAGTGAGTCACTCTGCTACACTCACCCCCCTTTTGACCTCCTCCCGCGGGGAAACCCGATCCGGGCCACGGCACCAATGTAACGCCTGGGATTCGACCCTGGTTGTCCCCCGTGAAAGTCCAATATCTTAACCATCGAATTGATAGTGCCGCGTGTCTGCTCTCTACTGCGACACTGTAAACAAAAGGACAGGAAGTTTGTCACCTCTAAAGCTAGCATTATTCTGTTATGTCACCGTGGGGCTTCTATGGCTCATATGTCAAAGATAAAACTGCCTGAGAAACACTTAAAACAGCCAAAAATAGATGATATATGGGCTGAACCCATATACACACTCACCTGGGTACTATCCCACTTACACAATGGTAATTGAACGCTAATATTGGTTATAACCTTTTTCTCTATAGGTCCTAGTAGGCATGTAAGGGTTTATTGTAAATCGATTCCAATCAATACAAACTGTTGACAATTTAAATAGATTTCATAAAAACTGTATGGCGAATTCACAATGCAAACAGCAGCAATCGAGAAAATAGAGGATCTTTCTAAGAGAATTGATAAAAATTACTTTTCAGTCATTTGCTACTGTATTGAAAAGAGGATAAGAGAAAACACAGCGTTGTAAAAAATAAAAGATAAGATTGATTGATTGATTGATTGATTGATTGATTGATTGATTGATTGATCGATTGATTGATTGAATACTTTATTAGAAGTTTGCATAGGAAAAGGTAGTACAGTTCACTGATACAAGGTCAACTAAAAAAGATAAAGACCACAAGAAAGCATTTGGGCGTGTTTAAATTGGGGTGCCTTTTTTCTCAATTCATACAACATTAAATGACAGACAAATAAAACACAGTACTTTGCAAAAAATATCATCATTAGACAGTCTGAAAACAAAATAAGAATGACAGACAAGTGGAGACCCGAATGTCCCCGGGAAGAGTGAAAATGAAACAATTAGAGACAAGCCCCATTACCATAGTCCTTTACTGTCATAATGGAGATTACAGTCATCATTTTGATGACCGTCAAAGGTGTGGTACATGAGGACAAGTATCTAGTTGCTACAAAAAATGACTTGTTATAGCTTTTAATGGTCTATGCCTGTTATCTCTGGCTTAAATATTCCTTTGAACACTCATGGGTCAGCTTCCCTGATCTCTTTACTAAAGACATTCGCATAGAAATGTATAAATAGCAGTGATTCCAATCAGACCTGCAGCTACCTCCATGGGCTTCGTCGCCCGACGCTGAGGTGTTTATTATTTACTCATAGCAATCCCTGGCATTATGCCTGCATAATCATAATTCAGATTCCACGGGAGATGGGAGGTAATGAGTTTAATTCAGTTAAACTTGTTTGTGCAATTTGTTAGCGAATATGAAACACACACTAGACATGAATATTGAAAGATCAGTGGAGGAGAGCAAAGGAAAAGAGGTTTTTGTGAGAGATCTGACCTCTTAGCTCCAGTTATATTGTTTTTAAGTTGCCATAATCGTCCCCTCCCTGTTTTGCTGAATAATAACATGTCTCCCCCCCTCCTCTGCTCCCTCCACTGGCTCCCAGTTACTGTCCGCAGTACAAAACACTGATGTTGGCCTACAAAGCAACCAAAGCCCCCATATCTTCAAAGCCTGATCCAACCCTACAACCCCTCCCGCTCCCACAGATCAGCTAACCCCCGGCTCCACCGGGCGCGCCGAGCGTCACATCAACGTCAACACTGGGAACGCTGGGAATGCTCCCGTTTCAATTCATTAAATGTACTCCACTGCCGACGTCAATGACGGACGCTCAAGTTCGCACCAGTGAATTTTTTGACGCCGGCCGACGCCGGCACAACGCCGTCATTTTGGTGGAGCCCTAGCCTAACACAGTCAGGGAAGCTGGCAGAACATTCTTTAAAACATCTGGAACACCGCTCCACATACCAGACTCTTCTCCCTTCGGGCTCCCAAACTGTGGAATGAACTCCCCATTGCAATTAGATCTGCAGACTCACTCCCGATCTTGTGGTAATCTGAAGACTCACCTCGTCAGACTCCACCGTGGCTCGCAGAACTTACTGTAGCACTTGCCCTAGCCTTGACCACCTTGCAGATGTAGTGATGCGCGGTTGTAGCCCCCATAGTACGTACAGCCCTGCTAATTGGGCTCAGCCCTATTGGCACAACAGGTTGTGTGTTGGTCTGGCAAGTGGAGCCCTGGGTTCAAGCACCGCTTGCGCGCATCACTACAATCTGGCGTAGTCGGCAGGACGAGGCGCGTGATATCCTTGTGTGAGGGACATGAGGGACATAGAGTGAAGTTTTGTTATTATTTGTTATCCCCAGCAGGGCAACCAGACTTGTCCGACATCCAGCTTTGTTGATATTTTGCTGCACTACTCCTCCCACAGTTTTGGGGGCACACACTTGGGCCATATTAGGTCAAATCAACCAGCTTCATCGGGACATGTCTGCTTGCATTTTGCTAAGAGATACGTTATGTAGTTTATTTATATATGCATTTATTAGTGAATACATTTTCTCCATTGACTTGAATGGGAAAATGCAACATTTTTACTTTTCCCAAATATGGAGAGTAAAGGAAAAGAGGTTTTGTGAGAGATCTGACCTCTTAGCTCCAGTTTTTGTGATACTGTTTCCCAAGCCTATTTAATGTGGGACCAGAGACGAGGACATGGCTGCACAACACAAAGCAACTGATGAGAGAAGAAGCTTTAGCTGAAGACATTGAAGAATGTCATAATATGTGCTACAGTATGTCATCAATAGTGCAAAATTCTATTACTAATATTGACCATATTATTCACACCGTGGCCATTTTGTTTGGGATAATTTTGGTCATTCTGTTGAGTGTGTGGAGTGTTCTGTTGTTGAAAACAAGCACTCTCTAGGCAATTACAGAATAGACCCGGTTAAAAACATGCTTCAAGTGACTCTCAATATCTAAGTCCAACCCCATCAGAGAGGGTGTTTAGCACAGGGAAGGCATAGGTTAATTGCAACCGTCGCATTTACTACCAAAACCTCCACCGGCTGTCCGTCTGTCTGTGAGTCAGTCACACTTTTGCCCTGCTCATATCTCCACAACCGTTGCCCCCATCCATGCCACATTTTGCACACACACTCCTTACCTGCCAAACTACAACCTCCAAGGACCCCCGGAGCTCCAGGGACCCCCAGCTCCCTGGGGGACCCCCAAGTGTAAAAAATGACCAAATGTGCAAAAATGACCAAATGACCACCCCAACGGGGCTGCTCACGGGGAATTCCCGGGGACCACCCACTCCTGGTGCTCCAGAACGGATGCAAAAGTGGTGACGCCCCCCAGTGGAGGACCCCCTCCACTGCAGCTCACATAAAATGCCGTAACTCGGGCTAGGAGCGTCCGGGAGAGCCGGGGCCGGTACCTATTTGTCCGCCAAGGCAACGCGGACACCCCACCCCTCATTTGTCACATGGCCCTCTTCTAGTGCCACCATGAGGCCCATTCTTGCAAAACACATTTGTGGACACTGCTCCTACAATTTTTGCCCTAAAATCACGCAAAACTATACATTGCCCACACAACTAGGAAGCAATGGCAGTTACAGCCCTCTTTGTGTATACATGTGACCTGACGGTCGCTTATCTCCCGATTAGGGAGTCTTACTGGTAGTACTATTCTTCACTAGACTTTAGTCTCTTCAGGGCAACTGCCTACCATCCGTTGTCTGCATTTTCTCCCCCAGTCTACTCATCAATGCATCTGACTCTGTTCCATTCTTTTAACTGCGAACTTGTTTTCCATTAAGTATTTTTTAAATGAGCCATGGAAAAGATGGTAAAGCAAAACTTGATGCATTATTGATTCCAGCTATGGAAGGAACTATAAATGTGTTAATGACCCGGCTTGCCCCACAAAGCATTTGAAGTCGTAGATCATAGTCAGAGAAGATGTAAAAGACCATTGAGGGCCTTGTCAGTAGTAAAGAGGGCAGATGGGGTTCACGATTGAACATTATTCCAAAACACGAGCATCACTTAAAAGCATTATCTACCATCTTGGCAGAAAGCTACTTCTGGAATTATTCCAAAAAACTGTGAAAGATACGCGTATTCAACATTAGTTTTTATTGGCAGGCAGTAAAATGTATACTTCAAAACAATGTTTGATGTCATCTAATAGACGAGCAGTGAAATAGGGAAAAGGGCATAAGTGCAACTACTAAATGTAAGGAGAAGGAAATTAGATAAATGATGCTATGTTATTTTATAACCCTGATGAAGACTCGCAACAGTCGAAACATTGGTTAAATTAATTATTTGCATCGTGGCTGAGGAGTTGTGCGGCCTCTTTCTTCTCATTCAATGTTATTTTATATTTAATAAATACAATACTTATTGATCTATTATATTGTATTAAAATATAAAATAGCTCACATTTCTGTCTGGCATACTTTAGCAAGCTATTGTCTTTGGAGTCCATTGATGTCGGACTCAAATGACACAAACAACGGATTCATGTGAACGTGGATATGGTGCAGGGTTCGATTTGCTTGGCGGAGAGATCCATCCCAATGCCAATAAAATCCCCCCCTCTGATCATCTAAGTAGAAGTCAGTCAACAACATTATACTAATACTGTTCAAAGTCACATTTTGGTCAATAAAACATGATCTACTGATGGAAAAACATGGACACATCATCAGTGTTGTTTCCTGGAGTCAGTGGGTGTTTCGGGTCTTGCAACAGACACCCTGCTCCAGGCGACCCGACCGAGGCTGATCAGACCCAGGCCTGTGTCCAAGTGGCATGCTACTGACCCCACTGACCTTTGGGGGCTTAGGGTGGCAGGTGAGATGTTAACAGCAGGCGTTGGTTCCAGGCAATGAGGGTTGCCTCCGGGCCTCGCTCCTCCTTCGTCCGACCAGAAGTGACGTCTGTGACAGGGACGTGCTGGCCATTGGGAAAAGCGGGACAACTCCTGAACGGCCGGTTCATACCTGGCTGGTCCAGGCCGGCCATTAGGGAAAAAAATGAATAAAATGTCGGCCTTCATTCCATTTTGGGGGCTGGGCGGCCAACAAAGTAAATCGTCATTGTCGGGCAGAAACCTTGTATCTCCAAGTTTCAAATTTGCAGATTTTTTCGCAAAGCAAAGCCCTACTTCATAATACAAGGCCGTCGCACAAAAGTAGTGAAAACAGCAGATCTACAAGCACACAACGCCTCGCGGTGCGAGGCGTTGTGTGCTTGTAGATCGGCTGTTTTCACTAGTTTAAATCATTTTTAAAATGATAAATACAAAACAAACGGTTTTGGTCATACAGGGTTTTCACCCGACAACGACTAAATATAACTCATGTTATTGGCCCACTGGCTTGTCACTTGTCATGATCTGAAATGGCAAAGTAGCAGCAGCGCTATAGAGAGAGATCTCTCTCTATAGCGCACAATGAGGGCCTCTCTAACTCTTTTTCCCAGGCTGAATCAGGGGCCCAGCATGTCCCTGCTGTGCGCTGTGTCGTCGTTGCCGCTGGACAGCAAACATCTCATTCTACCTTGATGGATTTTTAAACCCTTCTTGCAGGTTATACCGCAGTCTGTAGCTTTTGGGTTCTTCCTGTGTTCCTGTTCTTTGGTCAAGATATAGTGAACCCTAACCGTCGTATGGAGTATTTCTAACACAGAAATTCTGAGCATATGTCTGTACAACTTTTGTTTTGTTGTTTGCCCACAGATGCTAAGAATATTAATTAGATGGCATGGATGCCAGTTTCTACAATCCTACTTACTTTGAAGTACTTTATTGACCTTTTACCCTGTTGTTGGTTCATGCTGCTTGCTCATGACATATTCAACTTTGTATTTTTTTCACACCGTACAGAGTATGATGCTCTTATCCATTGTGAATTACAAAGTTGAATATGTCATGAGGAAGCAGCATGAACTCTAGTCAACCAACAACAGGGTAAAAAGGTCAACGCAGTACTACAAAGTAAGTAGGATTGCAGAACCTGGCATCCATGCCATCTAAATAAAATCCTTGGCATGTGTGGACAAACAAACAACATAACGAAAGGCAACAGGAAAGGACCGGTGCAAGGGGCAGTGCGGTTGCACAAAGATCAAATCCAGGAAAGGCCAGAACTGCAGTCCCCCCACCGTACAATGGCCAGTATTGTTATTCAGAACAAAACATCAAAGAAAGGAAAATAAAACTCATCAATAATACAATAATAACATAACTGAAAAAGGCTTGTCCACTATATATCCTTATCGGCTTATCGGTCTGAAGGCAGCTCTGTCCTCTTTTGCTGAGCAGGTGTCTCCCAAAAGCCCTTCTCTCTTCCGCTGCCACACACCAACCAACCGAGTGTAGCAGACAGTGCCTAGTTTTTGAGAAGCCTGGCTGTACGTGTCTGGAGCTGTCCATGGAGCCAATGAGCAGGAATGTATAGCAGCCTTCAATCATTCCCCTCTGCCCACCACACTATCGATAGGCAACAAGTGCAGAGATAGTAATGGGGGTGAGGTGAGTCTGAAGAGGTGTTTTCAGACAAGATGGGGGGTAAATGTGCAGTCCGCACATTGACAGATAGAGGCCATTCCAGTTACCAAGAGACTGTCTTACAGCAGTATAGGACTACAGTAGTTTGAGACTCACAGTGGTGGACAAAGTGCTCAGAATCTTTACTTATAAGTAAAAGTAGCAATACTGTATGTAGAACTCCTGCTTTCAAAATGTAATTTGATGTACAGAAGTATTGGCATGAAAATGTACTTACAGTACCAAATTATTATTATTAACATTCTTTTTGCGAAGCATCTACAAAGAAAATAGCCAATCAAAAGCTACAATGCGAGTCGCATTATGCGACCCATTGGGAACTTGCAGATTGGCTATTTACAAACAGTGGCAGGCAGTGTAGGATAGGGCTTAAATGGTTAATATGATATAAAAAGTACGATATTTGAAGTGATTTTTAGGGTAATTTTGTATAAATTATTGAACATTTGAAATACTCCCTCACCAAAATGTTTTACTTGGAGTCCAGTATTTGAATAAATGCACGTATTTATTTCCACCACTAGAAACACAGTAAAATACTGTATTTACCCTGCTGAAGTGTCCTTCAACAAAACCAAATTTTCTCCATCCTCAAAAATGAGAGACAATTTTCTCTGTGGAAATGGAAGTCAAAATCTGACTTCCATTACCGCGAGAAAATTGCTCAACAGCTGGGTGAAAACTTCCTTCTGAAATAAGTGTTGTTTTTTCCGACCACAAAGAAGACGCAAATGTCCAGGCTCCTTTTGAACACATTTTGTATACTCCCCATACACCCCCTCAAAATGTGGTACAGTGTAAAATCGAAATTGTGGGTGATCATCTAACTCTGAGAGTGTTTTGTAGAAACACATGGATATAGGATTTTACTGTGTACTAGCCTCTCTGAGTCAACCATCCCAAACCCAGGATTGCTTTTTACCAGAATCATGCTCTTATAAACAGAATGTAATGCTCTATTGTTCCATTGTAATTACACTTTTACTGTTGTACGTTTTCTATACTGCTGGCAGGCGTGAGTGAAGGAACAAGCAATACAATGGCTCTTGAAAGAATGTTATAAGCGCCCAGCTCATACAATTTTCTCATCACAAAGAAGGAATAAAGAAAGTAATATAGCACCATTTGCCTGTCTACTGTATACTGCATTTCATAGCCTATTTAACTAGACTTAGTACATTTAGTAAAATTCCTAAAGAGACAAAAAGCCCATACAACTGTTCTGTATGAACTGTAAAATTACGTATCGTCACTTGGCAGAATCCTTGTATCTCAAAGTTTCAAATCTGTATATTTTTAGTAAAGTAAAGCCCTGCTTCAACACACAAGATTGTCGCACAAGACTAGTGAAAATAGCCAATCCACAAGCTAGCACACAACGCCTGCTATTTTCACTTTAAATCTTTTTTTTAGATGATAAATACAAAATGAACGATTTTGGACACAAGGTTTCCACCCGACAACAACAGTACACATTCAGAAAGCAAGCTGTATGGCCCACATACTTTGAACAAGTGTACCTTGCGGATACGTAGGTTTCGTATCTGTACGGTTTCAGAAAATGTGAACAAAAATTGACAAAATGAATGCAGAGAACAGACAGAAGTGAGTATTTGTACACATATTTAACATAGAGAATAAACAGGCCTCTACATAATAATATTATAATAATAGCTTGAATTTATATGGCCTTTTCATGAACCCAAGGACACTACATGGTTCCGTAGGCTTGTGCTGTATTTATCAGCTTACAGAGGAGTGAGGATCACATTTGGGATTCTCTAACAAGCCAACACATTCATCAAACAATATGTGACCAACACAAACTTGGACTCAAAAGCCTTCAAAGAAAATATATATATATTTAAAACACTTGAAAAGAAATAAAAAATACTCCTTGCAAAGAAAGAGAACAGCAACGCTTTCTTAATGACAAGCAGATGTTTGAAATGGAAGGACTGCAGACTGTTTGAAGTGAGGTTCTTTATGGAATAGAGACCAACTTCTATTGATGACAAGAGTGGCATAACAAAAGGGGTTACTTTCAATTGTGTGTGTGGGTGTTGGTGTGTGTGTGTGTGTGTGTGTGTGTGTGTGTGTGTGTGTGTGTGTGTGTGTGTGTGTGTGTGTGTGTGTGTCTCGAGCGCATGTATTTCTCACATTCTGTTGTGTAAGGATATGGTGTGACTGAGTAGCCTATAGTTCTGTCCTTCGTTGATGTATTGGGCAGTGGTGGACAAAGTACTCAACCACAGTGCTTGAGTCAAAGATAATATATACAGGTGGAAAGTAGCACAATCAAATGTGTACTTGAGTTAAAGTACTGGAATACTTGCTTTTAAAATTACATAAGTATCCAATAGTAGGCCTACACGTTTCTTTATAAAGAAGGTTTCTTTTCCAGAAATGTTCTAAAAAATATAAACAACAGTGGAAATAGAAGATACCATTTTAAGCTTGTAGAAATAGGACAAATTAAAATAATAACTTTATTCTTTAAAGAAGTTACATAACACAGCTTCAAGTACGGTACTCAAGTAAATGTACTTTGCTGCTGTCCAGTGTCTACCTCTGGTGTGAGGAACGTGGCTGCTCTACATCACAGGTGCACTTCTAGTGTCACTCTGGGAGTCAGAAATATGACTGCCACTGCTGGCTGACACCTGCAAATTGTTAGGGTGTTGCTGCTGCTGCTTACTCTGTCCTTTTGATTTATTCCCTGCCACTGTGGAGCGGGCTATTGTGTGAACAGCATAAAGTCCACCAAATGAGACTTAAAGAACTGCAGGTATAATTTCCACGCCATATTCCCCAGAAACAACAGCTCCTCTGGGTGTCCTGTGCAGGGGAATGCAGGGCCCTCCACCTCAGACAGGAAACAATTACCGGCTGAACAGGAAGCAAATGGCCTCAGCTGGGACGCAACCCAATGACCGCCAAGTTCAGCCTACTAAAATCAATAGAAGCAATATACAGGTATAATACAGAATGTGCTCCATGGGCCTCAAATAGCACAAGTGCAATGGATTGATTTATGGCCAGAGGCAAAATTGGAGAAGGGCCAGACCATATAGCAGGTGAACAAATGTTGAACCTATGTCTACTGTGCATTCCCCAATATAATCAAAGTTTTACACTGTGACTCTTTCTAAATGGTATATGTTTCTAGAGCATTAACTAAACAAAGTGTACAACAGAGCACACACTAAAACATACCGGTATGAGAGACAGCGTTGCACACAAGGTTTGCAAGTTAAACCGCTTTACGCACATGAAGATGGATTGTTTTGTGGCACAGATCAGCATCTCCCCTGATGGGTTATATTAGCTTCAAACAGACTTATTGAGCACCCAAACCCTATACAGTATATACTTTGTTGTACATCAAATTGCCGATCTACACAGGGACGTGCAGAGAATGTTAGGCAGGCGCTGAAATGTGTAAGGGCACTTTTGGTGAAAATATCGGAAATAGACGACCTCGCAGCGCGACACGTTGTGAGCTTGGAGTTTGGCTATTTTCGGTGCTTGATACCACACTGATCTAAGCATAATCAAGCCAATACTGGAGAGCAGGTGTCAGGCATGGATTTCTAGAGAGGGCAATTCTTTCAACACAAGATGCTGCGTTCAAGTTCAGGAGAGTTTGGACAAGGCTGGAATGCTGCCTTCAGCCTCAGGTACAGTATGGCATGGAAAGGGGACATTTACATTTCTTTCACCACAGAAAAAAACTGCATTCAGTCTGGAGAGGGCACCTTTTACAGACGGGTAAAAGGGCAGGGGCTCAAGCCCCCGTCTACAGTAGCCTACTGTATGTGTGCACGTGCCTGGATCTACAAGCTCACAGCGCATTGCAACGTGGCACATTGGATAGCTTGTACTGTAAATCTGGTCATGATTGAGAGACAGTACATGAACAGCCTATTATACGCCACCAGTATTTTACCTCAGATAGTATAATTGCTATAGCTTGTTGTTGACAAATCATTTGGTGCTTTAATATTGATGTACGGTTCACTGCACTGACCATACAGTAAAGCAGACATATTCTATGCATCAGCCTTTACATTTCCACTCCACTCAGACAGACGGCACTTAACAATCCGTTTTATGTTTCACCGTGCCGACTGTGCAGTTAAACATAGGTAGCATATACATCAGTCTGGGTAGATTAGTCACATCTGTGGGTGGTAGTCAAGCGTGGTGTTACACTTAAATGAATCTGACTACGGGAAAAGGCCACTTGTCAGTACCCTTGCTAAAACTGGGAACATGCAGCCTCCTTGCTCTATCACCCTGGCTGGAACTGAAAGGGCATTTGAAAATTACAAAAACAATATCTGATTAACTATTATATAAGTAAACCCTGCACAATGTTCTTTTATTTTTCAGTCTGACTTATAATAAAGTATAGCCTAAACACTGAAATGCTTGAACCCACTCTGACACATGAAAAATTGTGTCAGCACTAGAGCTGATATGGCAGTTGCTGACCACTCATTGCAAGCTAAAAGTGCCACTGTGTAGCCTACTGAAGTGTCGCTGAGGAAGGAACTCAACGTGTCAAGCATGGACGAAAATTGGTCGCCAAACCTGGGTTTTGTAGAATTCAGTGGTGGGGAAAGTACTAAAATGTTTCACTTAAGTAAAAGTATCAATACTGCAATGTAGAAATAGTCTGTTACAAGAGTCCGGAAAACATCCGGTTTGCGCTAAGTCTCTATTCTCCAATAGATGTGTATGTAGAAGACCTGGCCCCATGAATTGAAGTATTGAACGGAGGTGGCGTGACTCTCTGTATACAAGGCTCTGGCTTAGATTAGACGTTGAAACAACGTTAATTCCACGGCTATAGGCTATATAGACTGCCTATATATAGACACTTTAAAAAACAGCTTATCAACGTGTAATTGAAGCTTAGCTGTCTAAAACTAACTTTCACTTTTAGACCATCTGTGAATAGCAAAAGCCTGCCGTCATGCCTCACCTGCCACGTTCACATTGTTCACACCCGTTTGAATGTTTTCCCAAAATAGGGCCCGTAGTCTTGTTTGAACGTAATGTGCTTTAATTGCTTGTACACAACATAAGGAGCTTGGCCAAGGATAACGAGGATGAGTTTGAGGATCCAGCTGGGAGTGAGATGGAGATAATTTAGGAAACATTAAAGTGTTTTTGATTGTTTTCTTTTGTCACGAAAAGGTTGCTGGTAAATAATTGCTTCTAGGGGCCAAATTAGTTAGCAGGGATTCATACCAGGCAATTAATGTGATGCAGTGTAGACCCAGAGATCACTACAGGAGAGAGTGAGAAAATAATAGCATGTTTGGATATTGACGAAAGCAGTAGTAAACAAAGTAAACACACTTTTTATACTAATATGTATGATGAATTAATTATTAATCTACTGATGAAAGAAAGCTGTGGCAAGTGTCAGCTACACAATGGCTATACAGTAGTGTCTACACCATTAAATATGGTACTTGAGTAACTCATTTTATAACTAAATAAATCTGTTGAAACTAATTTGATTACTATTCCATTATTCAAACATTGCAGGGCCCGAAACTGGTGCTGACCATGGGGTATTTGTTCGGATTTCCTTCCTGCACACAATAATTATGTTGTCCCTCCAATATTTAAACAGACTTTAAACAGACTTTGGAAATAATACAGACAAACAAAAGACAAAGTAAAGGATCAATATTTGCTCTGCATTTATCTCTGTGTCACTCATTATGTCCATTCCATCTATATCCAGCAAAGTTATGATCTAATAATAATAATGTTTATTGTTCCCGAAGAGAGATTTGTCTTCACAGTCTGATCAAACAAGAAACAACACATAACCACATAACAACACAAACATCACAAAGACAGATCATCAGTACCCCACCACTATACAGAAAAACCCTCTTAGCGACGGGGGAGATTGTTTAGCAGATTGTTAAGTGCAGCAATGGCTGAGGGGACAAAACTCCTTTTAAACCGAACTTTGTTCCACGCCAAGGTTCTGTATTTTCGCCCTGATGGCAGGTATGGATCTATAACAGCAAAAGATCATAACTTAACCATAAATGAATTGGGGTAGAAAGATTTGGAGTAGAGTTAAATTAGCTTTTCAGGTTGCGTTTGTGTTCTTACATGCTTAGTGGCTTTTATTTCTGTTAATTATATGTTTTTAAACTTTTTATACAGTAACATCACCCTCTTCTCTTTGCTGTTCTCATCTTTATTTTACACTGCTGGAAAATGCATTCGCTCTCCCTCTCCCCACCTCCCCCTTTCCCTTTCCTCTTCCTTGTAAATAAGCATTTGTTCTGGTTAAATGAGAGTAAAAACATTATTAAATCACAGGAAAAGAATATTTTAAAGTCATTTTCATGAACAGAAATGACAAATAGATGGCAGCAGCTGTTTGCTTTCTTGAAGTGTAGTTACAGACTCTGTGGCATTCGAAGATTGTGGAAGAGTTGTCTCTGTCTCGGCCTGCACTTTTGGTAAGATACTGTACAATGGGTCAACTCCTGAGGGAGTGTGTAAGACAAACTGTCCGTGTCTCCTCCCACCGCACCCACAGTATGTACCAGCTACTTCCGTCTGGTTAGCGCTACAGTTCTATTATAGCCTTGTTCATGAGACACAAGACACAGAAACAGCTTCTTCTCCAAAACTGTACAGTATAGAGCATCGCAGCGGAAGTGGTTTCCGGGCTCCACTAAAAAATCTCCCATTCATTTTCCCCATACAAAAATATTTATAACAATTATGTTAAGCCTAGAACCAAACCATCCAGGATGGCAGTGAATCATGACCATAAAACCTTTGATCCTATATGAAAACACATTTTAATATTTAATTATTTGATATACTACATTTAATAAATACCCTTTGTTTAGCGATTTTCAAAATGTTCTCTTCATAGAAACAAAGGTTTCATGTTCATGATTCACTGCCATCCTGGATGGCTTGGCTCTAGGCTTAACATAATTGTTATAAATATTTTCGTGAAAGTCTATGAGGAAATGAACAGGAGATTTTTTAACCACGACCACTGCGATGCTCTATAACTCCTCAACCAGCCTGAGCCTGCCTAGACCCCATCTCCAGCCCCATCAGCAGCTTCAGCACCACCATTGTGTCCTGGTGGTGCCTTTAACCACAATGCATTCAACACCATACCTAGAGTCCTAGACTGGTCTGACTGGACACGAATATGAATATCAGAGATCTAGGCTTGCACCCGACTACTATATGGGCTGCCATCAGGTGGTCAGAATAGGTAACATTTAATTATTAAGGCATTTTATTTGATCTCAATTCTACTTTGTTATGTACTTTACGAATTTTGTTTCCTTTTAATTGAATTTGTCTTGTTTTCTTCTTTTAATGTAAAGCACATTGTTTTCTTCCATTTATGAATTTAACATTTAATGAATGGGGTTGCAGAGTGAGCACAATACCACTTGAAACCAGTTTTCTGAAGTCAAATTTAATCATTATAATCTCCCAGGCTTAATTTGTCCGGGCATGGAGAATGAAGTGCTGTAGAGGCATCAATTAACTTGTGTTTTAAGATTCATCACATTCTAAGAAATGGAATCCTACATGACCTAAATGGATGAACCCTTAAAAGGGATCTTGGTCAACTGATTGCTTTCTTCGTTACGAGTGCCAATTCTTTTTAATTTGTTTACTTTCCATTTCTTTTTCATTAAGGAGTTATCGTGGCTGTGATTGGGGCTCCATTTGGCAAATAGAACTCCTCTCAGGGGAAGGGAATAGCATTAAGCAGGGAGACTGAAAAGTGACTTTTAATGGTTTGTAATAAGCCAAGGAAGCCAGAAGCCATGCAATATCTATTTCTGCCTGAAGCCATCAGCTCCCTGATCCATGACCAATCTGATCACTGCAGCCTGCAGGGGAAAAATAATATGCAAAATGTCATAATCTACTCAAACAGCTCCTTATAATTCACACACTGAAAACTGGAGGAGAAATGGTGAAAGCATACAGACATCTATGCAAAACGGCCTCTCAGGCTGTCGTCTGGAACTCACAGGGGATTCATAATATATACCGTATAGTGAATCATCATCAATCAATCAGAACACCTGTGTTGGTCCTCAACATGGCTGGTGTAGGACTACAAATGCAACCATGAATACATGGCCTACTTGTGCACAAGACGCAAGTTGGCACCTCGACAGAGTGCAGTTACTATTTTGACATGCCCAGAATCGGGATGCTAGGTTTCCTGTGGTTAACTCCAACTGCCTGATGTGTTATTTATAAAAGAGCAGTAAAGCCAGAGAGAGTCTGACAACAGATGCAATGCCTTATTAAAGAATAAGAAAGAGATGAGAATGTCATGGTTTAAGGCCCAGCCCAAACACAGGAAAGAGTAGTCAAGAATACAGTAGTAAACCAAGCTCACCTAGCGTCAGTTAAAGTGACTATTTTTTAAAATGTTGCATTTGCAGTTATTTTACTGTAATTTAACAACATAATAACCAGCACAGATAGACAAAGAGACATTCATGGATTTATATTTAAAATACATTTTTATTTTCCCCCCTGGACCCAGGGTATGGCAGCTGCATACCCTGCCATACCCAATTGACGCCCCTGATACACAGCAAGGGCAAAGGAGGACAGGGCTTATACTATACACACAACAAGTCACAGGTGAACACAATCAACACAGGTGGAACATGAAGAGCCTGAGGGGAGACTGCCATCTGCTGTGCAGGTAGGGGCAGCACAAGGGGAGACAGGAGCCAGAACATCTGCCATTACTTCATAGCTTAACGTTTGGATCGGTGAATCTGCACAGCCGCTGAGCCGACCCACTTCACGCCGGGGCACCTAACTCCCACGGTTCCTCTGTCTATCCGTGAGCGGTACTACAGAGCGTGACATCACCATGTGACACCAGCAAGTTTACACAACTGTCTGTGTGCCAGAATAGGCATGTTAGGTTTATGATCCGCAGTCCACTGCGTCCAGGCATCCACCATACACTGTTTACGCAACGTGTGTGTGATGACCCCTTCTCAACATACAGAATGGGCATCATACATTTTGTGACATCCACCCTTAAAGCAATTTTAGGATAGCAGAGCTAACAGATATTTTAGATTTTTCTATTTCTGAGCGGTGCTAATCACTCCTACAGTGTACAAACAGATCTGTTTGTATGTACTGTATGTACGTATTTCCCACACAAGGCAAGGCTCATTGGCCAAGCTTCGCAGGACACTTAATGAGATGAACACATAAAAGCACTCTCACTTCACACTGGTTGTGACTTTTTAAAATATATTAATCTAATACAATTTTCTCAAAATGTAATTAGAATAGATTCTCCGGTTTTTGATTAAATAAAATACCAGTCAAAACATTGGCAATCAGTGGACAAAGACTCTTCAAAAGATCAGCATCAGATCCCAAAATCTGCCATGGGTTGGTCTCTAGAGGAGACTGGTGTGACAGGCAGGAGAAGAGAAGAATAGGAAAAGATTGAAACGAGATAGAAGGAAATAAATGTGAGAGAGAACGTCAAACAGTATGAACGAAAGAGAGAGCAAGACAGAATGACAAGTCTGAGAGTGAACGAGAGAGAGGCAAGAAGCCATAACTATTGGTACTCCCAGGATAATACATGGTGAAGTGAGTGATCGCTCTGTCTGGCTGAATATACTGGACTGCTGCTGGACTAGTTACTGGCGATTGCTTCGGATTGCAAACTCCTCAGTGTGTAATTTTGAAAGTGTAAAAAGTATTTTGGATGTACTATACTGGACTTTTAGTAAAGTAAATTCCTTCCCCAGCCACCCTATCCCCTGAAGATAAAAAAAAACATCTCGTCTACAAGCTCACAAGGATACACAACTTCACTGACTGGAATAGGGACTTCTAAAGAATTCTATCTTCTTCTATTTGTAAACTTGCAAAATCTGCATTCTACCACTTTTTCTAGTCACATGTTCAAATACTGGATTCTGATTGGTTTAAAACAGTGGTAAATAGGCCAACAACCCTCTGAGTTTTAACATTTCCTAGATCAATGCGCCTCCCAAACAACCAGAGTCGGAACACTCTGATTGGTCAAATCAGCCAACAGCCCACACCCTCTCATGGTAATTGGCTTACATTTTCAATGAATGTATTATGTCATGCCCACAATATGGATGCTAGGGTTCATGTGGTTAATTATCTTCTCTAAGTGAGGTTGACGCAGAGGGACGCTATGTACAGAAGAGGGCGTCCAGACAGCACTCAATTTAACTGGCCAAAGGTTCAATATAAATTAGTAATGTAACACTACTATCCTTTTGCAGAATTCAAAGATGTTAATGCTCAATGTTAAATTGGAGACGACAACAACACAGCAACAGGCCTTGGGTCTTCATTAGTTTAAATTCTGGTGTAGTTCAATCCACTGTTACAAGTGTGTTGCATTCCTTAGAACATGGATAATATGTACTTTCCCATCTTCTTTTCTATCTCCCTGTGGATCCTTAATGTATTTTTTAAATACATAAGCCGATGCCTGATTCTCGAAGTGAAGTGGAATGCTGTGTGTGTGTGTGTGTGTGTGTGTGTGTGTGTGTGTGTGTGTGTGTGTGTGTGTGAGCGTGTGCGTGCACGTGTCATATTTAAATGAGCACCGTTTACAAAACAATGCAAGGATGTGAAGAACAAGCACACATTTTGCATTCACTTGATGACTCACTGTGCTTTCTTACCAGATGTGGAACTCGAGCATCTTAAGCACCAGCTGCCAAAAGGCTCTGAGTGGTGCTTTGGATGCTGTGAGAGAGCCTCTTAAAGCTGTAAGTGTAACCTAGCAACAATGTGCATGAGTGCATCACAGAATGTTTAGGTATACTAGAATAGGTTCTGGTGTCGAGAGATTAATGCAAATCTATTTGTTTTCTGTTTCAGAATACATACATGCCAAATACAGTTGAATCAAAATATGTAGTCAGTGTGTGACTATTCAGGATAGATTAAATATTTGGTTTAGGACAGAGAATGGACCACAGTCTAGTCAAAGTCTTGCTAGCATTCCTGTCATAGCCACCCTTCAGCTGATGTAGCAGACCAGTGAGTTTACCCAAGAGGGGATGGATTGTTTCCTAGTCAGAGAGAAGATAGAGTGGAACCAATTCCAGAGCGCCACAGTTTGTTGGACAACCCAGAAGTTACCTGATGTTTGAGAGTGGATTTGTGGAGATTACAAGATAATCTCCACTAATCACTTCTATTGGGCCTTGAATACAGGCTTTATTTTCTGTAAATATTTCATACACTATAGAGACCTGAGGGACTACTACCTTACTGTATGATAATTTAATGATCATACAGTAGTCGCTCAGGGCTCTATAGCTTATTAACCTTATTTTTTGCCGATCCGCAACAGCTTGTCGTTCTGCTATATTTCCTACAAAGGTTTTCCTAGAATACTGTAGATACTGTGATTTAAATGGTTAAACGCACCCAAGGAGAGCAATGGAATGTGTGCACAACCTTGAAAATTACACCTTGCACTGAGATCTTCCAACAAAACCTGTCTGTCTGTTGGCCTGCTAAATGTACATTAACTGAACTTAAAACATGGTAGCACGTTGATGATGCATGAACAGTGGAACAATGACAGAGGAGGAACATGGTTCAGTATGGCAAGTTGGTAAAAAGAAGAGATGATTCGTGTTTATGATGGGGGGAAATATGGGCAAAGTCACTAAGGCTATTACTACACTTGATTTAATTAAGGAGATGGGGGCAAAACTATAATTCACCCAAGGGTAACGACAGTAGCAAAGCTGAGGCTGTCCATCAAAGTGCCATTACAATGCAGTTTTATTAAAAGCTCCCAAAGAAGGAAAATTACAGAAGATAGGAAGGTCACCAGCCAGGGGGGCTGGACTCGAGTTATTGTTGCAAGTCTCCGGATCAGAAATCATACGACCCAACCAAAGTTACAGGCTACAGCCATCCTTCAATGACCCAGATTCATCCACATTATAGCTCTCATACCCGCTATAAAACATAGTGGACATGTACAGTATATCTTAATATACAGAATTAACTTTGTCCCAAAGGAGATACACAACAGGGCACTGCCAGAAAGACCCACACCATGCACACGCGCACGCCACGCACACACGTGCGCGCACACACGCGCACACGCACACGCACACAACACACACACACACACACACACACACACACACACACACACACACACACACACACACACACACACACACACACACACACACACACACACACACACACTTTCCTTTAGCAATTATTTTGAGATTGTCGTCAGGGTAAAATCAATTTGGTACTGTTTTTGATGACAATTACTACAACTACAACTGGAGAACAGAACAAAGTTATTATTATCAATCAGTAAAATATGTAGGTTACAAAAAAAACGAAAAAAAACAAAACACTAAAATGCTTTAATGCTTTCCAAAAGATACTGTGATACTGAGACTTTTTATGACCTGCAACTAATTATTTAACAGTAGCAGCCCTAATCCTGAGCCATGGCAATGGTTTGTGCAACATTATGCTAATCTCTTTCTGTCCATTTTTTAACCAGATATTTCTGGTTCATACTATTGTATATCTATTGCTATGGTGTTAAACCTAAAGTGCAGTGAAAACTATATGGATTTCATTTGATCTATGGGACATCTCAGTTCATTAATATAAAATGCTGCACCGCAAACATACCAATCTATCAAAAATAATAGCAAACAACTTGTCTGGGTAATGTGAAATGTTGGCCTCTGCAGGTAATTACATTTTCCCAGCGCCTATTCTTTGCCTCCTCGTCTCGCTGTTCTCAGAGACAATATGCAGGACATTCTTTTGACAGTCATTCTCTCATGAGTAACCAATCTATCGTGACATCCAGATGGTGGAGCTTCCAACTGAACCAGAATGAGCCCTCATGAGAAGAGATGACGGATTGAAATTGTGATGGCCGGGTGCATTTCTTTTTTTCTTATCTCATATTCTCCGTTAATATTTTGGGTCGGATTTCACATTACTTTTCATCATGACCAGAAAATGTAAATAAGAATTTGCAGAAGTCAACTTTCCATTTTGTCATTTTGTTTCAGAAATGTCTGCTCCCAAATGTTGTGTTTAGACAGGAAGGAGTAGAGAGATATGATGCTGGGGCAGAGAGGTGGAAAGGACACAGAAAACATGTTTTGCAGACTCATTATGCAGCTCAACGTTCTCATAACAAGGCCTCACAAGGCTTGTGTCTGGTCACAGACACAAGCAGACAACAAAAGGAAATTCATCAAACCTCATGTCCTTGGAGACTTGCGCACAAGACTGTCTGTATACCTGTAACTGTGTTGTTATGTTGTTTGGTGCGACACATAATGTAAGGGTTTTCTTTCTAGACATATCACACCCACAGAGACACACAGACACAAACAAATTAGATGCTCCTCTCTTCTCTCCAAAGACAGGGTTAGATGTAAGCCAGAAGGACAGAGGACTCAGGACATTTTACATCAATTCTGTTACCATGCCTTTCGTTTCTAGGATAAACACTCTGGATTACTGCCTCACTTTCTCTCAGGTGCCTTCTCAATTTTTCACCAGCTATCTCTGTACATTCTCTCCCTGTATTTCGAGGGCTTGGAGTGAAAAGGGCCTAAGTGACATTGTAATTCTTTTCACAGGACAGCTTTCCATTGATTGTAATTATTTTATTAAAAACAATATGTTTAAGCAATCTATACTTTAATACAGATTAAATACTTTTTTGATTTTTGGTTTTTGTTTATTTATTACAATCAATGAAAAGCCGTCCTGTGAAAAAAGTTAAAATGTCACTTAAGCCATTTTTGCTCCAAGCCCTCGATTTAATAACTCTGCCTTTCTCTGTATTAACTTGTGACAGGCAGAAAGTGAAGGTTTCTGCCTGACAGTGACAGCCACAAAAATGATCTCTCACTGAGCACCACAATGGTGACACGATCACTTGTTGTATATGAGCAATCAACAAGAGTTTCAAGTAAATTACACACTCATCTATCATGGTTCATGCCTGTGCCTCCTGAACATGTGTGTGTGTGTGTGTGTGTGTGTGTGTGTGTGTGTGTGTGTGTGTGTGTGTGTGCGTGCGTGCGTGCGTGTTGCACATGACCCATGACCCTATACTTAGGTGATCAGATTCAGAAGGGTTCTATATAGGCTAAACAAAATATTTTCACAGAGAATAAGAATATAGGGATTATTAAAGTCAGTCTAATACAGAGCAGCTACTGAGAGATTTGAAACCAAGATGGATCTTTGGGTTCCGAATCATCATGCCAAACATATTTTCTAGAGACAGCGAAGTACAGTACTTAAGTAAATGTAGGTTACACGTTACTTTACAATACTGTTTACACCGCAGACATGGTGGGTAGCACCCTCTACAGGTTGTCATTCAGGAAATCGGTCTATAGGTACTCTATTGCAGTCAGTGAACTTCACATTTAGTATACACCTGCGCTCAACAGTGTAACCCCTTGTTGACGCAACAAACGAGAAATACATTTGAATTGTTTTCACTGGTTTGGCGCCTACAGGGATGCTGCCATCTTGCTGGGGTTCACATTGGCTGTGGTCTTTGTCCTTGTGCTGAAGGATGCAGGGACAGCATTTAAATAATGAATCATAGAGCAGAGAAGACATACAGTCATCTATGGGCTATTGTGAATAATTCAACTTGTATGTATGGGCAGAGGCAACAGTGGGAGGGTAAGGATAGATGTAATGATGAGAAGCCTCCAAGGAATATGAGCATACATGGGTTCCCAAGGGGAAATATGCTAGGCCAGAACACACGCCACACAAATATGCACGTACCGTACACACACATGCGTGCACGGACGCGCACACACGTGCGCGCGCACAACTTCCAATTTAAAGTCAAAGAATTGCTAGTAGACGGAGAGACAGTAAAAAAAGAGACGTGTATTATTTAAATCACAGTAACTCATTTTAATATACAAATATAACTTGCGTTGCTTTAATAAAATTCTTTGCTGTAGCAGGGCTCTTGCAAAGTAGAAATTAGTTGGGAAAGTAAAAGTATGCAGAGAACACTTCAAGCAGTGTGGGTTTTACTGCTCGCTGGAGGCACTACATTTTGTTCAGCCCCCGGGTCAGACCCACATTAATAATATATGACCCCATCTACAGTACCAGTGTTGAAAGATTCATCAATGGTACATTTTATTAATGTAACGTAGCATCACATTTGTCAGGGCTTGGGTTGATGTCCTCACAAGTACAGTAATACAAATGTAATACGTGTGTGTGTGCGCGCGCGCGCGCGCGCGCGCGCGCGTGCGCGTGTGTGTGTGTGTATTCTGTAGACGTCCGTTATTCGAAATCTACTTGAGTAAAAGTACAAAAGTATTGGCAAAATGTACTTAAAGTACCAAAAGGAAAAGTACTCATTTGGCAAAATGTCCCATTTCAAGTTTTCAAATGTATGTACGGTAAATATTTTGAAAATAGAAGATCTACAAGCTCACAATGCACATTGTGAGCTTGTAGATCCGCTATTTTAGCACAATTTAACAACACAAATAGTGTGTGTTTTGTAGTAATAATCATAATCACAAATTTCCACATTGTGGACAATAAATGAACTAACTAACTAACATCTATAAAGTAACTAGTTACTAAAGTGTTCAAACAATTGTAGTGGAATAAAAGTACAATATTTGTCACTGAGATGTAGTGAGAGTAAAGAACAGGCATTTGGAAATAGTAAAACTACCTCAAAAGCACATAGCACTTGAGTAAAAATTACTTTGCTACTTTACACCACTGGTGTTTACACTGTGACATTTAGATGCACACCGACGTGTGCCCGGCACAAACACACACACACACACATACAGTACACATGGGCTAATTACGCTCACACAGGCACACAGTCAGTCAAGGGGATAGATCCTGACAAGCGTGACTTTGGCCTCTCGTCTCTCCAGCAATGTGCTAATCACAGGAAATGAGGTCTGAATTGGAAAATAACTACACTAAAAGGTTATTCAAATTGGATGACATGCTTGAGATTCCAAAACCAGCCTGGGATATGAGAGGGAAGTGAAAAAAGTCACAGTAGCCTGTTGGCTCCTTTTCAGATCATTTGGAAGATGGTGTTTTATTAAAAGACCTCTCTACTCCACGAAGAGAAAGGCATTAAGGAAGCCTGTCTAATCCTGTCAAAGGCATGGGGTCAAAGCAGAATAATGTCTGACGGTTATCCCTGAGACATCAGGCGGCGCGTGGGACACATTTTAACAGACACTGTTAGATGTGTGAATTTACATACAGTACGTCTATTCACTCCAAGGCAAGCCTATTTATATAGCACATTTCATCATACACAAAGCAAATCAAAGACGTGCTAAACATAATTATACATACTGTATAGGCTGCGTATCCCTATCAAAACAAGACAAACAAGCTAGGTCTAATAACTTCCATAATCTGCAAGATAGCCCCATTGGTTTCATGTAATGCAGTTTGAATGCATGGTGCCTGCCTACACACCAGGAGCATTTAGTTGTTCAGTTTGTTTGATGGCAGAAAGAACCAGGATGGACCCGGGGACCTGCTGAGCAGATGACGTCCCTACCTTCTGAGTCACTTAGTAATAGCTTGGTTTAGAGATGAATGGATGGCTTCATGCATTTAAATTGAAATTGTTGTTGCTACAACACCCGAACGCCCCTTATACTGTAGTCCCAATATATAATACACTTGTATACAAGTGCAAAGACACACACATCTTGTTTCACATGTGTTTATGTGTGCACATACATGTCAGCCACACACACATTAATGTACTGTAAACTGAAAAGTGTAAATGCGTGCGTGCGACGTGCGTGCATGCGTGCGTGCGTGCGTGCGTGCGTCTCATTTCTCACAGATTCCCAGAAGTGCTCAGTGCTTGTCAGAGACCAAGCCTTCAAGGAGCTCCAAGAATCCATCATAAAAGATATGGAAGGTGGGTGAGTGCACTGTAAAGTGTATAAGACAATACATTTATGGTCACAGAATACCGATAAGACTGCCTGTTGAGTCTAAGGCTGAATCAGAATTCAATTCAAAGGTCCATATCACATAACAAACAAAACATGAAATCAGTCCAACCTACAGCCAGTCCACTATACTGTAGATGCTCACGGTCTGTAGTGGCTGTTGCACCAATGTCTCAAAGAAGAGAACCGATTTGAACTCTTCGCAGGGTTGATTCAAATCCCAAGAACACACGCTGTGCCATCTTGGTACCTTGGTATCTTCAACAGCAAATCATCATTTTATGCAACCTTATGTTTTTGCATGCTGCTAGTCCTGTAATTACTCCACATGTGAGCAGTATACATCGGTGTGCAAAATGTTTTCAAAGGTGAAACCTTGATATCTGAGGAGCAAATTTTTCGCATTAATACCTTTGCATGGGCATACTGTTTGCAATGTTGTCTATGGATGTTTTTGTCATCTGTGAGATCATGAGAGATACCAAGGTATATCTCGCTAAATCTCACTAGACATTGGAAGAATGTTACTACAATACAATTAGGAAATAGGCTACTGCCTTTTTATCATCTTTACTTCTTACAATCATGATGCTCCTCTTTGGCTGATACTTAGTGTTAAAATCAATACCATTCAGGAACAAATCCTCAGGGGCTGTTGTAAAGCACTATGCGGAGAAAAAATACCAAATCATCCATGTAGGGGCGGCATAGCTCAGGGGTAGAGAAACCGTTATTAGAGCGCGAAGGGTTCCCGAAGGGTTCCCAGTTCTAATCCGGGCTCCCCCTGAGTTAATGTCAAAGGGTCCTTGGGCAAGACTCTGAACCCCCAATTGCTCCCGGTGAGTAGGTTGGTGCCTTGCATGGTTTCCTCCGCCACCGGTGTATGAATGTGTGTGTGAATGGGTGAATGTAATGCACAATCTATGTAAAGCGCTTTTGATAAAAGCGCTATATAAATGCACCATTTAACATTTATGTACATAAGATGGTTGACAACAGTATTACCAACGACACAACAAGTTTTATGTTCAGTTTCCTAGACAGACCAATGAAAAGAAAATCAGATCTACAAGCTTATAATGTGTCTCATTACGATGGTTGTGAGCATATAGATCTTCAATTTGGTCCATTTGGTGCAGAAGGAAAAAAGGAGGGGGCCAAGGATAGAGCCCAGGGGGAGCTTGAGAGTTAAGGCCTCTCCATACTTCGACCGAAATGTTCCAAACTCTCGTTCGGTCCAATGCTTTTCAGAAGTCCCGAGGGATATAATTTTATGGTAGAAAAGGACCTTTTGACCGAAAACGGCGGTTTCGGTTAAAGTATGGACAGGTCTTTAGAGAAGCAATGTTTAGATAATAAGTTCTGATGTTCAGGAATACAAAGAAAGTCAGATGGGATAAAAAAAAAAAGTAATTTTGATTCCCGGAGATCTAACAAATCATTTCATTTCCTTATAATATTCTCGTCGTAAGCACTCAGATCTAATCCTTTTTCTCGTCTGAAAATACGTTGATTAACAATTGCCTACAGGAAGTCTGCGATTGTCACTGAGGACCTTATGAGTACATTTTTTGGTTAGGTCTTAGTGCAGTAGACCATCTCCTAATATAATGACTATTGGAAATAGTTTGTACGACAGACAGTACAACCGGTCGCGAAGCTAATGGCTTGCATTAGAAATACTTTATTCTCCCAGGGAGTGATTCATTTTTCATAAACAATCAAATTAGAGAATATTACATACCCTTTCAACTGTCTGTTTTGTTTATTTCTGTTACAAGAAATAACAGGCACCTCCATTTTTTCTTTTCAACCAAACATTGACATTTTCTTATATCCTTGTTCGACCTCTTGAAGAAAGGGGGAAATCTTGCTCTTTCGAACGACAAAGGAGCGTTGGGAGGGTTAGTGACTCACCCCACGGAGGTTAGGGTTAGGGTAAGGGTTGGGTTTGGGAGTCGAAAAGATGACACATAGAAACAGCGAAACGCTCCCTGAAGAAAGAAAGAAATGCAGTCTCTCTTGCAAGTTTTCATCCTTCAAGATTGCTTCGTCTAACATAACATAATTGCTAATTAATGGTAATTAAAATGTTCCATTCACCACACTAATAAACTCTGTTCCCAGTAAATGCCTGGCATTATGAAATCCATAACTGAGTTACTTGTTCATCTATGAAACATGAACATCAGTTACCTCTACCCCGCCATTTGATATTCAAGTTGTAATGTACTGTATTATTGTTTATAGTCCTCCGTTTCTCAATTCCCAGACATCAAAATACTTTTTCATCCTTTTAGTGTTGTGTATATGTTTTTTCATCCGAGGTGTTGATCAAGAATTAACTGCAGCATTAGCTGTCTCAATCAGGAAACCTACGGTACAAACAATGTTATCCATCCTAGCAAATTATAAGTGGCACTAATACCCAGGCCATTCTCTCTAATACCCAGGTCTCTCTCTCTCTCTCTCTCTCTCTCTCTCTCTCTCTCTCTCTCTCAGAGTCTGGTATGCAGCTGGACCGCTAGGCCAGGAGGCACCCCACCCACAGTGTTCTTTGTCAAGGTTTGTTATCAGACACCACCAACTGCAACTACAGTACGCGTATGAGTAGAAGGTGTCTTAGGTAACCAGCTTGCTGTGGTGGAAAAAGTACTCACATAGAGAAACACTCTGTTACAAATATATGTCCGGTATTCAAAATGTACTGGGTAAAAGTAAAAGTATGAAAGTGTTGGCATCAAAATGTACTTAAAGTACCAAAAATAAAAGTATAAAATGTTTGAAAATAGCAGGTCTACAATCTCACAACAAGTCGCGATGCGAGGCGTTGTGAGCTTGTAGATCGTCTATTTTCAATAGCCTGGGTATAGGGCTAAGGTGGTTAATGTATGTTTTATAATAATTATCATTTATATCTTTAAAGTAACTAGTAACTAGTAAGTTTTCAACGAATGTTGAAGTGAAAAGTGGACAGAAGTGCAGGAGGGGACAAGGGCCACTGACAGTATGGACAGGATAGATGTGCTCACACTGCACCACACATCTAATAGAGCTGTGACTGCCTAGTCTCTGGGAGTGAATTTCCCTTTAGACAGGAATCGAAAGGTCTCCGGTTCGTCCTCCTGCGCCCATCAGTCTATGACGAATTAAAGTGTCCCTGAGAAAGCCACTTACTCCCCCGGCCGCTGTATCAATAGCACGCACAGCACACCTCCTAATAGTTAGGATGGGAAAATGCAGAGGACACATTTCATGCATGTGCAAATGTAGTGTAAAAAATCACATACTTATACATAAGTTTCATAAAATCCTTATTATGAGAGAGTTTTAAGTCTGGTTCCAAGCCAACCATCGTTGAGATGGATCGTGACCATGAAATGTTTGATTTGGATTAAAAAAAATGAAACAATTGAAAATAAAAATAAAATAAAGAAATACAAAAATGGTGAAAATACATTTTCAAAATCATTAAAAATGTCTAATCTCCAACAATTGCAAAACTAGCAGCCTCGCAAAGCTTCGCAATGTTATTTTTTAAATAAGCCACATGAACCGTAGCGTCCCTATTCTGAGGAACAAAGTATGCTTTAGGCAGTTACTGATTTATTCTTTCAGGGAGTGATTTATTTTTCATAAACAATCAAATGAGAGAATATTACTATTACCCTTTCTACTGTCTGAATACTTTATTTATGCCAGTTACAGCCTAGCAATGAGAACAATACATTAAGAAATAAGTGGCACTTCCGCTTTTCTTTTCAACAAAACATTGTCTATTCTGTATGGTTTAAGCAGTTACAGTGCACCTGACAAGGCATCCCTATACTAGAATAAGGGCAACACAAGGTACAGAGGTAAATGAATGTGATGCATGGATGTAGCTTTGTCATCAACCAACAACAGATCCTTCTCAACGAGTGATTGTTTTACAGTTGCTGGCATGAACCACTATACAGGCATTGCATTGGTAGAACATAAATAACAAGAAGGCATTTGGCAGTAGTGCAATCTAATCTAATTTAGCAGAGGGCAAAGAGAGCATGGTTTCAGCTGACAGGGGGTTCTGCCGTCAATTTCCCACCATTGCTTGTCAACTTTGACAAGTGTCCCCAAAACCTCAGGGAGGCTTTTTGTTAGTTTAATCTGGAGATGGTTGCATTTCTTTAATGGCCAAAGCAGCCTAACAGTCAGTTTGACAGTCAGCGTGTCTGGCTGCTGAAATATTGCTGAATACTGAGTTCATGTTTAAGTAACCAAACTGAATTGTGCTGAGTTTAGCTCAGTTTATGGCCATAGAGAGCCTCCAAACAAATCCACCATATAGACCCAGACTAGAAAGCATTGCAAAGCGTTGTGGCGCATTGTGAGCCTGTAAAGCTCACTGTACTACCGGGCAAAATATAGGTGATCTACGGTATATAAGCCTTGTAAAACACCTACATTTGCTGGAGAGATTTGGTTGGTGTAGAGCAGTGTTTCTCAATCTTTTTTGGCTTGAGTACCCCCTTTCCATGATTTCTGAATCTAAGTACCCCTTTACCCGACAACAACATTTTGCTTATAAAACTGCAATTAAAATATAAATAAATAGTGGTATGCTATGATAAACCCCCATTTCAAGAGTATAAAATAACAAAAAATGAGGTGAACGAGTTTCAAACGGTGCCTTTTCTTGTTTTCAACATGTGGTCATAACATTTTAGTCAGGTTTTCATGTCAATAACTTCCAAACAACTTTAAGTCAACTTTAAACTCATGCTCATATCAAGTTTCTCCATGTGTCTTCATTAAACACAAGAGTACATGTTTTTCCCCTCCTAATTCAATTGTAGTTAATTCTTTAATTATGAACAAGCATGATTTATACTAGTTTTCCTTTTTGAGGGCATTTTCTGAGTACCCCCTGCAGTACCTTCGCGTACCCCTAGGGGTACACGTACCCCCATTTGAGAAACACTGGTGTAGAGGGAAAAAAGGATGGGGCCAAGGATAGATTCCTGGGAACCCAGACAACGGTTACACCCCGCCACTCCGACATGTCTCCTTTCTGACATGTCTCCATTCCGACACTAACCCTATCTCTAACCCTAACCCTAAACTTAAAGCTATACTGTGTAAGTTGCTCAACTAGTGGTCTGTAGCAGTATAGCAAACCGTGGTCGCGTCTGCTTTTTTCGGCCGTTTTTCGCCGCGGACCGGGCCTTCAGACCACCGCGTCCGCCTCGCCTCGCCGAGACGCTTTCAATGAGGTCTCCCGTGTCCCTCTACGAGCAGCGGTTGGGGAGTTACATGCTAGACTTCTAGACCAGTGTAAACAAAGCTGTTGAAGCAAGCTATTTCCTGAAACGCAAGATGCACTGTAATTGGCCGGTAGTGTATCATGTGAGCACAGTAAAAGACCCAAAACTTAGGAAAGCCTTGACTAGGTACAGACTCAGCGAACACAGCCTTGCAATAGAGAAAGGCCGTCACAGACAGACCCCACTCCCAAGGGAAGATAGGCTATGTACCCACTGCACACAAAATGTGGTAGAAACAGAGCTACACTTTCTAACCACCTGCCCACTATACCAAGACATCAGAGACGCATACTTCCCACAGATTACACACACCCGAAGTGATTTTGAAAACTCGACCAATGATGAAAAACTCCCATACCTACTGGGAGAAATACAACAATGCGCAAACACAGCAGCAAGATTTGTGAACTGTTGCGACAAAAGAAGGCTAGAAACACAACCACCCTAAGGACTACAAACCATGGACTGACATCTAGACCTACTGCACATACAGTATGAAACAGAGCGGATACAAAATACCTGTATTTTGAGGAAAATAATGCTGCTATTTGTACCCTGTATATAAAATGTCACAATGCGACATAGCTCTGTTTACACAATGCTGTACCCCCTCCAACTGTATATGTTCCCCATTTTCAACTGTTTTTTATTGTATTTGTGATACTTGCTTTGGCAATGTAAACGTATGTTTTCTCATGCCAATAAAGCTCCTTTGAATTGAATTGAATTGTGTGTATGATCTGCGATGTGATTGGCCAACATATACACAACGTATACAGATGATGCAGATTACGTCATTTTGCCGCGAAATTCTCCCCCCCTCACGGCTCATAGAAAACATATAAAGAGAAGGCTTCAGAAGCTGAAAATAACGGAGTGGAGTGGGTGTTCTAAAACTTTAGCGATTTAACAGTTAGGACAATTTTAAGATTTGTTTGTTTTATAAAAAAAGTTACATGGTATAACTCCCTATGGAGTGTCGCCACTCCGACAATAAGAAGTCAATTTCGGAGTGGCGACATGTCGGAATGGAGAGCGACTCCCCCAGACAACAAAGTATATGTTGTTAATGTAAACGTATGTTTACTTTTTTAGAGAGAGATTTTAATTTTCTTATTTGAAATTTAAACAGCCATAGTTTTTTATGAACAAAAAATTATTGTGCTTTTCCTATCCTGTCTAATTTCCCTGTGGAAAATGACAGTCTGAAAGTGTCTGAGAGTGATGGTGTTCCCAGGGTGGAGAATAATGGAGATTGCTTCCTCTTTTCTCCTCTACTGCTTGCTACTTCTCTGGAACCTAATTAGAAATTTGCAGCAGGCAGGTTCGGCCGGGAGTAGTCAAACTACACATGATGAGATACTGATTTACCTTTTCTTTACTCTACCTTTTCATGCAGTTTGCCAAAGATACTTTTGGGGGCATGAAACTGAAGCAATTGGGTGGGGGTGGAACAAACCTGTATGGGTCTCCAGACGAAATGTTACCAGATTACATAGGTATACATTGGTTGATGCAGTAGCTGGTCAGCTACGGTAGCTTCCATTACTTTGAGAAACATTTCTGTATTATTTCACAGTAAAATAAGTTAACCGTTTTACAATTAGGACCTAATTGCAAGGTCCTAACCCAAATTATTAGGTGATGAAATAATCACTGCCCAAGCCCTTTTAATGCCTACGGATCATTAGACAAACTTTTAGACATTCCAGGTGACGTCACCTGTATAGTCCATTTAGTTCAATGGGGGAGTGGTGCTAGCTTGAGGATTGGTCAAGCTTCACATGACAATTTGGCTATCCAGACAATAAATAGGTAACTACACTCACAATTTCCCACAATTGCATCATTCTAGTATATGCCTCGATATTATTACGTCACCTTTTGCCCCTCTCTGACTGGTAATTTATTTCAGGTCGCACTTATTGCTGGTCCCTCATTGGCTGTTGATGGTGATGATGATGTCACACTATGTTTTTTTAGGGGTTTCCCATTGGATGACGTCACTCTGTTTTGCAAGGGTTTTCCCATTGGATGACGTGAGCGTAGACTCAGACAGACACTCACAGAGAAACTTAGATACTACTGACACGGCCGATTTCAGTTTCATCATGTCAAGTGAATTATAGTATAATAATAATGTGTCTTTGTAGCATGCTTGTTTCAACAGATCTGGGAGCAGCTCAGTTCGGGCCGAACTTTTACAACATTCTTTGGATTATTTGGGGGGAAAGCAACATGGTCAGCCAGCACATGTGTAACAGTTGCATCAGTAAACCTCATGGAAACCACTACATTGCATGAAGGCACCCGTTGAAGTGAATTCAGTGGGCACTGTCAATGCCAGAACATAGTAATTTATTTATACATAAAATAACACTGATTATGTTTAATTATGTAATGAACAATTACCGGCTTTTTCCCATCACTAATTCACTCTTTAGAATGCTTTAGACAACACAGGCGGCTTGCAGGCTGAACACACTTTGAGTAGGCTAGTGGAGATTCTACACTCTTGATGCCACAGCATTTACCATAAAGTGCTGGCCTCTGGAGAGAGAACAATTTCAACATTTATTCTTTTAGTGGGTTGGCTTAACAAAATTACCGAAACGAAGCGGATAAAAGCGCCAAACTTTTTTTTGAGGCTTCTTTAGGACCTAACGATGGATTCTAGCCTTGGGTACCAAACTTTATTTTGAAGTTTACCCATAGAATTATCCATATCAAGTTGGGCTCCCATCGACTTTCTATACAGGAGGAAAATACCCAGAAAAAAAATCTGCTTTAAGTAGGATGTGAGGGGTCTAACTAGGGGTTTGTCATGATTCTGAATCCATTGCAAGCATTTGTTTTGCACATAAAACTTTCCTTGGGCTAGAAATGGCCCCCAAAAACACCCAAATAACTGTGAAAAATGATGACTCCATTTCTAGCCCAATGAAAGTTTTTTGTGCAAAACAAATGCTTGCAATGGATTCAGAATCATGACAAACCACCGAGCAATCTTCGTTCTACTCTCACCTATGGTCATGAAGTGTGGGTCATGACCGAAAGTATAAGGTCGCGGGTGCAAGCGGCCGAAATGGGTTTCCTTAGACGGGTGGCTGATATCTCCCTTAGAGATAGGGTGAGAAGTTCAGTCACCCGAGAGAGACTTGGAGTAGAACCGCTGCTCCTACACTTGGAAAGGAGTCAGCTTACGTGGTTCGGGCTAGTACGGATGCCCCCCGAGCGCCTTCCTAGGAAGTGGGAAGATGCACGTCCCACTGGGAGGAGACCCCGTGGCAGACCAAAGACCAGATGGAAGGATTATATCTCCAAACTGGCTTGGGAACACCTCGGTATACTCCCTGAGGGAGTGGAGGAAGTTGCTCGGGATAGGGAAATCTGGAAGTCTCAGTTGGAACATCTTCAACCGGATAAGTGGTTGAAGATGGATGGATGGATGGAGACAGACAGATACAGATAACTCCATATTTCCGATTTTTAATGAAAGCAGTCAATGAGTCACTCAGGTCCACCACGCTGAATGTAGTCCATCTCTTCCATCGTCACCGGTCTCCTCCTGTATCTCGAAGGGAGCATCTGAATAGAGGCCAGGGTGTCTGGCGTGCCAGGAGGCGGGGTCACAGGCCCTGGGGGTGTCGATATCGTCCCACTGGGAGGAGACTCTGCTGCGGCTGGAGGGGGACTAGGAGAACTCTGTGATGGGAGGTTGACCGTCAATTTCTTCAATGCCTCTTGGGCATTTGGTTTTGGGATGCCGTTCCTTCTGGGAAATCTAATCAGAGGGATATGAGGCCGTACAGCCCGAACAGCGGATGTTCGACCGATGGGAGCCGCCATTCTGGAACTGACAATGCTCCCCATGACGCCCTCACAGGTTTACATCCAAGTAACAGTGACTCTGAAGTCCTCTTGTGATAATAGCGACTTTAAGCTTTTGGCGGCTACGGCAGATGACAACGGCAACCGGAAATTATCATCACTCCATAAACCTGCCGTCGTCGCAGCCCTCTCTACAACGCCTGAAACTCCCTTCCCACGTTGTGGCTGCAACTTCTGCTGAATATACGCGTCGCCATGGGAACCAAAGAGTTCAGTAAAAGCGGTGGGAACCCGTCGCCGACAGCTGGTTGCTTAACGATTTGGACCGCTACGGCGATTACATCATAGCAGCCATAGTCCCGCCTCGCATCGCGGTTGTAGAAACGGGCTGCTTAATGAACCTAATAGTCAAGACAGCTGATCCAAGGTCAAATGTTCAGGCCATACTACCGTTCTCAATATGGGAACATTTCCAAAGGATTTCTATCTTTAATTACTTGCGCAAGCAGAGCCCGCAAGTACTGCGATCGTCTGGGTATGTGTGTCGGTGTACCCCCTTGTTGAAGACCGTAGCCCAGTCAGGGACCAGCATTTTTTGCAACGTCATCATTAACAGCCAATGAGGGACCAGCATTCCTAGTGATGCCACTGGTGATGTCAGCAAGTCATCATTAACAGCCAATGAGACCAGCAGAGCACACCTCATGGCGCGCTCTGCTGGCGGACAAGTGGGCCATGTATGGCACAGCTGCTGACATCAGTATGACATCACACAGTACACAAATGAGCACTATATAAGAGTGGCATTATCCACCGAGAGTGGTGAGATGCAAGCAGCTTTCAAGGAGAGAACCCATAGAGATTACACGCAACCTGGGTGTGCACGCAGTCTGTAGACAAATACAGATGGAGAGAGATTCACCCAATGACGGTAGAAACATCATCTTGGATGAGGAGTTCTCGTGTCACTGTTGCTATGACATACTGGTGAACCCCACAACGTTGAACTGTGGTCATAGCATCTGCCGTCACTGTCTGGCTCTGTGGTGGGAGTCTTCACGCAAGAATGAGTGTCCTGAGTGTCGAGAGAAGTGGGAGGGATTCCCAAAGGTCAACATACTCCTGAGAGATGCAGCAGACAAATTGTTCAGTGACATTGTGCAAAGGAGGAGAGCAGAGATTCAGGCTGACTCCCAGATCTCTCGCAGTCTGCTGTTGTTCGAGATATATGGTGACACTTTATGGAGACCGAATACCAACCAGGACAGAGGAGCTGGCTTCTTCGTCGCTGGAGTACTTACTGCACTCACATGTGTTGCTGTGATGCTGTTGGTGTATCACTGGAGCAGTGGGGAGGGTGAGCAGCATGACCTGCTGATCAGCAAACCTGTGATGCTTTGGACCACAGAGGAAGTCCTCTCTTGGCTTGGACACCTGGGGCCCTGGGCCCAGCTCTACACACAACCCTTCCAGCAAGAACATGTCAATGGACGGTTACTGCTGATGTTGGGGGAGGAAGAACTGTCCAGTCCTAACTTTAATATAACGAATCGGGCTCACAGACAGCACATTCTGTTTGAACTAGACAGAGTTAAAACCCTGGGGCTCAAACCACCACAGAATCTCTGGGAATACACTGCGGTTAATACAGTGAAGTCTCTATTCTTGCTGTCTTCTCTGCGGGACTCCCCTCGACTCACACTCTTCTACCTGTACCTCTTTGACTATCCCGAAATCTTCCTTCCTTTCCTGCACACATGCTGTCCAGCTGTCATGCACACTGACCAACCAATGGAGAACAACCTCCCTCTCGCCACACAGTTGGAACCCACCTGGCACCAATGGGCAGAGTTTCTGGTGAAGTACATCCTGCTTCCATACCAGCTGATAGCAGAGTTTGCTTGGGATTGGCTAGCAGTCCACTACTGGACTTCTCGATTTATCATTGTTTATGCCATGCAGCTGTCTGCGCTTGAAGTGTGTGCCCTGTGGAGACTCTGGAAAGGAGCCATGATCAGGACACTGCCAAGCAGGATGTGGAGCCACATGTGGAGCCACTTGTGGGACACCTTAATTCGGCGCTTTGCCGTTGCCCTTCTTTGGCCTTTCACTCCCCAGTTTGTGTGCAATCGTCTGTTTTACTGGGGTCTCTACTTACACGCTATAAACCTGGGTCTGGGGATCTTAACGGTGATGCATCAGCTGCTGTACCCATTGAGACAATTGCTGCAGTGGAATGCACTTTAAGTCCAAATACCAGTTGATGATGATGTTTGTTGCCAAAATAAATGGCCAGAAATTCAGTTTCTGTGGGACCTGGGATATGAGAGCTCTTACTTTTGTTTCATGTCTCTCTAATGGAACAATGCAAGAACTGAACCATAGAAGAAGTAAGCTAAACCAAAACACAGATTTGACACAGATTAAGACAGTCAGAAGTCAGCGCACAGTCACAGGCCCTGGGGGTGTCGATATCGTCCCACTGGGAGGAGACTCTGCTGCGGCTGGAGGGGGACTAGGAGAACTCTGTGATGGGAGGTTGACCGTCAATTTCTTCAATGCCTCTTGGGCATTTGGTTTTGGGATGCCGTTCCTTCTGGGAAATCTAATCAGAGGGATATGAGGCCGTACAGCCCGAACAGCGGATGTTCGACCGATGGGAGCCGCCATTCTGGAACTGACAATGCTCCCCATGACGCCCTCACAGGTTTACATCCAAGTAACAGTGACTCTGAAGTCCTCTTGTGATAATAGCGACTTTAAGCTTTTGGCGGCTACGGCAGATGACAACGGCAACCGGAAATTATCATCACTCCATAAACCTGCCGTCGTCGCAGCCCTCTCTACAACGCCTGAAACTCCCTTCCCACGTTGTGGCTGCAACTTCTGCTGAATATACGCGTCGCCATGGGAACCAAAGAGTTCAGTAAAAGCGGTGGGAACCCGTCGCCGACAGCTGGTTGCTTAACGATTTGGACCGCTACGGCGATTACATCATAGCAGCCATAGTCCCGCCTCGCATCGCGGTTGTAGAAACGGGCTGCTTAATGAACCTAATAGTCAAGACAGCTGATCCAAGGTCAAATGTTCAGGCCATACTACCGTTCTCAATATGGGAACATTTCCAAAGGATTTCTATCTTTAATTACTTGCGCAAGCAGAGCCCGCAAGTACTGCGATCGTCTGGGTATGTGTGTCGGTGTACCCCCTTGTTGAAGACCGTAGCCCAGTCAGGGACCAGCATTTTTTGCAACGTCATCATTAACAGCCAATGAGGGACCAGCATTCCTAGTGATGCCACTGGTGATGTCAGCAAGTCATCATTAACAGCCAATGAGACCAGCAGAGCACACCTCATGGCGCGCTCTGCTGGCGGACAAGTGGGCCATGTATGGCACAGCTGCTGACATCAGTATGACATCACACAGTACACAAATGAGCACTATATAAGAGTGGCATTATCCACCGAGAGTGGTGAGATGCAAGCAGCTTTCAAGGAGAGAACCCATAGAGATTACACGCAACCTGGGTGTGCACGCAGTCTGTAGACAAATACAGATGGAGAGAGATTCACCCAATGACGGTAGAAACATCATCTTGGATGAGGAGTTCTCGTGTCACTGTTGCTATGACATACTGGTGAACCCCACAACGTTGAACTGTGGTCATAGCATCTGCCGTCACTGTCTGGCTCTGTGGTGGGAGTCTTCACGCAAGAATGAGTGTCCTGAGTGTCGAGAGAAGTGGGAGGGATTCCCAAAGGTCAACATACTCCTGAGAGATGCAGCAGACAAATTGTTCAGTGACATTGTGCAAAGGAGGAGAGCAGAGATTCAGGCTGACTCCCAGATCTCTCGCAGTCTGCTGTTGTTCGAGATATATGGTGACACTTTATGGAGACCGAATACCAACCAGGACAGAGGAGCTGGCTTCTTCGTCGCTGGAGTACTTACTGCACTCACATGTGTTGCTGTGATGCTGTTGGTGTATCACTGGAGCAGTGGGGAGGGTGAGCAGCATGACCTGCTGATCAGCAAACCTGTGATGCTTTGGACCACAGAGGAAGTCCTCTCTTGGCTTGGACACCTGGGGCCCTGGGCCCAGCTCTACACACAACCCTTCCAGCAAGAACATGTCAATGGACGGTTACTGCTGATGTTGGGGGAGGAAGAACTGTCCAGTCCTAACTTTAATATAACGAATCGGGCTCACAGACAGCACATTCTGTTTGAACTAGACAGAGTTAAAACCCTGGGGCTCAAACCACCACAGAATCTCTGGGAATACACTGCGGTTAATACAGTGAAGTCTCTATTCTTGCTGTCTTCTCTGCGGGACTCCCCTCGACTCACACTCTTCTACCTGTACCTCTTTGACTATCCCGAAATCTTCCTTCCTTTCCTGCACACATGCTGTCCAGCTGTCATGCACACTGACCAACCAATGGAGAACAACCTCCCTCTCGCCACACAGTTGGAACCCACCTGGCACCAATGGGCAGAGTTTCTGGTGAAGTACATCCTGCTTCCATACCAGCTGATAGCAGAGTTTGCTTGGGATTGGCTAGCAGTCCACTACTGGACTTCTCGATTTATCATTGTTTATGCCATGCAGCTGTCTGCGCTTGAAGTGTGTGCCCTGTGGAGACTCTGGAAAGGAGCCATGATCAGGACACTGCCAAGCAGGATGTGGAGCCACATGTGGAGCCACTTGTGGGACACCTTAATTCGGCGCTTTGCCGTTGCCCTTCTTTGGCCTTTCACTCCCCAGTTTGTGTGCAATCGTCTGTTTTACTGGGGTCTCTACTTACACGCTATAAACCTGGGTCTGGGGATCTTAACGGTGATGCATCAGCTGCTGTACCCATTGAGACAATTGCTGCAGTGGAATGCACTTTAAGTCCAAATACCAGTTGATGATGATGTTTGTTGCCAAAATAAATGGCCAGAAATTCAGTTTCTGTGGGACCTGGGATATGAGAGCTCTTACTTTTGTTTCATGTCTCTCTAATGGAACAATGCAAGAACTGAACCATAGAAGAAGTAAGCTAAACCAAAACACAGATTTGACACAGATTAAGACAGTCAGAAGTCAGCGCCAGAAATAAGCCCTCTACCACCCTGCTCTCCATAATACTTTTCACAGGTCATGCTGAAATGTTACATCAGGTTAGAATGCAGGTGATTCAGATAGCAGAAACGGGTTGTGAAGAAAGATTAGTCTAATAAGTACGGTGTGTTTCCTAATTAGCAGCAGAAAGCTTTCTAGAGTTGTGATATTATTTAAGTGACTGCTGGTGGGTCAGGGGATATACTGCTATTTCTTCTTTTTTCCTTTCTTTTTTTCTCTCCAATTTGTATTAAGGACGCTCGTCACTTTAGTTAGGTCACGAGGAGTAGGATCAGTTTGCAATTCCCCATTACAATACACGTTTCCTTTCCAAAATGATTCATCAATTATGACATACAATGCCCAAGCTGGGCTTTAGCAGTCACATTTTCAATACCAACTTAAGTTGCTGTTGAAATATCACATGTATAAAACCTTTCTGTGCAATTCTTGCAGTGCTTCAGTATTGTAGGTGCTGACTTCTCTGTAATTGGTATACAGTATTATATACATAAATAACCAGATGGCAACAACAAACTTCACATTCTGGCTTCTGACTTTTGAACCTAGTCTAACAAAGATGAATGAATCTAGCCACACAACCAATTCATAGCATTTTGCCTTTATATAATTTTGTGTTTTAGTGTATTTGAATACACCCTAAGACAGCCGAACGAATTCAAGAACTGAATTTTATTGTATTCAAATTATCTGATTGTATCTGTATCTGATCACATTTCCAATGCCAATTTGTTCCAGCAAAACTAAAAGTTATCAACTGAACATTTTAATTTACTCCTAATGCCTTATAGCACATCTAGGATATTGTTATTGTACAAAAAAATACAAACAAAATATTAAAATAACACGCAGTCAGATGGAGGGCTTGATTTTCTTCTTCGACTTGACCAACAGAGGCTTAAAGGCAGCCTCACAACATGGGCAGATGGGACTGAACTTGCAGAATATTGATAAACACACGGAACACACGTGACCAATTTCAACGAGGTTACGGTGGCAAAAGCACGCAGGCCTGTAGTCTACGTCTACAGGCGGCGGCAGCACCAGCTGCGAGCGTTGGTCGGCATCGGGCAGAAATATCCACAAGAGGTACTGCGCCAGGGCAATCTTCTGTGGCACTTTCACGTACAAGCCTCCGGTCATGTCACAGGCCTGCTGAAGAAGACTCGAGTCCAAGTCCAGCACACAGGCATCTATCAAGATGTTCTGCTTCTGAGCAGCGAAAACCACGTTCATGAAGTTCGTGTACTGGAGAGCACAGTCTTCTGCTGCTGCACCAGCTACCTTTACCACCAATATTCTCGATTTCATTTCTTGTGAAGCTTCCAGTTCCTTTGTGACTCTGTGAATGTAGCAGAGAGCTTTCGCAAGGGATCCAGTCAGTAAGGTATGAGTTGAATGTCCCTTTACCTCAACTCTCGACATGATATTCCTTATACCCTCAGTAATAAGGTCATTGGCCACCGACAAAAGTTCATACTTCCCATTCCCGCTTGAGGATGGAACGTGTTCCGCGGGGCCATCCCCAGCACCGCCCCGATCCCTGCAGTTCTTGCTGGGATACAGGAAGTAACTGTCCTGACAGTGGCTGGCGATAACGGCCAATTTGTTTGTCCTGGACATGACCATGTGCGCGTTACCAACCACCATGACAGCGTCTAAACACTTGGATAGGGTGATCTCCGCATCTCGCTGCTGAGCTTGCTGTCCCCACCAGACGGGATTTACATCCACAACGATGACTAGCAGATTGAACTCATCCTCCAGTGGCATAACGAGGGCTAGCACTTGGGCGTAGGGGAGGGAGTCATGGATACCATATGGAAATGAGCGAGCTGTTCAACAGAGGGGATTCCCGTTGTGTGTGCTTCAGCCTCTGTTCTCCCAGTCATATACTCTAGACTGACCAGAGCTCACGCAAAACAAATAGTTGCCTAACAATACCGATTTGTGCACTCAATGCCGATTTGTGCAAAATGCATAGCGGCTACGTGAGTACATGAGTAATCTGGGAACCAATAGTCAAATGAAAAACGGCACCCTCTCTGTTTTGTTCCCTTTCAGTTGACTCTGGGGGGGGAAATAAAATGGGTAGGTGATGTGGAGGAAGTTGTCTGGGTCTGATCTGTCTCAAATCTCATCTTCCAGTGGGGAGCTTGTTTTCATTCCCACTAGCAACACTTCTCCCAAGGAACAATAGAACATGGATGCTATTGCTGTAGACGAGGAGCAATTTGCTCTTAATCACACAATATTTTACATGGAAAATCTCTTCAGTATGAAGTACTTGATAGATCGGCGAGATGTTTTGGCATGTTTGCGGACTGGATTTGGAAAAGCCTAATTTATCAAGCTTGGCCAACCGGAAAGATGGTTATGTACGTGAACGATGGTTATAATCGTTTTGGTTATAATAAGTCCACTTGTTTCTATAATGGAAGAACAAGTTAGAATGTTGACAGACCAAGGCATTTCCGCAGCATACGCTACGCAGAGCGAAATGTAGCTCTGCCATTTTGGCTAAGTCATGACAACGCAGCAGCAAGTATATAAATCACAGACATTATGAGACATACCAGTATTTAGTCTTACAGGAGTAATTCCCCACCCCCAAAATGACTTATTTTCTTATCAATTACACAGCCAATAAAGCCTTGAATTTCTAATATAATAATAATAATAATATAATTTGATGACCGGTGGAGTGACTCAATGCCGGTCCTCCAATTATTAGCTTAGGAATGCAAAAACATTCAGGCTTCATGGGGTGTGTAATTGATAAAAAGTCATTTTTTGGGGGTGAACTACTCCTTTGAGAGCTTAAAGTGAGCTGAAGTGTATTTAATTGTTATTTTTTTGTTACGGTCTGATCATATTGAATGATCAGACCGTAATGACTGGTTGGAATAACTTGGAAATGGAGTTAAAAGAACTCTGGGGATTTTCAGTGTAAATTGGGAGTCCTAAAGATTAAAAGAAAATGCTTCCATTTCTAAACTCAGAATTACAGACACAGGTACTTTGGGACACATCGTCTCTATTTATCTTAAAGTAATGCAGTACTTTGTCGAACAGTATAACACAATTAGCAAAAATAGAAGACCTTCAGCTCTCAACAGGTCACATCGCTATTTTGCTATTTTTGAAAGATTTTAAGCGAAAGTTGTTACTTGTCGGTCTGTCTATGGGTTTTATAAATATTGAACAATGAAGTATTAACAAGAGTTTGTGACTAAATGATCGATTGGATCCAACTTCGTATGCTCTCCCTGATCAGTGGATTGTCTGATTCAAACACTGAGTTGTACTACGGTCTCCAAAATAAAAGTACAATAAATATATTCTTTGTTAGTTCAATCATTTCATTGTGTCTCCGTTGTGAAGAACATTCATAGACATTCTTATAATAACTCTATTAGCAAAGCCGGACAAACCCTGCCCCAGTACTCCCCAGTAGTAATGTTAGACACATGACATGCATCTACCGGCATAAGACTGGCACCAACAATCATTCAAGTCATTGATATAACTTCTGGGAAACAGGACTTTTATCAATGTGTGTGTTGGGGGGTGGGGGTGGGGGGCAGCTAATGTGAACAGCACAGGTGCTACGATTATGTAGTTCATCACAGCAAACGTGTACCGGTATATACAAACTATGTAACTGTGTAATCTAAAAGACAAACAAAAGCACAACAGACAGACACACATTATGGACATACTCACACAAGAACAGGGCTTGTGAGTATAAATAATGACCACATTGAATCTATTGGAACACAGCAGGTTATTTTTCCCACGTCCTGAGTACGCCTAACGTTTTGTACAGTACAAGGTTTCCACCTGACAGTGAGGATATGTGAACAGTACAGCTGTTAATGCATGATGACCAATCAAATGATGCCAGCTGTGAAGACGCCCTCCTGTGAAGCAGATAAAAACACACTGTTTTAGACACACAGCAGCACACAAACTTCAAACTTTCAATTTGGTTCCTGTACTCTGTTCTTGTTATTCTTTTATCTTTTTCATACTTCTCTGTAACTTTGTAAATAACCTTATACTGCTGTGCTTCCTCTGGGCAACTGATTTTCCCCCTTGGGATAATAAAGGTATCTATCTATCTATCTATCCTAATTATAAATCATTTAGCAATGGACCACTGGGGATCCCGGGCCCCACTTTGAGAATCATTATGGTTTGGTATGGTGCCATATGTCTAACCTCATAGGGTTCCAGATAGTTCCATATGGTTGCACCTTTTGTCTAACCTCATGTTATGCTGCTTTTTAATAGGCTACTATGTGTGTATATATATTTGAAGTATAGGGTTTTTAAGTGATTATTGGTTCTTTATAAAACCATTATGTCTATGGCATCACTTTGAAGAATCAGTCTCATAGTTCCACGTGTCACCTGTTTGTGTGTGTGTGTGCGTGCGTGCGTGCGTGCGTGCGTGTGTGCGTGCGTGCGTGTGTGTGTGTGTGTTTGTGTAGGCACCATGCATACGGCTGAGGTGAAGCTAGAGCGTGGATCCTGTCCAATGTTCTGGTACGACTTCAACGGTCGCTGCTACAAGTACGTTGGTTCACGCATGTTCTGGGCCCAAGCGGAGGTGAACTGCCTGGGTCAAGATGCCAACCTGGTGTCCATCCGCAGTGCTGAGGAACAGAACTTTGTCCAAACCCTGGTCAAGAACTTTGACCCATTGGAGGGATACACCTGGATTGGACTGAGTGACATTCATTGGGAGGGTGTGTGGATGTGGTCTGATGGCTCCAGACTGACCTACACCATGTGGGATAAAGGACAGCCAGACAAGACAAATGGTGGGAGTGAAAACTGTGGGCTTATTACTAGAACTAAATGGGCTGACTGGGGATGTTCTAATACCATACCTTCTGTTTGTGTGTTCTCTCTCTCTAATCAGTGGATTGCCTGATTCAACCACTGACTGTTATAGAAGTACATTAAAGCTATACTGTGTAAGTTGCTCAACCAGTGGTCAGTAGCTCTATAGCAAACCTCGGTCGTGTCCGCGTCTTTCGTCCGTTTTTCGCCGTGGACCGGGCCTCACAACCCCCGCGTCTGCCTCCACCTCGCCGAGATCTATCTTTTAAGGGGTCCCTGGTTCCTGTGCGTTCAGGCATTCCAGAGAAACGACTCCTTCACCCAAGCTTCACCGTTCACTCGAGTATAGAGACACACGGGAGACTACAAATATGGCCGCCCTAGCGACCCCACTTCAAGATGCGCTGTGATTGGCCGGCAGTGTATAACCCTCGCTTCACTCGAGTATAGAGACACACGGGAGACTACAAATATGGCCGCCCTAGCGACCCCACTTCAAGATGCGCTGTGATTGGCCGGCAGTGTATAACCCTCGCTTCACTCGAGTATAGAGACACACGGGAGACTACAAATATGGCCGCCCTAGCGACCCCACTTCAAGATGCGCTGTGATTGGCCGGCAGTGTATAACCCTCGCTGTGATTGGCCGGTAGTGTGATGACGTAATTTTTCCGTGAAAACCGGGGCCCGGTCAGGATCATAGAAAACATATAAAGAGAAGTCTTTAGAAGCTGAAAATAACGGAGTGGGTGTTCTAAAACTTTAGCGATTTAACAGTTAGGACAATTTTAAGATTTGTTTTATAAAAAAAGTTACATAGTATAACTTTAAAGTTGTACTATGTAACTTTTTTTATAAAACAAATCTTAAAATTCTCCTAACTATTAAATCACAAAAGTTTTAGAAGATCCGCGCCGTGAATTTCAGCCTGTAAAGCCTTCTCTGTATGTAAACTGAGATCCTTGCCGTGGACCGGATCTCGCGCCAAAATTGCGTCATCACACTACCGGCCAATCACAGCGAGGGTTATACAACTGCCGGCCAATCACAGCGCATCTTGAAGTGGGGTCGCTATGGCAGCCATATTTGTTGTCGCCCGTTTGTACCATCCCTTCTCTAGGTAATTTCGCCTACCAGGCAGGGTGAAGGAGTCCGTATCTCTGGAATTACTGAACGCACAGGAACAAGGGACCCCTTAAAAGATAGATCTCAGCGAGGTGGAGGCAGACGCGGGGGTCTGAAGGTACGAAAAACGTCCGAAAGACGCGGACGCGACCGCGGTTTGCTATAGGGCTAATGACCACTAGTTGGGCATCTTACACAGTATGGCTTTAAATGTATCCATGTGTTTACTGGTTCAATCATTTCTGTGAAGAACATTCGTAGACATACAATTAACTCTATTAGCAGCCCTGGACAAAGTACAAGTACTCAAACCTTGTGTCAAAACTCAATATACATAAAATCTTTGTCAAATATCACTCAATTAAAGGTGAATGTTCCTCAGTCAACGTTGTGCTTGAGTTAAAATGATGGAGTACTGATCCTGGTCAATTATGTTTACCTGTATATGTTTTCGGGGTTAAGGGGTTATTTGAGAGCGAGGCTGCTTTAAGTAATTGCAAACATTTTCATGCACAAAATAATGTCTCGCGCGCGCACACACACACACACACACACACACACACACACACACACACACACACACACACACACACACACACACACACACACACACACACACACACACACGTGTGCGCACACACTTGTCTGTACAAGGCTTCCTCCCTTGATTTTAAGGCTACACAATGCACCTGTGTAATATACTGCAAACCTCTCACTGACCATGAAGTCAAATTAATACCAGTGTATTGGTATCGAGTGATGACTGTTGGATTAACATTTTCTGGGTAGCAGAGGCATACAGAATAATAAAATCTATAATAAAAACATTCAAACAATGTCCAATGTCAACTCAAGACAACTTACAGTATGGCAAACAGAGAGCAAGAGCAAATGTGGATATAACATAAAAACACTGTTCACACATGGATTCCATCCAGGGACGTGCTGGCCATTGGGAAATGCGGGACAACTCCCGAACGGCCAGTTCATTCCCGACCGGTCCAGGCCGGCCATTAAGAAAAAGATTTAAATAAAATGTCGGCCTTCGTTCCATTTTGGGGGCTGGGCGGCCAACAAAGTAAATCGTCACTGTCGGACAGACACCTTGTATCTCCCAGTTTCAAATTTGTACATTTTTTCGCAAAGTAAAGCCCTGCTTCATCATACAAGGCCGTCGCACAAAAGTAGTGAAAACAGCAGATCTACAAGCACACAACGCCTCGCGGTGCGAGGCGTTGTGTGCTTGTAGATCGGCTGTTTTCACTAGTTTAACATTCACATTTTTAAAATTATAAATACAAAACAAACGGTTTTGGACATACAAGGTTTCCACCCGACAACGACGAAATATAACTCATGTAATTGGCCCACTGGCTTGTCACTTGTCATGATCTGAAATGGCAAATCTTTGAGTAGCAGCAGCACTATAGAGAGAGATCTCTCTCTATTGTGCGCAATGAGGGCCACTACAACTCTTTTCCCGGGCTGAATCAGGGGCCCAGCACGTCCCTGATGGATTCCATCGCCCACGCTGCTTTGGGAAACGTGCCATTGTTGTAATTGAGCTCTCTGTATTCAGAGGGGAGTCTTGTGACGAGGTACTTGGAAGCCTCGCAGGGAGTTGTGGGATTCGTAAACCGATAGGGACCTCTGGAGCCTGGCCTTGCGCAAAAAAGAACTGTCATCCTGTGACAGTGATGAAGTGATTCTTTAAAAACGGTATATAATGGAACCAGATGCAAATTAATTAGCGTCTAAAATAAGAGGATAGAGAAAAAGGCTATTTCTGGAGGCTGGCTTGTGGCCATCGGCCACCTATATGCACACAGCTGCTGTTGTTTGTTATATCTCCTCCAACCAGAGCACAGGATTATAAGGATTTGAGGTACTTTTGGAGTATTTTCAGTACTTTTACTTCTACTCCATTACATCCCAAGAGACAAATATACGTAGTTTTACTCCACTACAGTTATTTAAAAAGAAATGTGAGTAGCCTAGCTTTTCCATGACTGATTATAACCCGGCACAACGCCAGGTATGTCTTACCCAAAGCGACTTACACGTGCAAAATCATGTAATCATGAACCCTTCAACAAACAAGCTAAATCACAGTAGCAGTAGTTGATTGCAGAGAATAATTTAGTGCCTCAAAGTGACTAGGAAACATCACACCTAGCATGTGTCTAAGCAAAACACTAGCTAATAAATTACATTCTTAACAAAAATCAAATGTTTAATAACACCTGGAATCTAGGTCAGACGCAGCTAACCCGAGTGTTCATTTAACTCCCTCTGAGAGGGTACACATGAACCCGTAAGGGTCTATTTGGTTTCATTTGGATAAATAGATTTGACTGTGTCTACATATTATGGAATTACATAGTATGGAAAGACTTAACACGAGGCGTTAGCCGAGTGTTTCCGACCCTCTCAGCCGGTGAGTCATAACAGGATAGCTAAAATCCTGTCTTGTGAGAACTGAGCAGGTGGTTTGAAATTGACTTACAAGATGGCTAGTTATCATAATTGTTTTACATTTTAGTTGAGTTTAGAGTGAATGTTCCTTAATGCTGTATACTGTGTCTTTCATATAGTGCCAAAATGTACAGAACAAAGTGACTTTGCTACTGTTTAGTATTGCTACTAGTTGTTTGCCCACTACTATGGTAAACATACCAATTAAAACTGATAGTCGTGGTTCCAGTACAAAAAAAAAAGAAAAACATCCCCACCCATGGATCAGATCTTCTCAATCATTCTTAGCAAACAAATTCCCAACAGGGATTTGGTAATTAAAACTTTCATTAATTCAATATTGTTGTGAAGGCCTGTAGGGGGAATGCATAGCGCTCATTAGGAGGTAATTGCCTGTAGTTTAACCCATTTAGGCCTAGAATTATTGAAAGCTTTAACCAGTGAAAAATAGCAGATATACAAGCTCACAGCGCGGCACCGAGTGCCGCGCTGCGAGCTTGTAGATCTGCTATTTTTGAAAAAGTCGTGAAAATGTGTGCAAATCTTTGAATTATATGTATTTTCAAAGCGAACGTTTGTAACTCAAATTTTGCTTCTGGGTGGTCCCTGGAACTAAATATTTTGAGATGGGGGTCCGTGGCCAAATAAATATCATTTTGGGAGTCCTTCACATGAAAAGGTTTGAGAACCACTGACATAGTAGTCTCTCAAGAACAGACTAACTGAGCTCCAGTTAAGTGAAAATGACCTTTTCTTTGACGATGGCTGGCCAGATTGCTGACATAGAAACATAGGTCTTTTCCAAATATCTTAGAAGGATTCAAAAGACAGACTTATAGAATCGGGTCAAAATTCTAATTTTCACGATTTTTCAAAAATAGCAGATCTACAAGCTCGCAGCGCGGCACTCGGTGCCGCGCTGTGAGCTTGTATATCTGCTATTTTTCAATAGTTAAAGCATAAAATATTGCGTCATAATGTGTTCAGGCCTAAATGGGTTTTTAAGGTCGATTTCACAGCTGAGCAGCCCACTGAACTCTGTGTTGCAGATGGTGATTGGCTGTTTACTAAGAGGCTGCAGTGCAATAGATTGAGGATGGATGTTAAGGTGTCGCTCAGGCACTTTTATTCCCATAAACAACCCACAATCTGGGTGAAAAATATCCAGATGTCAAAGATATGTGACTTGTAAATTTCATGTGAATACCAAGTGTTCATTATCAGGTGGTTGAGCGTTGTGGAGTGCTTAAAACCGCCTTTATTTTTATTTTTTAATAAACTTTAGCTGGCTGTGGCATTGATGAAAGGAGACAGAAAGCAGACTAATTATAGTTTGTTGCATATTTCTATCCTGAAGCTATAGTGGAGTGTGAGTTTTGGGCGCCATCATGCACCACAATATATGGAGCAAAGCACAGGGCAAGTGTCATTGCTGCTATAGTTCACCACCAGTGCACATGTTGTACGAGTCCTGTCCTGTCCAGTCAAATTGCAAATTGTTGACATATTGCTATCCCAGGTTGAGCAAGAAAATCTGAAAGTGATTGAGCCTTAGACCAGCCCTCAACTGGTCTAAAGTCCGGCATAGAAGGGCGAGTCCCCCAGTGCAATATTTACTGGATATTTACTAGCGCATTAGATAGATTGACCTATATAGAGGGGATGCGCATGCATAAGTGAATGGCAAATCGAGTGGCATATCGAGTGGCAAAGGGAGAGACAAAGTGAGTTTAACATAGTTTAATGTTGTTTAATGCAATCAGATAGGCCTTTTATGTTTGGATGTAAGGGCTGTCAAGGCCAGAAAATAGTTTTTGACAATCAGTAGGCGTTCCCGCATAACCTCCGGGTATTTTGATGATGTCATGCACACACTGCTTGCAATCAAAATCCATCCACGTTCAATACATCACTCACATTCAACATGGTAGATGACATCGCTGAGGGATTCTTTTAAAAGAAAGAATAAAATGAAATGAAAACAATTCTGTAAATGTAAGAACTTAACAAATAGTGAAAATAGTAGATCTACAAGCTCAAAACGTGTATCATTATGCGTTGTGAGCTATTGGCTATTTTCACTATTTCTTAAAGTTAATAAGTGGTTAGTTTATTATATATTTGTGTTAATTTGGGCCACAGGGAGTTTTCTTTTGGGTCTGGAGCTGAAATGTTTGGGAACCTCTGGCCTAATCAGAATTAACTGAGTGAACTCAACCCTTGTCATCGTTGTGGTTACTGATGGACGGTGGGTACTTATGCACTAGAGCACACTGGGTTGGAAAAAAACAACCAGCTCATTGGTAACTCCTCTGAACTCAAGGATGAACCTCCGAGATGACTGCTCTAACCACAGTCACGACAACACTATGAACAGCCCAGCAAATCCCAAAGAGGAGAAACTGTTACGGTACTGTATAAGGTCGCTCCAAAAATTATGTTACTGTAAATCACAACAGTGCATACCCACCCTTGTCCTAATACAGTGTTTCTAAGCCCTTTTAATTTCAAGAGAAATTGTGAAAATAGCCGATCTACAGTACATGCTCACAACGCCTCGCAACACGAGGCGTTATGAGCATGTAGATCGGCTATTTTCACAATAGAACCGTGATATACAAAATGTAATGCCTTTTTGGGCTCGTCAGGGTGGGGAGGTCCCCTGTTCAAATATGATTATTTTGGGGGTCGCGGCCTGAAAAGGTTGAGAACCACTGGTGTAGGTGAGTGGATGAAATAGAAAGTGTGGTGAAAAAAGAGAGGACCAACTGAGAGGCTGGTGAGCTTTAAAATGCTGGGGAGGGTAAACTGAGGCTAACTGTCCAGAACCATCCTGATGTCTCCGGATCTGCCCACCAGTCTGCCAAACTGACAGAGAACAAGACGCACAAGCCATGGAAGAACAGATGAATACAAAACTAGAAATACAGAAACAAGCGAGCTTAGATACATCTTAATAGTCTAATGCTAGGCAGACCTGAAGCTGATACCAACCTTCCAACTTTACTAAATTGTAAAAAGCATTCAAAGTAAAAACAAAAAAATCAAACCTCGGTTCGAAGTGAAGCGGTGAATTTTTATTCTATGTGTTCTAGAGCTATTAAATCTGTGTTCTAGATCTATACATTCTGTGTTCTAGATCTATACTTTCTATGTGCTTTAGTTCTATATTTTTATGAATTCTGAATGAATGAATGATTTTGTCTGGAGGGCCAAATTGTCATGTGAAGCTTGACCAATCCTCAATTCTGCATGCACGGGACATGTACGGGACATGTACGGGACATGTACGGGACAGACAAAGCCACTCCTTGGGAATCTATGGGAATCCTCAAAAAAAAAACATGTACGGGACAGACAAAGCCACTCCTTGGAAGCGGCTTTCACCGCTTCAAAATCAAACCTCGGTTCGAAGTGAAGCGGTGAATCTTTATTCTATGTGTTCTAGAGCTATGACATCTGTGTTCTAGATCTATACATTCTGTGTTCTAGATCTATACTTTCCATGTGCTTTAGTTCTATTATTTTCTATATGAATTCTGAATGAATGAATGATTTTATCTGGAGGGCCAAATTGTCATGTGAAGCTTGACCAATCCTCAATTCTGCATGCACGGGACATGTACAGGACAGACATTCTCACTCCTTGAGAATCTATGGGAATCCTCAAAAAAACATGTACGGGACAGACAAAGCCACTCCTTGGAAGCGGCTTTCACCGCTTCAATAAAAGAAATTGCCACAAAAGCCAGCAAGTGCATGGCTTTGCAGAGAACCCTTATTCCTGCTGTTATCTTGCTATGGAAGTGAAACATTGTAAGCTAAATGAATACTTTGGGTCAAATTATTGATTTCGCTAGCGAGTAGCCGTGTAATAAGCAGGCTAATGTATAAAGGAGGTCATTATCGGATTAGAATGTCTGCCACATTCAGCATCCTCAATTATAATTCAATAAAGCATCCCAAAAGTGAATCCGGTATGTATCACTTATTAACCAACTTGGAGTGGCCTGTGGTTAGTGGTTACATTTTAGTCCCATTTCAATGTGTTATGATCTGCAGGTATCCAGGAAATTCAGCGACTGAACCCTGTTCACAGACCATACCACTCGTTTTCCAATGGCTGCAGGTGGCCGACCACCTGCAGAATGCAATCTTCATCTCCATTGTTTGAGCTCCAAGTGTTTTATGAGCAGTGTGACAGTGGATCGGTCAGCTGTCTCTTTTACGCGTACTGTCGCTGTTGGAGATGAAGCCTATTTCAATCCTGCTGTATCATCCTCCATTTGGCAGGGAATAAAGGGGGCAGGCAGGGTGGCAGGGCTGTCGCACCAAATTCTGGGCCCTGGGTACAAGGATTCACTACAGGCTGATAGACTGCATGGGAACGCATTATTACACATTATTTTGTGCTTTAACTATTGAAAAATAGCAGATATAAAAGTTCACAGCGCGGCACCGAGTGCAGTGCTGCGAGATTGTAGATCTGCTATTTTTTTTTAAATCGTGAAAAAGTCTTTGAATATTTCAAATCCTTCTAAGGTTTTTTGAAAAACCCATGTTTTTATGTCAGTGGTACTCAAACTTTTTCATGTGAAGGATCCCCAAAATGAGATGTATTTGGCCACGGACCCCCAGTCCCCCATCTCAAAATATTTAGTTCCAGGGATCCTCAGAAGCAAAATTTGAGTTACAACTTAAAAAATACATATATTCAAAGATTTGCACACATTTTCACGACTTTTCAAAAATAGCAGATCTACAAGCTCGCAGCATGGCACTCGGTGCTGCGCTGTGAGCTTGTGTATCTGCTATTTTTCAATAGTTAAAGTATAACATAATTAAGGCCCCTCCACCTTGGGCCCTATTAACCCAGTCCCACTCCCAACGTGACGTGACGTGACGTGACATGACGGACAGAGGGACTGACTGACAGACTGACATATAGCCGGTGGAGGTTTTCATAGTAACTTGCGACCTGACGGTCGCAATTATGGTCATTTAGGGCTAGCTCTTAATGAGTTTCTGGTAATATTATTGTCAGCTCATTTACTATGTCCGTGGCAAAAATTACATGTTGACAAAAATAAGCCAATTTAGGGGTGTATCGATTATAGGGATCTGCAAAGACAGCTTTCATTCTACAAACTAGCCACAAGGCCTTGGGAAAAAGGGTTAGGGTTAACTTCTGTGTTCAAAAAACTTGTAAGGCCATATGCTTTTTGTCCTTAGATGACACCGAGCTGTAGACAAACAAGAGGCAGCTCCATGAGGCTCATTCCAACACAGCCAACAGCTATACTGTACAGTGAAGTGATATGGCTATATTACCATCCATAATATTTATTGCTACTTTTTTTATATTTTCTCTCTGCGATGTATGTGGTGTCCCAAAGTTCTCGTAAAATGTGTCCCAGAAGGCTCTGTGAAATTATGTTGACATTTAGTTGACATTTAATGTTTCACCATGATGAATTCTTGTACATTACAGAAGTTGAACTTGTAGGGATTAATGTGCTCCTGATACCAACCGACTTGTGATTCTATGCCAGCGTCTTTTGTTTGGAATCCACTCAGTGAGGTACATTTTATTTGTAAAGCACATTTAAAACAGGCCTGAATAAAAATAACACAAATAGAGCAGGTTAATATAGGTGAAAGTTTTTTTCTCCTTTTGTTTGGATAATTACCCATCTACAAGATTACAACACGTCACACTGTGTTGCCTTGTGAGCTTGAAGATGGACTATTTTCAAGAGCATTATGGTTACGTAGTTAAAGTGGCTTTTGTCCAATCTCCATGTATGTTAATAGTATACAATATAACGTATACAATTGGTTTTGTCTACCTGGCTCTTCTATTTAGATCGTGTCAAAGCATATCTCACCTAGACACAGGATCTGACATGAATATTGACCTGATGGTCAAAATTCAATTTATCCCCTGAGCAAGCTGACAGGCTCCATTAGCTAAAGGGTAAAAATGTCAGCACTTGCGCAGGAAACCAGGTTCAAATCCGTTTCATCCAGGTTAAAATATTGCACACTCACCACTTCACACAACAACGGCGAAACCATGCAACACACAAACCTGCACATTGGGATCAGTTGGGGTTCACTGTCTTGCTCAAGGACACTTTGGCACACAGACAGGAGGAGCCAGGGATCAAACTACTGTAGGAACCTTCTGATTCCAAGACGACATAACGGTACCTCTTGAGCCACTGCCACCCTGTTTTAAAGCTACAATAGCTGTAATCTAGCAGCAGCAAGCGTTCTTTTCTGAATTATCTTCCAGCTTCAAACAAGAGTATTTCAGTGGTTATTCAAGTGTTTATTAGCAGTCAAGGAAGACTTACATGCAAGTCAGTGATTTTCCTGAAATAGAGCATGCGCTGCAGTTCCACAATGTGTTCTATGACCTGCCTATTCCCTGTGTACACATGGGACTAATGTTAGTTGAGTTGTTTAAATATGCATTGCTTCATGCAACAACATGCAACAACGTGAAACAAGGTCAGCTGTTCTATATACGGTATATCCACATACTGTATCTACACAGTAGAATCCTGGGTCTTGAGACTTGACTTGACTCTGAGACGGTACAAATGGAACTGAATGTACACTCTCTCAGTAACAAAAGGACAAATTAACACTGAGTATTTTACTGTGTAGGAAATATAAATTAATACTTTGTATATTGTGTGTTCATCATTGATCAGTGGTGGAAGAAGTACTCTAATCGCTTTTTAAAAGCAATACCACAATGAAGAAACACTGTTTTACAAGTAAAAGTAAAAGTTCTGCATTCAAAATAATATTCTACTTGAGCAAAAATACAAAGGTTTTGCCATCAAAACGTAAATGTACTTATTGTCCAGAATGGCCCATTTCCCAATCATATTATTGGATTGTCTTTAAGGCAAAGCAAGTTTATTTCCATATAGCACATTTCAACAACAAGGCAATTCAAAGTGATTTACCCAAAGCATTAAGAGCATTAAGAGTAAGTGCAAAAGGAACACATTATATAAGGACATTTCGCTACAATTAAAAATAATTGGTTATTAAAAAGTTGAGAAGAGAAAATAAGAATAAGTTAAAATAAAACAGATAAAATAAGGGAATACAGTTGCAGTGTGGCACAATAAATGTATCTAAAAGCTCAATAAAACAGCGGTAAACAGCTTTGATTTAAAATAACTGAGAGTTGGAGCAGGCATGCAGTTTTCTGGGAGTTTGTGACATACATTACTTAGTTATTTCTCTATGCTCTCCATCGTCTCCACTGCCAGCCAGACAGACAGACAGACAGACAGACAGACAGACAGAAAGAGAGAGAGAGAGAGAGAGAGAGAGAGAGAGAGAGAGAGAGAGAGCGAGAGAGAGAGAGAGAGAGAGAGAGAGAGAGAGAGAGAGAGAGCGCATGTCATCCCTATATGAATTATTATGATCATTGAAGGCACAGGGGTGACAAGGTGAATGATAACCAACAATACACACTCACTTAAATGTCAGCTCCTGGGGAACAGATGTGACAACCACTCCATTACTGGTATACCCTCATGAGCACAACCCAACTCACTGGCACACTGACAAGCCATGGCAGAGTGCTCCACAGCGGCGAGCGTGCGTGCACGCCAGAGCCGTTATTTCAGAGAAAAGAGAGTGGCAAAAAGGGATATTTCACTTTCAAACATGTTTGGGGTCTGGAGTTTCCCCGGTTGCGCGGAAGGAACACGTTAATCCAACCAGTTCCTTTCCCCTCCCTCAGGAACCCCTGGTGGCCAGGGGGAGGCGGTATAGAGACCAGGATTGCTGCATTTATTTGTGTGAGGGTACAGTACCTATACCCTAGGGGACACGGGTAGAACATGTAAACTCCACACAGAAAGGCCTTTTTGTACTAGAAAAAACACCATGCAGGCTTTTCATAGATTTCATAAAAAAATTGTGTGGAGTCCGTGTTTAAATCAGGGGTCTTCAGCGTTTTAAGGCCATGGACCCCTTAGTTGAGAAAGAGATGAAGCAGGGACCCCCACAACCTGTTCATAGATTCCATATACTGTAGTTTCATCGTTTGACAGTACAATCATCAGTGTATGTTGGATTCATGTAAATTTGTGTGTCAGATATTTAACCAACCGTCAATACTTAGCCCCCCTAGGGGTCCCGGACCTCCTGTTGAAGACCTTGGTTTAAATGATAAAGCTGGGGTGGCAATGGCAATCCCTGCCTGGAATCCCAAATGACACCCTGGTGTGCGTGCATGTGCATGCATGCGTGTGTATATGGGCTAAGCTTAATCTTTCAATCTGTCAGACACGCTCCTCACTGTAGACGCCATGGTCTTGAACAGATAAACCATATGCTGTATGTCACATCTTAAATGGTTTCCATGCATAGGGCACTTTACATACGGTATATAGGCATGACCGAATAGCGCATCTGTTATTAAAAAGACCCATGGTCTTTTTAATAAAACACCATGGTCTTGAACAGTCTATCTCACATCTTAAATGGTTTACATGCATAGGTCACTTTACATACGGTATATAGGCATGACCGAATAGCGCATCTGCTATTAAAAAGATACCACATAGAAGAAAAAAGGAGCACATTCTGATGCGTGCGTGCAGCTTTTGCTTGACTTATGAGGGACAGATGTCCCCAACAAGTATAGTAGAATTAGAGAAATCAACCCCGTGAGGACCATGTTGCTGCTCTTTGCAAGAGAAATGTGTCCTGGTCCTCAACAGGTGCTTTCTTATACAAACAGATGATCATCATGGCTTAAAATCCGAGCTGGGTAGTGCGCGTCGGGAGGGAGGGGGGGTTATGGTGGGGGGCCCTAAAAAATGATCGGCCCGGTGTCCTCGTGGGAGTTAATCCGTCCCTGTGCACGTGACATGTGTCTGACAGCCCCTCCATTTTACTGGTGTATCCTTGACTCACATCACACTCACTGGCAGACTGACAGGGATGGGAGAGTGTTCCAGAGAGAGAGAGAGAGAGTGTGTGTGTGTGTGTGTGTGTGTGTGTGTGTGTGTGTGTGTGTGTGTGTGTGTGTGTGTGTGTGCGTGCGTGCGTGCGTGCGTGCGTGCGTGCGTGCGTGCGTGCGTGCGTGCGTGCGTGCGTGCGTGCGTGCGTGCGTGCGTGATAAATGATGGAGAGGTGAGAGGGTTATGTACAGTAAACAGTGGGTAAACAAGTATCTTCAATGAAGTGAAGAGCCCAGAGGAACTCCAGCTGTCATATTAGCAAGCCTATAATGAAACGTACACATACCGGTAGTAACTCCATTCCATTTGGTTGCGTCCATTCGGTTCCTCAGTCAGTTTGAAATGGGTAAATGAACACAGAAGATGTTGCCGTGTGCACAGTACAGAGTAAGGTGTGAACAAAGTATCTTCCAAAGTTCTCCTGTTGTCTGCAAAGGTCGATCCAAAGACAATACACTGTGAAAGCAAGACTCCTGCAGTCCTGGAAAGTGACTACAGTATGTACTGTACATTTACTTAAGTACCAATTTTGAGGTATTTTTACTCTACTGGAGTACTTTCAATTTTCTGCACTTTTACTTTTACTTCTACTCCACTGCATATCAAATATGTCAAATATTATACTTTTACTTAAATTAGTTGAAAACATTGCAGCATTGATACTTTTAGTAAAACATTTGAGTGCTTTTTCCACCACTGACGTCCTGTATTTGTGTACGATGTGGGTGCCTGTGCCCCTTTAGGAGGCCTGAGGTAGGTCGCGAGTCTATTCATTCCAAAGGGAGAAGTGAATGTCAACACAAATAATGACCGATTACTTTGCCCCATGAGCACTGAAGTATGCAAATTGTGTAGCAGTTAGAACAAAACAAGTTTCTTATAAGTTCATCTACCACAGTCTCAAAAATAAATAAATAAAATAATAATAAAAATAAAAATAAACAAGCCAGTCCGAATAGGGGAAAGGTGACAAAAGTTCCCATAACTTGTGAATGCTGACTCTTATCTAATGTAATTCAATTAACAAAACAGTGAAATATAGTCAAGATATAGAGTAGTAAAGAAACACACCTTTATTGGTTGTATAGAGATATGTAGTACAGTTTTGTTGCAAATTAGATTTCTTTAGACACACCATTTCTCTGATCAGGTCATTCAACAGGTCATATCAAACCTCCTTATGTTAATTAAGTATAATTGCGACCGTAGGTCGCATTTACTATCAAACCCTGCACAAAGTGTCAGTCTGTCTGTCAGTCTGTCTGTCACACCTCACACGTCACACTTTTTCCCTGCTTATATCTCCGCAACCGTTGCCCCGATCCATGCCAAATTTTGCACACACGTTCCTTGGCTGCCAAACTACAACCTCCAAGGACCCCCGGAGCTCCAGGGACCCCCAGGTCCCTGGGGGACCCCCAGATGTAAAAAATGACCAAATGCGCAAACATGACCAAATGACCACCCCAACGGGGCTGCTCACGGGGAATTCCCGGGGACCACCGACTCCTGGTGCTCCAGAACGGATGCAAAAGTGGTGGCGCCCCCAGTGGAGGACCCCCTACACTGCAGCTCACATAAAATGCCGTAACTCCGGCTAGGAGCGACCGGGACAGCCGGGGCCGGTACCTATTCGTCCGCCTTGCCGGCGCGGAGACCCCACCCCTCATTTCTCACATGGCCCTCTTCTAGCGCCACCATGAGGCCGATTCTTGCAAAACACATTTTTGGACACTGCTCCTACAATTTTCGCCCTAAAATCACACACATCGGTACACAGTATGTCTACACTCATCCCATCAACATGAATCTGTCCCATATAGCGCCACTTCCAGGCCGATTTTTAAAAACACATTTTTGGACACTGCTCCTACAGATTTTGCCCTAAAATCACGAAAATCACTACACAGTATGTCTACACTCATGTCATCAACATGGATCAGGAAGATTTTGGCAAAACACATTTTTGCCCTATTTGTGGAGATAAGTGACCTACGGTCGCTTATCTCCCGATTAGGGAGCCTTACTGGTTTTAAAGTCTTTCATTTATTCAACATACTGTATGTTTGGAGTTACAGGAGAAACCCTGAGGAACAGGGTAGTAACTTTGTGGTCCCCCTTCCCCTGCCTCCTTGACAGAGGTGAGTGAGTTGTGGGCCTTAGCACCACAACTAAAAGAGAGTCCTACGAGAACAGATGTCAGTGTGCTTGAATTCCATTAGTCATTACAATGGCGTATGATATCATCGATCAAGGAAATCACTGCTGGCTTGAAGTGTCTTGGCTAGTGTATCCGGGAAGAGGCTGAGTTAGAGAGCTGGATGCCAGTGAGCAGACTCTCACCACCAGGTGACAGTACTGGATTATAAATCAGAATGTTTCCTACTGGCCAGAAGGTGTCAGTGCAGCCAAATAGTGCCAGCAGGAGCAGAATATGCGACTCCATGTTGGGAATCACACTAGACTAGACACCTCAGAGTTCTAAGAGTTGGTGCTGGGGAAACACTAATAGTAATAGCGCCTGTTGCCTTCCTTGGATGTAGTAGCCGTTTCTCAGGCTTTCCGGAATCTAACCCTGATTCCTTGTTACCCGTGGTCACCATGGTAAGCACGTAGCGTACCATCGAAAGTTGATAGACTTACCCTCCAATGGCATTAACACCGGCAGTCCTTCCCCACCTCCCGATTTAGGGAGTCTTTTACTGGTAGTAATAGTATTCATTAAAACTGGCAGTCCTTTCCCAGGTATCACTGCTCCTAGGGATGGCCAAATGGAGATTCTTTCTTAACCGATAACTGTAAGGCCATATCAGTTAATTAACCGTTAACCGTTAAGGAAATGTGTTCAAAAATGCGCTATTTTAGCGATTTAAAAAAGGAAAATACACCCGTTTTTCCCCATAATAAAGTGCCATATTTACACATTAAAAACAATAAAACTAGGAGAAACAAGAATACAAATGTTTTCTAAAAGAAATGTGTTTTTTCAAAGAAACGGTGGGATTGAAATGATCAGTCTGTAATGTGATGCGATGTCGCCGGGCACGTGTGCACTGTGCACATACAGCAAAGGGGGCTTGAGCCATGGCTTGAGCCCTTAACTTTTATCAACAGAATTGTCCACCAAAAGGCCCTTCAGCCCATGCCTCTCTAACATTCTGTGCACTCCCTGGCTGTCGCCTAACAAAACAGCAGCAGCAAGATGCTCGCATGTAGAGCAATAACTTCCAATCGTATGACTTTTGGAATGGTTGAATCGGATAAACGTGATGTCCATTTCATTCATTTTCTTCTCTCTCGCCTGTGTTTTGTGTGTGCTGATGCAGCGATCATTGAATTTGCGACTCTGAGCTTTGTTATTTTCGCATAGCCTACACTGTAACCAAGACAACTTCAGCGTTCCTCACGTCATCAACATGTAGACCTAACATTAGAAAGTTGTGTTTAAGCTCTTCTTAAACGGGATTCAATGTGACGGGGGTCTGTTTTGTAAAATCCAATCGACGACGGAGCATTTGTTTCCTGGTGAACAAGTCAGCGTGTACGATTCCAAATCAAGCAGCGTCGCAGACTCGCAGTTGCGTGAATGCATGGATGTTACACAGACATTGGTGTCCAGAAAATGTGTGACCACAGCGCGTATAGTTGCATGGTTGATGACTTGATGTTGCGTAGATATTGGTGTACGGGGCTTTTGGTGTGACACATGGGTTGATTTCCTTTTTCTTTTTTTTTTATCGGTCAAAATTAACCGTTAGTGCTTACCGGTAAACAATTTCTTATCGGTTTAACGGTAACGGTTAACCGTTGGCCATCCCTACTCGGGAGCGTGTCGATTTTGCGACGTAACATTGTTCGACGTCCCATTTGTTTGACACTGGTGAATGCTAACCTGGTGAAATGCTAACCTGCCGATGCTGGTGAATGCTAACCTGGTGAATGTTAACCTGGTGAATCCTAAACCTAAACCAAACCCTAACCTCAGTAAAACTATGCCTAAACCTAACCCTAAAACCTAACCTAACCTATCCCTTAGCTTAGTTGAACTAATGGGACGTAGAAATATCAAGATTTTACCTCACTGCTCAGCTTTACTCAACAAAGTGTATTTGTCCCAACCAGCAACCGTGGACTCTGAAAGCCAAGCCACCACTGTTGCTGGGTCTTTTCTATCAGTTACCTTGGTTGAAATAGAGGCTCAACTCAGTGGCTGCCTGGTCTGACAATGAAACAGCTGCTGCCCGCCTTGCCTCGGCATTGGAAGGATATGCACTGACAAGCCTCGGACCAGAGGAGTGGATGACTTACATTAATGATCTAATGGACTCTCTGGAGAAGCAATTTGGCCAATCTGCCTTCGAGGATTGAAGCAAGGATAGAAGGAGAGCAAAAAGGAGCATAAAAATATGCTTTTGACATCATGACTCATGATACTCTCTTGAGAATGAGACCATAGGTCTAATGAGATTAACTGTTCTTTTTGTTTATAATATAAACACACACACACACGCACGCAGGTCGGGGCCAAAAGAAACCGACCGCTCATAAGATGCAATGTAAAAGTAGTCACAGCCTCGTGTGTAAGAATGCATCCCATCAAACTTTCAGATGCTGTTTTTCTCCCAGTGTGGAGGAAGAGGTTACACGCACGCACGCACGCACGCACGCACGCACGCACGCACGCACGCACGCACGCACGCACACACACACACACACACACACACACACACACACACACACACACACACACATTCTTAACTCTTGAGTAAAATAGACTACAAGAGGCCAGTTACAGCCAGGGAGTTGACATTCAATTTAAACAACAGTCCAATCACAGCTAGGGGGATGATATCAAATTTAAATAACAGTCCAAATCAGGCCAGGGGGTTGATATTCAATTTAAACAACAGTCAAATCACATCCAGGGGGCGGATATTACATTTAAATAACAGTCTATTTATTCTCTATTTGGTTAAGCAAAAACAACAAGAGCGGCGTAGGCTGCTCAACGCCACCACTTTGTGGCTGCAGCTGGTGTTGCCGCACTCATTCAGATGGACACAACAGACAGACAGAAAGACAGACATACACACACAGTCAAATGTTGGAGCGGCAGGCACCGCTCAAAAAAGAACTACCCATAATTCACATAACCACACACTCATACTCAAACAACAGAAGACCTAAGATCTTTATCGAAATGTCTCAACTATACATGATATTGCCCAAATAAGTATGTATTTCTCTCACATGCACGTTTTTTTTCCTCCACTGAAAATCTGAACGGCAAAAATTATGGAGACATAAAATAAAGCATCATCTCGGGAGCGTAGCTTTAATCTGATGCTGGTGAATGCTAACTTGGTGAAATGCTAACCTGCCAACACTGGTGAATGCTAATCTGGTGAATGTTAACCTGGTGAATGCTACTATGCCTAAACATAACCCTTACCATGACATCATATCAGTATGGCGGACAGTGTGGCATGCGAGTGCGGTGACCCTGAGCAGACGGGAGCGTGTCGCTGTTACTACATGTCATCTTTTCGACACCCGACTCAAACCCTCACCCTAACCCTAACCTCTGTGGAGTGAGTCGCTAACCCTCCGGTCGAAATGATGGTCGTTCGAAAGAGTGTGATTTTACCAAGCAGACTGCCGACCATATAATCACCACATGCCCCTTATTCAGACCACCCTCGGAAGCAAGCCTCTTCGACCTAGGACCTGAGATGCTGGCATGGCTACGCGACACCGAGTTGGACCTCTGACTTTACACGAAAGAAGAAGAAGAGTAAAACTATGGCTAAACCTAACCCTAAAACCTAACCCTAAAGTCGGATTAATGGGACGTTGAAATTCACCCATCATCTTCGCATATACAGTACAGTAGCTGGATATTCTGTAGAACTTTGTCCACTTCACAGGCTATGTTCTCTCTCTTAGGTATAAATAATAATAATAAATATATAGGTGAGAGTAGGATGAAGACTGACCGGTAGGTATGCCTCTTGACTCAGTTTTCTTTTCGAATAAGACCCAGAAATATAACTCCTTCACGTGGGGTAAGGTTGCATTCCCTTCCCGGAGGGGCATTTCCTGCAGTGCTGATAACCATGGCCTCATGATTTAGAGAAGCTGATCCTCATCCCGCTTCAAGTTCACGCTCAGCTGTGAACTGATCCAGGGAGTGCTAAAGGGTGCTGCCCGATGATAACATCAGGGCCACATCATCTATGAAAAGCAGTGATCCTCTTTTTTAGCTAGATCTGCTCCTTTCGGTGTTTCGGCAGGGTGTTAGGTTTGGGTTTAAAAAATGTTGTGTGGTTGAGACTGAGAGATAGTAAGATATGCCTGCCACAGGGTTAACAGCTTGCATAATGCTCTTATTTCCACCCTGCCAATCACTTCAGGTAAACAGCACACTGTGAGCGTAAGTCACTTCAGCAGGGCAAGGAACAACACGCACGCACGCACGCGCACGCACACACACGCACGCACGCACGCACGCACGCACGCACGCACGCACGCACGCGAGCACACAGTAGGTAGAGTGGCTGTCTGGTAATCAGAAGGCTCCTTGTTTGAACATTGGCTCCTGGTTGGTTAATTGGCTTTCTCTGGGCTTCTGCTTAGTCAGAGCAAGCCAATTTTGAGTCAACAGCAACGCAGTAATTTGACAGCAGTATGAGGAGGGAATCAGAAGGTTCCCGGTCCTCCTGGCTATGTGTGAACTGAAAGTGTCCTTGAGCAAGAAAGACACTTAATTGATCTGCAATGTTTGATGAGTCCCCATGTTGCTTTAATTCTACAATTTCTATAATCACACACACACAAACACACACACACACACACACACACACACACACACACACACACACACACACACACACACACACACACACACACACACACACACACACACACACACACACGCAATATTTTAAATGTAAATATTTCCCTCAAAAGACATGCATCGTCTTGAGAGTTGATAAAAGTCATGGGAAAATATAAAAATATAAAATATATAAAAATGTGTTTTTTTTAGTACCTACCGCTGTTCCTTAAAGGAGTAGTTCACCCCAAAATGACTTTTTTTCTATTGATTACTCATGCCATGGAGACTAGAGTTCAATAATATTTTTTGTTTTTTGTCGCATTCCTAAGACAAAAATTTGATAACAATAAATTTACCCCCATTCGTTCCGGATATCCGGAATCAATGGGGGTAAATTTACTATTTACTAATTTTTGTCTTAGGAATGTGACAAAAACCCAAAAATATTATTGAACTCTACTCTCCATGGCATGATTAATCAATAGAAAAAAAGTCATTTTGGGGGTGAACTACTCCTTTAAGCACCTCTGTGTTAATATGCTATTCATTTCTATTATCAGACGTCTCACACTCTACCAGGAGGGCATATTAAATATCAATTATTTCCTGAGCATTTTTAATTTTCAAGGTTTCATCTACTGTCAGGTCGAGCTGAGGCCATCATAATTCCTAAGGGTTCTGCCACACGCGATAACTCTGAGTACGTGACAAACACACACACAGCATTGTACATAGTACATTGTAAATTATTTAAAATGATTCCACACACATGCACAGACACAGACACACAAACGCACGCACGCACGCACGCACGCACGCACGCACGCACATGCACGCACGCACACACACGCACGCACGCACGCACGCACACACGCACGCACACACGCACGCACACACACACACACACTCTCTCTCTCTCTCTCTCTCTCTCTCTCTCTCGCTCTCTATTTCTATATTTCATTTATGTGATGGCGTATCTGTGACATAGACACACACACCCCTCTACGGGCATGCACGCACGTGCACGCACACACACACACACACACACACACACACACACACACACACACACACACACACACACACACACACACACAAACCTCTAGAGACAGAAGGAGAAATTGTACTAAAACGTGAACATTCAGTGTCATCTAGACCAGGGGTCTTCAACGGGGGGTCCTCAGTGATGCAGGCAGGCTGCCAAAGTTTTGTATGAATTCAGACAACATATAATTATTGATTGTATTTAGTGGTTAATACAACAGCAGTGATATACTCTCTCACTACCTGCAGGTTTTTGAGGTGACACAATTTGGATAGTACTGTTAAACGGATCTATGAAGCCAATCGAAACTGCAGCATCACCATAGCCACTTAAAATAAAACATGTGGAATATTTCCAAAGTATTCAGACAGTGGAGCTGGCTTTGAAAGCCTCTTGTCAAGTTGCATGGAGAAAAGAATATGCATGAAACCCAGTATTATCATAGCCTATGTGGCGTCCCCTACTTTGTCTCTAACTCAGTTATGGGGTCCATGGCCTGACAAACATTGAAGGCCAGCAAACCTAATCAAGAAGTTGACGTTGTCAACTCTGCTAAAATAAGCATCATACAGTAGCAGATCCAGCAAATACCATCAGGACTTATAATGATGGCCAGTAAAGCCTATAGCCTACTAATCAGAATTCATCAAACAAGACTGCCATCTAGTGACGATATGAGGCCTTAGCAGAGTATGTCCAAACCTCCCACCAATCAGAATGTTCTTCCTGTAAACTCTCCATATATGGACTACATGATCTGTCATTTTAGAATTTAGATGTATTAAAAAGCCCTTAAATTGTTACTTTAGAAACGTGCATATACCCTCTCACTTAAACTTCATGCTGGTTTGTTTACTGTTGAGTGAGAAAACAATTAAGTTAATCATCTGGGGACCCCCCAAAATAATTTGGGGACCCCCCTGGGGATCCCGACCGACCCTAACCACTGGCATAGAAAGCCAATTGACGTCACGCACTGTGCATTATTTCTGTCCTGTCCTCTAAGAGCGTCAGCATCTCCTGTGTCGATGCGAGTTGTTGGCCACTCAAACAAATACTGGGTCAGAATATCTGTACACTCACAGAGTTGAATTGATGATCAGCATTTTGCAGTGTGCTCGTTTTCCAGTGCTGTCATTGGCTCATTGCTGATGATCAGTGATGCTCAGTTACAGGTTCATCTGTTCCAGCATACTCTGTTGCTTTCACCTCAGTTATCTATAGTCTTGAACAACAGAGAAGGCTATAGTTCACTATTCAGTCATTTCCCAGTTGGGACAGGCGATGCAACGTGTTGTGAGCTTGTAGATCGGCTATTTTCAAATAGCCTAGGTATAAAATAGGGCCAAAACCGTTAATGTATGTTTTATAATATATAATAGTTTTCAAATAATTGGATTGGAATACAAGTACAATATTTGGACCCGATGTAGATGTAGTGGAGTTGAAGTAAAAATATTGGAAATTGAGATAGAAATAACTCAAAATTACTTTACAGTTACACCACTGGTTCAAAGATTGTTGGACAACCACTTCAGGCACTACATCTATGATAACAGCATTGGTTGGCCGCTGGCGAGCAATATCACCTCAAACACTGAAGACTGCAGAGGTTTGGCCATGGGTAGGCAGAGCAGAGCGGTTGTCATTGCTCTTGTCTTTATGTCTCTATGTAATTCTGTTTTTGTTTTCTGTGTTATGTCAACTGTGTGGATACTGTATGCACACACAGGGTTGCTGGGTCACAAGAACAAACGTTAGAGGCATTTAAGAAATGTTTTGTGAATGAGGCACATTCTACTACAAAGGTTAACAGCCAGTTCGATAGAGAGAGAGAGAGAGAGAGAGAGGAGAGAGAGAGAGAGAGAGAGAGAGAGAGAGAGTGAGAGAGAGAGATTACAAGATTGCACATAATTTTATGTTTTAAGAGAGACATTGATTAACAGGCAAATAAGCAACAACTAATGGCTTATACATGTATTACAGTTACACTCCACAAACATTAAAATAGGTAAGGTTATTGTAAAACTTCACTTACACATTGTAGCCTACAGCTCTTAAAGTCTCAGAGCTGGCTGTTACAAAGATGGAGAGGTCACTCTCACTGTTGCTGAAGAAGTGACGTTTGCCATGACAATAAATGGTGGCAGAGCTCCTCCTGCTGGCGGCAACTTCACTTGCACTGTAGATGGAGAAATTAGAAAACCATTTATATTTAAAAGCATCATTTACAAATGCATGTTTTGCACACAAACGTTCACAGTTTTACCCAGACTTTTGTTCAAGCAAAATAAGTTGTCCAAAATTAGGAGGCTATTTTAAATTGGCTTTAAGTTGAACCTGGAAGAGGAGTCAAATGCAAATAATATCGCCATATTTAGTCTTTACCGTTGACAAAAAACATTTAGGGTTAGGGTTAGTGTAATTTGAAGCCAAAATGTTGTTTTATAGTCACTTGTCCAAATCTCAAATACAGGCTACTTTGCAAATGGTGTTTATGATAGTTTACTCGTGGCTTACTTCTGTTTTATAAGAAGAAGATGTTTAGTTTAGCGGGTTCAACTTTATCAACCTTCCATGCTATCAAATAAAACACGTGCACAGTCATTTCCAGACTTTGAATTAAAAACGGTGGTTATATATAGTTTATATTTTATATGGCGAACATTCACATTTCAACTGGATAAAAGGAGCAGCTTAATAACGTTACTTTTGGGTGTATTAAGCTAGGTAGATATGTTGTTTAATAGTACAGTAGTTGCTCTATTTTACACCTCGCGATAGGCTTGTGGCCTGGTTTCTATTACTGGTCAATGCTCATATTCGGTCTAAAGCCCGCCTACTATATCCGGTATTTTCCAGAATGAAATAGTTGTACATACAAACCGTTTCCGTATCCGCTATTGACCGGATATGCAAACTGCAAAGCGCAAAGCCAACGGATGGTTTGGAGGCGTGCCTTCACGTTTTGACGTGCGTTACTCACCATCTACAGGTGAGGTCGCCCTATCGACAACATTTGATGTGGAGACTGGAGTGGAGGAGACAGCAGCTTGTATGTTGTGCGCAAATGAAAGCGACTTTTTTAGTTCTAGTTTTTAAAGAAAAAGGGCGTTAACACTGGACTGACTTGCTACCTTTTCGTGTTGATGGACACACGCCCTCAGTCGGATGGATTTGTTATGAAGGATCGATTGGCAGAACTTCTAGCCGTGAGTATAGTCTTTCAAGGAGACAATGAATGAAGCCTGAAGCAAGCGGGAAGCCCCAATGTGTCTTTTCGTCTGACTTCACACTAGACAATGAATTCTTCCCTAATCATCGTTTCATGTTTAGCTGTTCTTTTGCACTGCAGTCGTGTACAGTAGTCTAAATGTCGACAGAATTCACTCAGCAGCTTAAAATGTCTGTAACAGCTGCCTGTGGCAGACACCTGTTTATTTTTTATTCCTGTTTATCTGTTTATTTATTCACTGTAGATTATTTGGCCTTCATTGGTGGATTTTTTTTAGAGGGGGAAATCATTTATGTAGCCCTATATGTGTCTAACATAACTGTTTATTTTCTATAGATAAGCAACAGAGTGGATGACGTCACCTTTACGATGGCACGCAATGTTTGCATGGAAGAGTTTTTCATTAAGGTACATGGTGTGTGTGTGTGTGTGTGTGTGTGTGTGTGTGTGTGTGTGTGTGTGTGTGTGTGCGTGTGCGTGTGTGTGTGTTCCCATTGGTGCTTTTAGTTGTTCTGTTGATAGTTGTTTTGTTCAAATAAGGAATGAACATGACCAGTAGATGATTGTTCTATGTATTCCATACCATGTGAAGGTGAGAGAGGTGAGAGCCATCATTGAGAAGATCTCCTCTCAGGTGGATGAGGTGGAGCGAACACACAGTGTCATCCTCTCTGCTCCAAACCCAGAACAGAGTGAGTACTGAGTAGACCCACCCACCACACCGAATGTTGAAGAGTGTTGTAGAGCAGGTTCTCAACGTTTTCAGGCCAAGGACCCCTTAGTTGAGAGAGAGATGAAGCAGGGACCCCCGCAACCTTTTTCATACACTCTAAAAACTGCTGGGTCAAAAACAACTCAACTTGGGTCATTTTTGATCCAACTCACGGGTCAAATAGGGACCGATGCCCAGTTTGGTTATTTTAACGCAAGAAATTTGGTTATGAATGTTGACCCATAAATTGGGTCAAATAAATAACCAAATTATTTGTTTAAAATGACCCAAGATTGTAGTCAATATAACGCAAGTTTTGGGTTGAGTGGGCTAAATGAATACAACCTACTGTTATGCATAGTCTGGAGAATGACAATGCCAATATTATCTGACATTAACATAATATCAGAAATGTTTCAGGGTTTCTTCACAGACGATCTGTTCAAAGTTTAGTAATATCAACATAAAAGTGCATAATTATATATATATGCAATAATGTTGATAATACAACAATCAGAATAGTTTAGAGAAAATAAACAAGAGAATCCCAAAATTACCATGAGTTCTTCTCATTCAGACAAGCAGGGGGGAGGGAGCTCAACCCTAAGCTAGCAGCCAAGCACTTACGGCTATGGTTTAGACTCAAATACTGACAAATCAAATTCAGACATATGACAGTCAGCTTGCAGAGACAGACACATGGATATGACATATTTAGCATGTTTAGCTCCCAAAAGCTTAGAAAATGTCTCTGGAAACCCAGACAAATGCTTTTCCCAGCATGCTTTGCAAACAGGTTTATGGTGCCTGTCCCCTGATTGGCCCAAAGCTAGACCACTGACCCAAGTATATGTGTTACCACTAACCCCCAAAACGGGTCACCCCCAAATAAATATTACCTACCTCGAACAACCCTGGAATTGGGTCAAAATAATATCCCAATAACTCAAGGAAGGGTTGTGGCTCTGAGAAATGACCCCAAAATTTGACCTAACACAAATGACCCATGATTTGGGTCAAGAAATGACCCATGAGTTTTTAGTGTGTAGATTCCATATAGTTTCATCGTTTGACAGCACAATCATAAGTGTATTTTGGATTCATGTCAATTTGTGTTTTCAGGTATTTAACCACTTGAGCCATTACCTATAATAAACTTGACCTTTTACTCTGTACTTAGTCTGCTCTTTTTCCCCTCTACACCAAACCTCTTTGCCGAAAATAGCCGGCCTTGTGAGCTTGTAGATCTTCTATTTTTGACTAAAGTTCTCAGAATATGGACACTAGGGTTCAATTTGTTAATATAAAAAGGATTGGAAGAATTGGTAGGACCCCCTGTAGTAACTCTGAGGACCCCCTAGGGGTCCCGGACCCCCTGTTGAAGACCCCTGTCGTAGAGCTTTGATTTAATTCCAGAGTTAAATGAACACACTTTTGCTGTGCATGACGTGTAGGCCTATCCATCATGGCAGAATTCTACAATTCGACAAACTGTATATTCGTTCCCCATTTTCAACTGTTTTGTTTTTATTATATTTTGACACATGCTTTGGCAATGTAAAAGTATGTTTTCTCATGCCAGACACAGTTGTATATGTCAAGTTTGTCATCTAAAGAAACAACAGGGTTTTTGTTTTTGGCTTTTAAATGATTTTTAATAGCTTATTTAACACGCATATACAAATAAAATCACACACTACATCCCTTCTTCTAATACATTTCCTTTCAGGAACCAAAACCGAACTGGAGCAGCTGAATAATGACATCAAGAAGAACGCTAACGCAGTCCAGGCCAAGCTGAAATGTATGTACAAAAGTTGTCTTTTAAACAAAGACTAATTCCAGACTATTACATAAGGTGAATATAATGTCTGTCAGTTGGAAAATGGAAACTATGTATGTCAAAACTGTAACCTTTCAGGAAAAAAAACTACAAAAAAACAGTGTTCTTTCAACTCCGGCCCACGGGCCACTTCCGGCCCGCGGCACAATTTTGACTGGCCCACCAGCTTAATGTCCTCAAAGTTGCGCATCCAACAAGCTTTAAACTGAGCAGATTGGACCTTGCGTTCCAGAGATAATGGCCAAAACATCTTGAAAACGTCTATAGAAATCGCCGATTTTCGCCGATTTTTTTTCTCTCTCTCTCTTTTTTTTACCAGTGGCTCTGCCTCTGCCCAACTTATTAGCATACTCAAAATGTTATTGTAGGCCTAATGCAAATGAAGAAACGTACTGTAGCTCTACTTAACAACTGCATCATTAGCCATTTGGTAGCTTAAGTCTGGGTCATCTATTTTAAGTAGAGTAGTGTTTGATTTGATTTTATTTTCCTTAACTATCAATTTTATATTTTATTTATTTTCTGTAAAAAGCCATTTGTGTTGAATGTGGCAACGTCATCAAATAGCATTGTGAAGCAATTGAAAGAGAGTTGTGCTCAGCTATCTTTAATGTTATCCAACTCGATAGCAGGCAGACAGATATCAACCCAGACAAATAGCAGACAAACGTACATTAGTTTGTTTTGGTGTTTTTGTGGAATATGCTAATTTCACAGAATTATTAAAAAAGAGAAAATGTAGCAAATTACTTTGATTACAAATGTTGTCATTGACAGAATATAAATGGAATTCCAAGCCATAAAATAATGCACGTTGCAATTGTCTTGAGTTATGTGGAAATAAAGCAAAAAGTTATCAAGTAATGTCATTTTATCAACTGGCCCTTGGGGGATAGCTTCGCTGTTTCTACATGTCATCTTTTCAACACCCAACTCTAACCCTTATCCTAACCTTAACCTCCGTGGGTTGAGTCGCCTTAACCTCCGTGGTTTGAGTCGCTAACCCTCCGGTCGAAATGATGGTCGTTCGAAAGAGCGCGATTTTACCGGCCCGCGGCCCCTTGTCATTTTTGTAATGTGGCCCACCGGTTCAGAAGTTTGAGTATCCCTGAATGGATCCACTGTAATCACAAGCTGACAGACTAACCACTTTCACTTTCAAAATGTCAAAACATTTCAAAAATAGCAGATCTACAAGCTTATAGATTTTTTTCAGCGACACTGTCACATGACAAAGTAGGGCATTCATTTACAGGGAGAATAAAGGTTGAAGACAGGTTTTTATAATAATGATGTATGAACAGCAGGTATATAAACCAAACCACAGTTTCATAGATGCATAGCTAGTGTGACATGGCTTAATAAATTAAACACAGAACACTGGGAACAGGAAGCTGTCCCTTGTTCACGGGGACAGACATACCCGTACTTTCAAAGGCTGTAAGGAGGAACTGTCCACGCTTTGTGTTTCTATACTTCCTGCAGTGTGGTGTTCATTCCATGGCACACCGCATTTTACTTGCAAATGTGCTGAAAGGTGAAGCTGCTGCTATGTTAATCTGATGTAGACATGAGCCAAAACTTCACTTTCAGTCCCTGGATTAAATTAAAGGAGCTATAGTCAACTTTTTCTTGAAAAACGGACGCTAAAATACAAATAATGTCGAAAATATTTTATAAAAAATATTAAGCTTCATAATATGTGTTTCTATTCAAAAATGACCACAAAAAGCGTAGAATAATGATAAAATAATCATTTTGGCCATTGTCAGGCTGACTTTGTTTATATCCCTCTTCTATTCTTTTATATGGATTGATAAGGGAGGTAAACAAAGTAAACAAAAAAAATGGGAGACCGTAAGTATGTTTTGCTTGTGTTCAAATGTCATGTGATATTATAATAATTTTATTTTTTCAGCTATGCATGAGAGCTTGCCTATAGATGAGAATGGGAACACTACCTCAGCGGACCAGCGTATTCAGAAGAACCAGGTCTGACATTTCATTTACTGTGTTTGTTCTGCTGTCATGAACCAGCCAGGTGTAAAAAGAAGAAGAAAGTTACCTGTATGTCCCTGTTATGGGGTGAACATTCGTAAAAAAAATAGCACATCTACTGTCTTGTAGATCTTCTTGCTACGTATTTTCGGCAAAGAGACTTGGGACCCTCTCTATTTAATAGTTTAAATAGCCGATCTACAAGCTCAAAACGTGTCGATGTAGATCAGCTATTTGAACTATTTAAAAATTATTTTCAAATAGTTTAGGCTATGCCCGTATGCTGAGGGTAAGGCGGCAAGATAGGACCCTTGGTGTAGAGGGAAATAAAGAGGGGGCAAAGTGGGGGACCAATCCATTACCTGGAGAACATCGAGCTACAATTTGTCAGCTACTACCAATTTAAAATCTAAAAGCCACAGCATATGGCAAAAATCAACTAGCAAAAGTATTTTATCCCACAAATGATCTGCTAATTATTTTGTCCGAAAATATGCTCCCCAAGTGCTGAGTTGATTAAATACTTTCTTTCCAGCAATGGACAGCTCTTTGCCTTTTTTGCTTTGTGGGATAATAGTGTTCATTAATACTTGAAAATCCAATAGTTTTTGTCTGGCAGACAACATGGAATGAGGACACAGCATTATGCTCATTAGTAATTCAGTACAACAGAGATATTATTTTAGGAAGTTTAAATTCAACTGGAGTAAATATCCAATGGAAACAATATTATGTTACAGTTAATCATGCCCCGGCTCCGCCCTCCGCCACTGGCCCTCTCTGTCCGTCTGTCTGAACTTGATGTGATCTCTCAGGAACGCCTTGAGGGAATTGAATGACATTTGGCACACATTTTCACTTGGACTCAAGGACGAACTAATTAGAAGTAGAGCTCACGTTCATTAAGTTCCTTCAAAGTCTTCATTCACTACATGCAGTTTATGCTACACAGGAGAGAAATACAATAAAACCAGCCAAAATCAATTTGATAACCATACGTTTTCTGCCCCTTTCAAGCACTCAGATCTGACCCGGTCGTTTGTGGAGGTCATGACAATTTACAACAATGCACAAATCGGCTTCAGAGAAAAGTGTAAAGCACGAATTCGGAGGCAGCTGGAAATCAGTAAGTCTGAATATATAACTTAAATGAACATACACACACACAAGCACGCACGCACGCACACACACACACACACACACGCACGTATGCACACACACCCATTGTTCCCTTGCATCATCAGTTAAGTCAGCCATCTGCCTCTTTTGTTGTGTACAACTGCATCCTTTCTTCCATAGCAGTTGTAGTGTTTGCTCTGGAGGGGAGGCGGAGCTCTGCCCCTCCCCGAGAAATATGAGCTGGCTTGCAAAAGGATACACCTGTGTGTGTGAGCGTTTCTATGGCAACTGTTGCTGGGGTAGTTGAGAAAGGTGCAGCAATAGTGGATTGGTCAGTGATGATTAATAACGAATATATACAGTATATATTTAAATATTCTGTATAAAAGTTACATTGGTTTCCAGTTCTTATGAAATGTCCTTAAATGTAAGAATCAGAATGATCTAAGCTGAATCAATTACATGTCCCTCTATTTATGTTTATATTTAAATGCTTTGGGACTTGTTTAGACTTTTGTACATAATGCTTTATGTTTGGATTGTTGAAACATGTATATTAAATACTAATGTTAAGTCTATTGAATGTTTCAAAAAGCCAAGCATTATGCAGGATTTGTGCGATAAATGGCTTTATTATTGTGGTCCTATTTTGTCTATAGAGTCTTATAATTAGGTGTGATAACGACCATAGGTGGTAAAATATGTAACACAATGAATTCATGAATCCTGACCAATTTTAAACATACAATAATTGTTAAGTTGGCTCTTATGTTGACAACTTAATACTAATTTCAGTTAAATATGTATGTGAAAAACTAAACAAAAAACCTGGTTATTTAAACATTTCTTTTCCCCCCGTGTAAATTCAGCTGGTAAAATCACCACGGATGAAGAGTTGGAGGACTTATTGCACAGTGGCAATCCTGCCATCTTCACAGCTGATGTTAGTTGGATTTTCTCACACCACAGAGACCATCAACCTGTTGACAACTTAAACTTAATCCTTGGATGTGATATTATATACATGTTTTAATACTGTTGACAGATATAAGATCAGTAATACTCAATAATTAATACAAAATGTTGCAAGAAGAATACACTACAGCCCACAATACATGTCTCTATGCAGATGGTATCAGACTCACAAACCACACGGCAGGCCTTGAGTGAGATCGAGTCTCGTCACCAGGACATCATCCGTCTGGAGACCAGCATCAGAGAGCTGCAGGAGATGTTTATTGACATCGCTGTGTTGGTAGAGACTCAAGTAAGATGTGAAGTCATTCATGTTTACGGTAATTCCCCATTATACTTTGTTGCACGCCAGTCGTCCGTGTTGCGCACTACCTACAAGCTCGCAGCGTGCTATGCTGCTACACCGGCGTTGTGCCACAAAGTATAAATCGGGCATTATTGTGGGCTTGCTAAGGTGAGCACACCAATGTTATCGTCACTATCTTTTTATTTATTGTTTTATTGGCCACAGGCCGAAATGAGGAATTTAGTTCCAGAGGCTGAGAGTATCTATATCTTTATTATATACACAGCCTTTATTTGCTCTGGGTGAAGGTTAGTTATTATAGGACCAAGGGGAGGATGACTGAGATCAGCCCTGGAGCTGTATACGGAAGGGACTGAATAATATTTGTAATCACAATCTAAATTAATGAGTCATATTAAACCTCAGGAGAATTCTTACCAAATTGTACCACAATTCTGTCTGTCTGTTTGCCTGTCTATCTATTAATGTAATCTAAATCTATTTTTTCTAATCTGTGTACTCTTTCAGGGAGACATCATAAATAACATTGAAAAGCATGTTGGCACTGCAGTAGACTATGTGGGTACGGCCAAAGGAGAGACCAAGAAAGCAGTGGTGTACCAGAAACGGGCACGCAGGGTAAGCCTCAACCTTGGCTTCTTCAAGTCGTTCCGCAGCTCTGCTACTACAGCCCCTGATCAACAGCCCTCTGAAGTATCAAATTAAGCATGAACTCTAATGTGTGCATACTGTATGCAGTCTGCAGAGTGAGCGAGTGTCTTATCTGCCATGCCGTATACAGGCACTTCCCTAAAAAAGTTGTATTATTATTTGTATTACTGTGAAAACGAAAGGACTGGACTTAAAGGAGTAGTTCACCCCCAAAATGACTTTCTATTGATTAGTCATGCCATGGAGAGTAGAGTTCAATAATATTTTTTGGTTTTTGTCACATTCCTAAGACAAAAATTTGATTCGAGTAAATTTACCCCCATTGATTCCGGATGGGGACCCGTTTCGAAACGGGTCCCCATCTGGAACAAATGGGGGTAAATTTATTGTTATCACATTTTTGTCTTAGGAATGTGACAAAAAACTAAAAATATTATTGAACTCTAGTCTCCATGGCATGACTAATCAATAGGAAAAAAGTCATTTTGGGGGTGAACTACTCCTTTAACTGCCTCTTCTTTCATCTTTTTGCTTTGAAATGCTATACTTGGAAATAAAAAATCATTTTGTTGTCAAAGCAGAATGTGATGTGAACGTTTGTACTGATACCTGTGTTGTTCTGTGGCATTGACATACCTCCTTTGCAAATATCGGTGTTCATATACAACAATGCTAAACCCTAACCCTTTTTGTTGTTTGTCTCTTGGCAGAAACATGTCATAATTGCCCTAGTGGTTCTGGTCCTGCTCGCTGTAATCGCTCTAGTGGTCGGGTTGTCTGTGGGCCTTCCCAAGGCCTAAACCCACCAACCTCAAACAGAGGTAACTACAACCCAACACTTTGGGCCTGCTGTGCCAAAATCATCCAGCACAAAACTTCTAATAATGAAACATATAGTACTGCATGCCTTTTTTTAAAAACAGCTCATACTTAGACGCACGATGGCATCGTGGCGAAAATAGCACCCTGTCACACCGCGTTTCATCCACATTCGCCTATTTCCACCGGCGCCGCACAATGCCATTGTGCAACTGTTAGCAATTGCGGAGATGTTTGTCATCATGCAACTTTAGCAGGCAAAGAAACAGCTTGGAGAATAGAGCAGCGTTTCTCAAAGTGGGTGCCGAGGCACCCTAGGGTGCCGTGGCGCAAGTCCAGGGGTGCCTCAGAATATTTAGAATTCACCAATATCGCTTCAGTTTAACCACATAAGTACTTAATAAAACAGACCTGAGTTGCACTGTACTTGGTGCAATGTTTTTCAGCCTACAATACACCAAGTCTCTTTGCCAAAATCTGTACTAGGATACTCTCTCAGGTTTTCCTTGTGACATACTATATCTTAGTCAGGGGGAAGGATTTACATATTTGACATGAATGTAAGGTGCTGTAAAGTAACAATGTAATTTAGGGGTGCTGTGGATGAAAAAGTTATTTACAGGGGTGCCCTGAGCCAAGAATGTTTGAGAACCACTGGATTAGAGTGCCACTATATTACTGTACGTGGTAAGCAGCCCATCAGTAGATTTGGCCATTAACTAATTAAAGTTCAAAGGAAAAAAAGCTTTGGATGCCAAATGGTTGACTATTTAAATTATTAAGTAAAGCAGCAACATAATATATGATTTTCTTTTCTAAAACAAATAGTAAATTCTCCCCCCCCCCCCCCCCCCCCCCCACAATATTATCTTTGTGGGTGTGATACTGGGTCATCAGTTATCACTTTATTTATTATCATTGGAGAATGGTGGTGTCTGTAAGTGATATCTTTTATATCTCTATATTCCAATAGCAACGATTGCTATAGTTTATTCACTAACAGGGGTCTCTCCATCTGTCTCAAATTATTGAATTATATAATATTATATAACTTGAGCAATTATCTGATATCGCAACTGTCATCTTGGGAAGCTCCAGTATGTGATTTTTACACCTGGGTACACTGTGACAATGTCAATTATTGACCAGAAGATGGCGCTGAAACCCTGACACTCTAGTTCCTGTTTTTCTCTTTCTCAAAACAGAGTGTGCACTAGCCTGGGAGCCTGCTAGTGCATGAATCTGCCAGACTAAAATTTGCTCTGGCCTGGTAATAATGCCAGGCTAACCTTGCACACCAAATGTAAAACAAACAAACTTGAATGTCAGTTGAATATTCATTATCCACATAGTGACTTATTATTACCTTTTGTGTTGCTTTGACTTGTTACAGTGAATTGTATTTCTGTATCTGACTTGTCTCTTAAATTATGTACAGGAGGAGTACATTTCTTCCCACCTTTAATATTTGTTGGCTACTTAGTTATAACTATAATACATGCCAAATGTGTGCATTATTGTATATTTCATTATTTTAATTTGAGTTTAATATGTTGGATCTTAGAAAAAGGCGTGTGTTATTTAATTGTGAAATTGAGCAGCTGTGATGATGAACAAAGCAAACACTGACAGACTTGTGGAAATGCTGTGCTGTGAAAACTAATAGGGTACTACACGTAGTACACAGTCACATTCAGATTATCTTTTGCATTCCGGCTTTGAAAACATGTTATAAATTCATACAAGTTTTCTACAGTGCAGTTCTACAAGAGATGATGTCACTAGTCTTTTGTGAATCCAGCTATGTTATCTCCATCGTCCAATGATGTTGCATGACAAAATATAGCCAATTTACAAGCTCAGTTGTGAGCTTGATCTGCTATTTTTGGTGCTCCAACCGGAATATAAATCAGGCTTCAGGCCTTGCTTGTACACTGTGATGTGATTTCCAATGTTGAAAATAAAAGAAAGCAAAGCATGTGAGCATGTCATTTGTCATTGTAACAAATAGGCTAAGGGGGACTGGCAACTCTGTAGCCTAATAGAGGTTTTAGCGATTGGTTTTTAACCACACCAAGAAAGGAGGGGACCAAGTATGGAGCCCATGGGGGACCCTGGTCAAAAAGTGTAGGACTATTATGTAGGTTTACGTGTTTAATTCTATATAATATAGTACAGTACAGGGGTCTCCAATGTTTTCAGGCAAAGGACCCCTTAGTTGAGAGAGATGGAGCGGGGACCCCCACAACCTGTTCATAGATTCCATATAGTTTTATTGTTTGGCAGCACAATCCTCAGTGTATTTTGGATTCATGTCAATGTGTGTTTTAAAATATTTAACCACTTGCGAGGTGTTGTGAGCTTGTAGATCGGCTATTTTCAGCTAAGGTTCTCAGAATATGGACGCTAGGATTCAAGTGGTTAATATAAAAAAGGAGAAAAAAGTTTCTATTACTCAAAGATTTGGAGGACCCCCTGTAGTAACTCTGGGGACCCCCTAGGGGTCCTGGACCCCCTGTTGAAGACCCCTGATATAGTATATAGACATAGCTAGCTTCTGCTTAAATGAAAACCTGTATCAAAGCACAAAGGATTAACCTTCAATTTCCATTACTGATATCAAGATCTTTCTATCGTCTTTTTTTTTCCTGTCTGTTGATGCTGTTAGTGTTCAATCATGCAACCAATCATTGTGAATGTCCATTTGATACAATTATGTACTGACAAAACTGCTCAGAATAGTAACAGAATGGGTAATGTGATTCTATCCCAAGCAGCGCGTCCCATCAAAGGGAATTACACAGCAAAACCTTGAGTGTAAGGTCAAGTTTCCCCTCTCCCTGAGTTGAAACAAATTAATATCTTGCAGTGCACATCAACAGTAAAATATACACAAATCCCTTTGTAACTCAAGAGATTGTACAAAATGTAACACACAGCACAGGTTACATTTGTACACTCTCAGTTAGAATAACACTGAGGATTTTGTGTATCCATTTTGAGGTATTTGTACTTTACTTGAGTATTTCCAGTAGGCCTACTTTTACTTCTACACTACTACATCTCGGATGAAAATATTGTACTTTTACTCCACTACACTTTAGTTACTAGTTACTTTGTAGACTGAGTGTTATTACAAAACATACATTAACCACTTCAACCCTATATACTTTTCAGCCGATCTACTTGCAGATCTTTTATACATTTGAAAACTTGAAATGGGACATTCTGCATAATGAGTACTTTTAAGTACGTTGTGTGCTTTTACTCAATTACATTTAGAATTCCGGACTTCTACTTGTAACAGAGTTTCTACATTGCCTTAATTAATACATTTACTAAGTAAAAAAAAAAGATTACTTTTTCCACCGCTGTACAGCAGCTGCTAAGCATAGACTTGGCCCTGTGCCATATAATACACACAGCGCCCCTTGTCTGTCCTGGAGGGCAGTGGACGGACAGTCAGGCCTCCTCTGCACCCTCTAGCGTCACCATGGCTTTCTACACTGCACCACAGGAACAGTGCCATGACAAACCCACTGACCTCTCTCTCCTCTCTCATTCACTCACCTTGTTTCTGTCTCTGTCTGCCTATATCTTGACGTGATGACGCAGCATCCCTCTGCTCTAAGCTAGCAACTGATTGTTGTCACAGGACAGGTAGACAAAAAAACGACCACAAAACAAATACACACAAAAAACATCACAATACATAGCAGTCCATCAGCGTGAGATAAAGGATTCAGTATAACAAATATAATAAAAGACTTTACCCAAAGCCTGAGGCTGATTTTAAACACTGCAAAGCTTCGGAAATTCTATTCTTTGTGGGTATTGAATTACACTTCCCCACTACTGAGAAAGCAGGCTGACCAAAGCCTGTCTGTCTGTCTTAACTGTGATACCCAGACAGTACTATTGAAGATACTCTAGCACTAGGGGTTTTCAAACCTTTTCATATCATGGAGTCCCTAATCTATTTTCATTAGAATATGGACTGCATTTTTTTTCTTCTTTTTTTTTAGATTAGTTTTTTGGGCTTTTATGCATTTGATAGGAAATGGGGGGAGAGATGGGGAGTGACATGCGGCAAAGGTCGTCCGGATCGGGAATCAAACCGGCGATGCCGCCAGGCATCCATGCCTATGTATGTGGCAATGCCTATGTGGTATGCGCCTGGACCAGTAGGCCAGCGGGCGCCCTATGGACTGCAATTTCAGTTCGGTGTTAGGAAAGTTTGTTTTGGTTTTAAATTAAATTGTCTTAATGTCATATATTAATGTTTTGATAACGTTGAGATAAACATATTCTTTTTAATAATGTCATTATTTCAAGTACCACCCTCAATGACCCCTGGGTGTCCCCACTCCCCGGACTATTTTGAAAACCACTGCTCTTGATATAGTTATATTTTGTCTATGCTACAGTGAAGATAATCCGTTTGCTTTGTATCTAATACTTTTAGGATTTGCGCTGTGCTGAACAGATAAGATAAAGGGTATAATAGAATAAAGAGATAAGGATGACTTTACAATTTAAGCCACAGAAAGACAACTATGTGCAATTACAGTAAGGGTAGAGGAGAATGTGGAAAAAAAGAAGAAAAGACCCCAGCAAACAGTAATAGACAAAAAAAGTGGTTTCTTTATTGTTTGTATCAGAGTGATGGCGTCCTCAAATCAGGGCACAGTGAGTGTTTGGGTTTAGGTGAATGAGAGGTAGTGCTAGGGCATCTGTTTGACCTGACAGGTCATTCATTTTATCCCACATCATGGAATAGTGTTACTCTGTCATTTCATCAAAACAGGAGGCTAGCTAGCTACAGTGAGCAGCTGCAGACGGCCTTTTGTCATCCACAATGACCCAGGATGGAATGGACTGCTGGTGAGGGTTGTGTACACCACATAAACCAGAGTGTTAGTTTAACTCAAGGGAGTGTAAACTTGAACCCTTTTGGGTCCTTATGTTTCCAGTGTAGAGGGTCCAAAAATGTCCCCTTCCGGATACATTTTTGTTCTCTCATTGTTAAAACAACACTCCGGATTTTGCTGTGTAGGGAGATGGATAGGACTGGCAAGATGGAGGTGTCCAGGGAAGTGGGAGATAGTCTCTATGGTTTTCTTTTCTTTACTTCTTTGCTTTGCCCTGGGCAGCCACTGCCTCCATTGCCTTCTTTACTGTCTCCTCGTCGCCCAGGAAAGCCATGGGCTTAATGGGCTTCAGGTCTGCGTCCAGCTCATACACGATGGGGATTCCTGTGGGCAGGTTCAGCTCCATGATGGCTGCATCAGACATACCTGGACAGACCAGACAAGCAGGCAGAAACAAAGCTCTGGTTAGAATTAATACACATTGTACATACAGCTGGTTGTGTGTCAACCAAGGACACAGAATGAAAACAGGATTTGAAATGAAAATGGATTTACAGGCTGTGGAATGGCTGGATGCCTGCCAGAGTCAAACTAATTGGACTCAGGTGTGACTAGACACCTGTTGTGCATCAGGACGAATGCACACAGGATAATCCCAGGCAGAGACTGTCTCTGTCACAACAGGTCCTGTATCTGACTTTTTGTGTTACTTGTTTCATTGGCTTGCTACCAAATTACACCAAAGACATGGCAAGCAGTGTGTGGTCACGTGGTCTAAGTCTGTCCTACAATTGAGCCTGTCACACATCATTATTAATCACTGACTGTTATTATTCCTCTTTTGAGGGATGAGTTGTTTTTAGAGCTCCCCTTAAACTATATGCACAGTAACATCTGTGTTCATTTATTCTTTTGTAACTCTGAGAGTGTACAAATGTAACCAAATGGACTGTGGTTACATCAGTACACTCAGGCATATACAGTACAGACATTTGCCTGTGGCTTCTAGCCTCTGCCTGCATCACTCCTTTTACCCATAATATGAAAATGTGCAACCTTTCTGCAGAAAGGTCATGCCTGAAACAGGAGCCAAGGTCATGGCCTTTTCCACTGTCTGTGAGCTCTGGACAAGTCCCCATGTTATTTTTAGATTCTGTGTAAACTAGGGAGGTGTGTGCTTATCTGTGTGTGTGTGTGTGTGTGTGTGTGTGTGTGTGTGTGTGTGTGTGTGTGTGTGTGTGTGCGTGTGCGTGTGCGTGTGTGTGTGTGTGTGTGTGTGTGTGTCTGTCGTTACTGCATCTGAACTTTGCTGGAGCACGGGACAGTCAGGACAGGGACGGGCCTCTTGAAACATGACATCTTTGACCTTTAAACTTGGATTCCCCTTTATTGCAAGAATGCATTCTTGCATAATAACCCTACATACATACCTACTAACAGAGCTGGTCAGGCACGGAGGGCCATGCTGGATGTCAAGTCGTCTTTAATATTGTCTTTTATATTATCCTATTTTTAAGTGTTATGCTGCTGTAGTTGTTATCTTCCCTTACCCGTTTCATGCTCACTGCTGCTGAATTTCCCTTGGGATCAACAAAAGGTCTGTCAATCTATTCCCTGCCTAGGATGTCCTCAATCCCGTTCATATAGTAACTTCCTTCTACTTTTCAATCTCCTCTACTCCTCTACATCTGCATTCTACTTTATAGTGGTGCTCACTGCTCACCCTCCAAGTGCTTGACGATGCCACGGAGACTGTTGCCATGGGCAGCGATGATGACGTTCTTTCCAGCCTTGATCTGTGGTGCGATGACATCATTCCAGAATGGCAGAGCGCGGGCAATGGTGTCCTTCAGTGACTCACAGGTGGGCAGTTCACCAGCCTTCAGGTCCTTGTAACGCCTTGACTAGTGGGCACAGAGAACAGTGCTGGATTGTCAGATGATACCGCAATACAGCGACAGCTGCAGACGAAATTATTTCAAAGGGCCAGCGTGCAAATGGTGGTATGTGTGGCATTTAATTGTGATGAATGAGATGGCTAACTGGACTGGATCTTTTATTAAAGTTCCAAATTAGTTTTTGCATAATAGTGTTGTTTCTTTTCAGTTCTTGGAACATGGGTTGTTATATAATGAACAATTAATCGCCATCGGACAAGTAATTCTTCATCCTGTCAACGTTCAGACATTTAGGTCCGGTAGGGCCTGCACTTGATCTAATCTTGTGAATCACACGATCACACGCACACTAATTAAGTCTAGATGTCTTGTACTTGGTGTCCCTTTTTTGAGCATTTCATTGTACGGAAATTGAAAAACCTTTCTAAATAGCAGGTGTGCAAGCTTGTAGATCAGCTATTTTTTTAAATGTATTTTCGAAGATTTTCAAGTGCTTAACTTACCTCGCTGATGATCTTGTGGTAGTTGTGTTCCTTCTCCATGGGGGGAGGGGGGATGTCGAAGGAGCGACGCCAGATCTTGACCTGCTCCTCGCCGTGCTTCTCGGCGGTCTCGGCCTTGTTGAGGCCGGTCAGGCCGCCGTAGTGGCGCTCGTTCAGGCGCCAGGTGCGGTGCACTGGCAGCCACATCTGGTCCGTGCCCTCCAGGATGGTCCAGAGGGTCTTCACGGCGCGCTTCAGCACGGAGGTGTAGCACACATCAAACTTCATGCCGGCCTCCTTGATGGCCAGGGCGCCGCGCTTGGCCTCCTCCAGGCCCTTCTCGCTGAGGTCGGCGTCAAACCAGCCGCAGAAGCGGTTGTACTGGTTCCACTCGCTCTCGCCGTGGCGGACGATAACAAGACGGTGGGCGGCTGCCATGTTTCACAGCTTGTGTTTTGACCCTGAACCAAACAGAGAGAGGCACAGCCTTTGTGGTGCACACACACTGAGCCCACATACCACATTCTTTTTATAGTGGCCTAGAATGTGACTCTGCCCACCGGACGGGCCCCTGCCAGTTTCCTCCAGTGAGGAGCCATTATCCTCTGATGGACATCCAGGCTTAGCCAATGGGATCACACCTCTGGTGTCCTGTGTCCTGGCCGGGAAGGGCAGAGGTCATGGATTGAGCCAAAATAGCAACATGACTTTTAAAGTGAGAGCTTGTGGAATAAAAGTGTAAAGATCAGAGTTGGCTGCAGAGGGACAGGATAGGACAGGACTAAACATTTGTATAATTATTCTAAACAAATGTTTCCTTGCAATGAGCGACTCCAGTTGCCAAAATTCCCAAAAGTGCATTTCCATATTATTGAGACTACTAATCCAATATTACTATTATAATGACAATAGTGAGATAGCAGTAATGTATTAGTAATATAGTAGTAATGAAGAGAAATAAGGAATATTTATAAGCATTTGTACAGCATTTACTTGATAGCTAGAAATTGCTGAGCCAATAGTCTGACCTGGCCAAACTAGAAATCAGATTTTAATTGAAATGATGAAACACTACATTAAAGATGGCGGTGCATCTAGTGTCCAGTCCAGTGTGCCTTCTGCTTCAAATTACTTTATTGACATTGTCAACCAGTAGGTGTCCTACCCGATAATAAATGCGACTGTCAGGTCGCAAGTTACTATGAAAAGCTCCACTGGCTGTCCGTCAGTCCCTCCGTCCGTCTGTCCGTCACGCCACATCACACTATTGCCCCTACTCTTATCTCTGGCACGGTTGGCCCTATCGATGCCAAATTTTGCACACACACTGGCAAATCACAACCTCAGCCCCTGATTTCTCACGTGGCCCTCTTCTAGCACCACCATCAGGCAGATTTTTTAATCACGCAAAGCGGTACGCAGTATATCTCTGAAGTCATGTCATCAACATGGATCTGTCCCATTTTTCCCATATTCCCTCCTGATTGGCTATGAAGGCCTTCTAAAGTTTGTGTATGCGACGTGACGGTGGCTTATCTCCCGATTAGGGAGTCTTACTGGTAGTGTAATGTGATAGTGTGCTGCTGGTGAATCCCTTGTCTAAATGATGATTAAGTGGCAAAGCCTATTTGCAGAAATCTGATAAAATCAATCAAATCACCTTCCCCTCCCAGCTATAACCTCACCCAAACACGGCCGGTTGTGTTTGTGTACTGTAGATGCTCATCCAAAACTGGATGCACCGCAGTGGATTTGAGACAGTATTATATGCAGTGGTGGGCAGGTCCGTTACCCCTGCAGCACCTGAGTCTGTTCTATCCACACATACAGTGAGAGTGAGCTGATGTGGACAACTTTTAAAGCCCTGTTATAGATGCAACAATGTATTGAACTCGACTCTACCATCAGCTTTAATCCTGGGAACTGAACTGAAGTGCAACTGCTGATCAAGCGTGAAAAGTGACTTACCGTCCCAAAACAGAGTTTAAGGTATAAATGTCAGAGACTTTACATTATGATTCGTATATTGACGAAAAGAGAAATACAATAGTCCTTAAATTCAATATTAATGGCACTCCAGGCATAATGCCAACCCGCCCGCAACTTATGTCCATACGAGGCATTAGGGATTATGCTATTGCACTGCAGAGAAGCACGGACTGGAAATGGTGCAACAAGAAATCTTGGTCTGCATTCATTCATTTATTCATTCATTTATATAGTTCAAATAAAATAAAAATAGTTAGATGGGTGTTCCGAGGGAGTCTTCTAGTTTGGTATTTGTACTAGTCAAGTGAAGTAAATGTAAAATATAGCACATTTCATACAATGTAAACTATTTAAATAATCATAACAAAACAAAAACGGGCATATTTACAGACACATAATAGGCATCTGCATATGTAAGCAATTATTGCTTGTCCATTTACCAAGTGCCACTGTGCCAGGTGATCTGAGAGTTGTGATTAAGCAGGTCAGAAATCATCTACTGTCAGGAGCTGAAGCATTCATTATCCTATGATCGATGGGTGTGATAGAAGGATGGAGAGGGTGATATTTAATAACCCCTCAGGATGATAACTGAAACGTGCTGATATGTCAGTAGCAGCCCAATCAGTGCAGAAGGTGACACCACATGAACTGTCACCGTGAGTCACGTCACTGTGAAAGGAACTCAACATACTGTATCAAACACAGCCACCATGGTAGCTGTGTTGATCAAATGCTACAGAATGTCCTCTTATCTTTGTTACTGTGTCATAAACATGTGGGTTCGCTTTGTCATAATCAAATGATTGTCCAGGCAGGGCAACCAACTGAGCGGAGTAATAAAGGATATATGATATGTCCGGGGCTCTGGGGTTGATAATAATTAAGCCCAATCTGATCAATAAGCACAAACTAAATAAAAGTGCCATCACTTCGAGTGACCTCAACGTGTAAATAAGGTGTTTGCTGAAATGAGCAAATGTCAGGGCTCTAGTGGGTACGTGATGAAAAAATGATACTCCGGCCAATCTCTTTTGACCACAGTAACAAACCGTGGGCCTACTTCAGGCCTCCTCGAGTGGAAACACTTGGGAAAGGACAATTTACCAGGTGATAATCTATATGTATTGCAGTCACGTGGATCTGCAGCATGTGTTTATCCTGATTGAGTTTTCATTATTTGATTGTAATTTGCTTTGATCAGTTCCCATTCATTTATTTTATTGCGAGGATGTTTTGGTACCATTCCCAAAAGGTGTAATGTTTATTTACAATGGTAAATAAACTTTACACCTTTTGGGAATGGTTTCCAGTGGCTGCCTTCTTTTTGTCTCTCTGGCAAAGTATATAAAGTAATCTCCAAACAAAAAAATTCAAGTAAAGAGCAGATATACAGTACTTAATTACAGTACTCAAGTCAATGTATATTAGTATCATTAGCACCGATTGTGGTTAATGTAGATAATTGTGATGTAATAATGCTGCAGCTCAAGGACCACAGTCAACATTATAGTCAAAGCATGTAAGGCAAGTTGATTTTTATAGCACATTTTTGAACAACAAGGCTATTCAAATGCAGATATACAAAAGTGTGTTTCACAAAACATTAAGAGCATTAAAAAATGTTGTTAATCTATGAGAATAGAAAATAAGAATTTGTTCAAATAACTGATCATTAGGAGAATGTTATATTGATATGATATACAGTATCTGTCCATAAGATGGTGTTGTTGTTACCATTGAATAGTGAGTGCTAGACATGATATAATTTAGTAACTAACAGTAGATAGTTTTATTTATTTTATTTTCAGAGAAAAATTAAATCAAGCATGGCATCCCCTAAATATTTGTCATATAATTAGATAAACTGAGCTAGCAGCAGAAAAGGGGAGGTACAGTAGGTGCCCTGATTTAAAAACAACAGGGATTTGCGGTCTCAGATCACAAGAGTGACTGAAAACAGCAGCCAGTGGCTCTGTCTGATTATATCTCATTAGAATGTGCAACTGGGGCAACAGAAATAACAGATTTTTTTTCTTCAACTACATTAGACAGTGGTAAATTTGAGTATCTGAGAAACTGAACAGTCTGTTCAAACGACAAAGACGTTTAAACTAGATGTTGAAACAAATAAATGGTTCAAACTACTGGTGTAACTGTTCTAAACTCTATATATTGCGATCATAATTATTGAGTGTTTGTTCGGAGTAGGGCATTCACGAATAGTGATTTTTAGTATCCGAATTATTCGACTTCAAAGTATTCGAATAGTCGAATATTCGACTGGCCAAATATTAAGTAAGCAAGATATTAAGTGTGTTGCGAGGCGTTGTGAGCATGTAGATCTGCTATTTTCACAATATTTATCTGCGGAACCGAGTCACATTAAATGTAATACCTACACTTCCAAGTGCTTGTCAGGGTGGGGGTCCCCAGTTCAAATATGTTTATTTTGGGGGTCACAGCCTTAAAAGGTTTGAGAAGCCCTGGTATAGAGCATTAACAAATTCATCCACCATGGGCATTGACAAATCATTCTTATGACTTCCTATCTAGCCAAGCTTTATAAACTATATATGTTTTAAAGATAAAACAATAAAAAAATAAAAATAAGCGAATATTCGACTTCGGTGAAAAACTTCGAATAGTGACTTTGATATTCGAATATTCGAATATTCGTATATTTGGTGAATGCCCTAGTTCGGAGTCTGTCCCAGCACCAATGTTATCAGGAGTGAGAACTCAGACAGGATACAGGACACTCTGAAGCCCCCTTTAAGATCATATGTGGGCTAAATGTAACCTAGGCAATTTGCGCCTTATTTACGCTTTGGCAGAAACAATGTGCGTGACAGAAACAATGTGATGCATTGACACTTAAATGAAGTTGTTGATTGACACATCACACAAACCTTTGTGACAGAAGCATCTGTATATACCAGTCTTAATGTAATATTGTGGTTATGGTAGGCCTATACTGTAGGCATGTCCTGACAACCCAAGGCTGCCACACAGGATCTGTGGGTGACACTGCAAGGGCCCTACCCTGTACACTATATAATACTGCTTAATATGATATCTCACCTGCACGTGAATCTATTATGCACTATGTTATCTGTAACTGATCTATTTCATAAACAGTTCAACCTACCTTCTGTCTGTACCTACTGTAGCCTATAGCTGTGATTCTCAAACTTTTCATGTTTCAAGGACCCCCATTGACAAGATTTTTACAGCTTCAACCATTTTAATTTCAAGGGCCCCCAGTTTAACATGCATTAGGTTACATACCCCCATTTAATGGCATTTTATCTCTAGGATCCCAATTTACAGTATATTGTAAAATCAATGTTAATTTAACTGAGAGAATAGAATCTGTATCATCACAGACTCACACCCTTCATCCTTGACCCCAAAGCTTCTCACTGTCTGGACCTGTTTGAGGTCATTGTTCTGGAGCACCCAGCAGAAGCCTGGAAACTGTGCTAGCCAGAGGAGGATCTATGAGGCAATTTTGCTGCTTTATTTTTTTATATTCTCTGCAAAATATAACTGACGACCAGTAATACTCCCTAATCGGGAGATAAGTGACCGTCAGGTCGCATACACAAACTTTAGAAGGCAATCATAGCCAATCAGGAGGGAATATGGGAAATGGGACATATCCATGTTGATGACATGGCTTTAGAGATACCGTGTACCACTTTGCGTGATTTTAGGCCAAAATCTGTAGGAGCAGTGTCCAAAAATCGGCCTGATGGTGGCGCTAGAAGAGGGCCATGTGAGAAATCAGGGGCGGAGGTTGTGATTTGCCATCCAAGGAGTGTGTGTGCAAACTTTGGCATGGATAGGGGCAACGGTGGCAGAGATAAGAGTAGGGGCAAAAGTGTGACGTGACGGACAGACATACAGACAGACGGACGGACAGACAGACAGACAGACAGACAGACAGCCGGTGGAGCTTTTCATAGTAACTTGCGACTTGAGGTTAGAAAAAAAGGTGTCTGTATTGTGAAGACATTTTCCTTTGAACACTGGTGACCCTTTCTTTTGTGAAAAAGTGTAGTCAGTGGTGCTGATCTGAATGTTTTAGATAATGTTTCTAAGGATGTGCAATAAATGCATATATCTTAGCACATTTCAGCTTGAAATTGCTTAGGGAATAAAGTTGTTTGGTCCAAATGGATTTATATGGTTCCATCTGTACACTCTCTGAGTTACACATTGATAAACCAAAGCTGAGAATGTTACTGTGTATCTGTCTACCCGATGTATAAAGCAAAGTGAAAATAATAGATTTGTGTGTGTGTGTGTGTGTGTGTGTGTGTGTGTGTGTGTGTGTGTGTGTGTGTGTGTGTGTGTGTGTGTGTGTGTGTGTGTGTGTGTGTGTGTGTGTGTGTGTGTGTTATGGATCAAAATGATGGGAATTTGTTTAGGTAGGCCTAGATGCAGGTGTTAGCCTATGGTTTATTTGACATACAGTAGCTGTTGCTACAACACATCTATACCGTAGGTGGCATAATTATGGTTTGTTTGACAGTATTACCCCGAACGCTGCACGTCAGAAAGTGGGAACTCAACGGCAAAAAGTTTGGTGATCGGAGACAGTATGGACAGGCCCAAGACATAAGAGCTGGTACTTAAGACAATCAAAATAGAGTCCACAGATCTTATTCTATTGTAATAAAAGAAGACCAGGGTTTTAGTTTGCCTTTGATAGTTCTGCACTGTGAAAGACAAGTATGCCCCAGAGTGGTGGTGTGGTTTGTCATCAGTGGCCAAGTTCTCCTTCAAAGGATTCTTTGATCCAGCCTTGATAAGAGATGCCAGCAGCATGCTTCTCTCTCTCTCTCTCTCTCTGCACCAGTCTGGTTTCACCGGCCCACTGGGAACTGCCGTGGTGCTCCAGATTACCAGTCCGCCATTAGGGTCCAGAGATGAGTACCCAGGGGATTTGTGTGAGCACAACAGTACAGGATGACTCAGCCTGCAGCACAGTCCCAGTTCTCACTGCCTGCCTGCGTCCTTTGGGGTAGACTGTTAAGAGTACTGGACTGTCCCCAAACATGGGAGGCTTTGCAGCATTAGCAAAATACAGTCACTTAATGTGCGAGCGAGCGTGCGTGCATGCACAGTTTGCACACACACGTGCACAAATAAGCGCAAAGCACTGCAATACAGTTCCATAATGCTTTAGGAGAAAATGTGTGATGAAACATAAAATATTAAACTACATAGCCCAAGCGTGTGCGCGCACACAAAGTTAAAGAAATGTTACCGCAAGGCACCACAGCTTTTCATAATGCTTTACCTTATTGGGGAAGTGCATGGTGCTGTACATACATAATAATCTCTCTCTCTCTCTTTCTCTCTCTCTCTCTCTCTGTCACTCACTCACTCACTCACTCACTCATGAGTGAGTGAGTGAGTGAGTGAGTGAGTGAGTGAGTGAGTGAGTGAGTGAGTGAGTGCACTCACTCACTCACTCTCTCACACACACACACACACACACACACACACACACACACACACACACACACACACACACACACACACACACACACACACACACACACACTTAGGAAGAAGTGCACGTCAGCATCCAAATGTAATTGACCTGCCATGGTGTCTGTACTGCAGAGGAAAGAGGAGAAGACTGCTTCTCGTTCATGAATTAACAGGACATCATGACAGTGCACAAACATCTAGGATTTTCTTTTTTCCTTTTTTGACCAAGAAAGAGACACAAATATAACAAAATAAAAACAAATGAATAAATACCAAAAACGTATGTTATTACTATAACCCGACCTTAACCGAACTGTGGAAATGGGTTTCTCATAATTAATGCTATATTGATTTGCACACAATGTTAATTAAAAATTGCATGTCCATTAATAATTTAGTACTCATCACTCATTCCAAATGTGTTCTTTCAATTTGATCTGTTTACGTCAGATGCAAGGCCCTTTCAAAAACAAAACACAAACGCGTTTCTCAGAATAGGTTAAATTAGATACATATTTCAACAGGAAAGGTCGGCAGTTCAATCTCATACAGTAACCTATGTATCCTACTGTTATTGCTTCCTTAACATTATGTCTGTCCCGATCCATTTTCTCCTCAGTGGGTTGAGCCAATGGGAATGACTCAGAGAAGAGTGCAAGAGTTGATTGAATTGCACTGTGCTCTTCACAGTAGTATGCTGTACCTGGGCTCAGGGCTACACATACACACGCACGCATGCATGCATGCATGCTCGCACGCACGCACACACACGCACGCAGACACCTCACAGAGAGACACAAAGCAGGCTCAATGATGCAAAGTTACAAAGGACCTTTTAATTTAGGGTAGAATTTCTGTGAACTCTCATAACAGACGACTAGCCTACCTTGGGGCTCACTCCACTCACTCCACTCACTAGGCTAGCTCACTCCACTAACACTATGGACCAGAGCTAAGGTGGACCCAGGCAGAGTCAGACAGCAGTGCCAGGATTTCATTGATTGATTGGCAGGTTACAATATTGTCTAATTGTGTTTTCAGTTGCTCTTTAAAGTTGCATGGAACTGGCTATATCAATGGTGTACTGTTAAGTACCTTTTGGGGGTTCCCAGGGCCAGATGACAGTGTCAATTTAAGGACTTTTAAGACCTATTTAATATACCTAGGAAAAAAGACCATTAATGATTCAAGGTTCAACAAACTATATTATAAAACTGGTCACACATTGTCCAAATGGTCAAATAATATAAGAAATAGGCAAACATTTTGAAAATAGCTGTGTTCAGTAGATCTGTTATTTTCACAATATTCAGTTAGTGCTTATCAGGGTGGGGGTCCCCTGTTCAGATATGATTACTTTGGGGAGTCACAGCCTGAAAAAGTATAGCATGTAGCTCTGGTCCATAGGTGACTCTTCGAGCATTTGATTCATATCACTGGTAGCGCAGTCTCTCGACTTTTAATAGTAAAAAATAAAGAATACACTTGTGTTACTCACCAAACAAAGATTGCTTTAATGTTTTGCATGCCTACTCTCCTTGGTGGAAAGACTCCAAGATTCTGTGTAAAATACACTTTTTGGCCAGAAAAGAAAATAGTTTTAGTTACTCCACTGTTCCAATTGTCAATAGAACAATTCTATGGACCAGAGTTACAGCATGCAGCACACCCAGCAAGGCTGGGCAGTGGCAATAGTATACTTGGTGCACCTATATATGTGTGTGTGTTCAGAAGCACAGAAACTTTCATTACAAAACTGTCTCATCAATAACACTTTCAACCTGGTGTTTTGAGCATGTCATATAGGTATATAGATCATTTTCATTTTGTTCAAGAATAGTGAAAATGGACGATCTAAGCTCACAGTGAGCTTGTAGATCAGCTATTTTCACTATTCATATTTCAAGTGTTTATAACAATGACTGGCAATAATTAACAACAAACATAATTGGTATTTGTCCAATTATTACATGCAAAGCAATAACAGGAAACAACAAAACATAACAACATTGAAATATAGTTGACATCCTGACAACATAATGTACATCGTATGCTTATGTGACCCAGGTCACAGAGGTTACACAATATTGAAATGAGGAAAACATGTATAAAATTAAATTCAAAGTTTTGGGTCTATTTCCTAGTTTTTAAACATATATTGTTCTGTCTATTTATCTATCTGTATTTACATCATGTCTGTCCATCTGTCACTCTATTCTACAATCTGTCTCCATTTTGGTATGTATATATTGTATACATCGGTATGTATTGATATTTGGACATTAGCCCTTCTGACATGTGACCAGCTTGCTTTTTGTTTATGTACATTTATCATTGCAGGACTTTGAGGTCATAGGTGTAATATTCCACTTTGCCACAGGGGGGATGCTGTGTCACGGTTAAGCTGAGTTCAGTATTATGTATGCACACACATGCATACAGTTTAGGTGAATGTTTATGTCCTGCATTTTCTGCAGGGAGGATGACAGGGCTTGAATAATATAATCCGTTTAAAATGCACCCACCCACACACACACCCACCCACGCATGCGCGCTCGAGCAACACACATGTACCTCAAACCCTCATGTGTTCGAGGTCACGGTTCAGATCTCAGATTAAAATGTGTGCTTTTGTTTAATTTCCCTGCCGTCAACTTTTAGATGCACTTAATAAGATATGACAGACTTCTATTTGAACAACAATCTCTGCCTTTCCTCGGCTGTTCCTCTGTGCAGTGAGTGTGCACCCCTCCCACGGCCATCCTTCTCTCTCTCTCTCGCTCTCTCTCTCTCTCTCTCTCTCTCTCTCTCTCTCTCTCTCGCTCTCTCTCTCTCTCTCTCTCTTGCAGTGTAAGCCTATCGATTCTGCGTTGTCAGAGTTTGGATAAAGCGCGTGCGTCAGAGCTCCCCATCCTGCTATAAAAGCCAGAGGCTCTGCAGCAGCAAGGCAGTCCAGGCTTAAACCTTCCCCCTTCACACACCTCCACAGACACACACCCCCTCCACACACGCACACACACCCACACACATCCTCAGGCCCACACACACGCACATAAGCACACACACGCACACACACCGAGCAGAAGGAGAGCAGCCCGCCCTCCGAGCCCACAGCCATGAGTAGCCTCGGCTATGACCCCTTCTACTCCGGCTCCTCGTACCGCCGCTGGTACGCGGAGCCCGCTCCCCGGCCGGTGGTGACCAGGGGGAGGTCACACTCCGTCTACAGCTCCCATGCCGCCCCGTACTCCTCGTCCCGGCTGCAGTACTCCTCTCCCAGCCGGCTGCTGCACTCCCCCTCCCGGGGGGGCCCCTCCGCCTCCACCCTGGAGCTGGAGCTCAGCCAGGCGGCCCAGATCAGCTCCGACTTCCGCACCGTGCGCACCCAGGAGCGCGTGCAGCTGCAGGACCTCAACGACCGCTTCGCCGGCTTCATCGAGCGCGTGCACGAGCTGGAGCAGCAGAACCGGGCCCTGGAGGCAGAGCTGCTGCTGCTGAGGCAGAGGCACAACGAGCCGTCCCGCCTGCGGGCACTCTACGAGCAGGAGGCCCGGGCCCTCAGGCAGGCCGTGGACGAGGCCAGGGCAGAGCAGCAGGCGGCCCTGGGCCAGAGGGAGCGCCTGGAGCAGACCCTGAGCGCCCTACAGGCCCGCTACGAGGAAGAGGTGCTGGGCCGGGAGGACGCTGAGGGGAGGCTGATGGACGCTCGCAGTGCCTCCGACCAGGCCGTCCTGGGCAGGGCCGAGCTGGAGAAGAGGGTGGAGAGCCTGCTGGAGGAGCTGGCCTTCCTCAAGAGGATCCAAGAGGGCGAGGTGGCCGAGCTCCAGGCGCAGGCCCAGCTGGGAGTGCAGGTGCAGGTGGAGTCGGAGGCCGCGACGCCAGACCTCTCCGGCGCCCTGAGGGAGATCCGCTCTCAGTATGAGAGGGTGGCCACCAGAAACATGCAGTCTGCTGAGGACTGGTTCAGAGGGAAGGTGGGCACCCTGACGGAGACCGTGGCCCAGCACACCGACGCCGTCAGGAGCTCCAAAGACGAATCGGGAGAGTTGCGGCGCCAGCTACAGTCCCGCCTGCTGGAGATTGACGCCGGCAGAGGCCTCAACGAGTCCCTGGAAAAACAGCTGCATGAAATGGAAGACAAGCAGAATGATGACATTTCCAACATGCAGGTCAGCAGTGGTATTGCAGGATATTATATATGCTGTTGATGTAACACTTCCAATATGGGATTAATTCCCCATTGCATTTAACAATGAATCTAGTAAAGTACCGACACTTTATTTATGAATGACATGTGAATGTGCTGTAGGATACCATTGGAGAGCTGGAGAATGAGCTTAGAGGCACCAAGCAGGAAATGGCCCGGTATATGAAGGAATACCAGGACCTTCTCAATGTAAAGATGGCCTTGGACATTGAGATTGCTGCATACAGGTAACAGTCAAACAATTTTATTTTTGGCTATGTTTGTAAATGCTAAGGGAAAACAAACCTTGACAGTGTATGAATTCACCTGGACAATTTAGCTAAATGTCTCGCATATGCCACTTCTGACAGTGATTTGATATGATTATTTTATTATAAAATTGATATATTAATATAAATATAAACTTCATTTGAACTGTCCACGGAAGAAAACAAATGCTAAAATTGTATTTCCATGTCTTTTTTACAGGAAGCTCCTGGAAGGAGAGGAGTGTCGCTTCAGTGTGGGAGGAGGAATGTCTTCTATGTCTTCTATGTACGGCCACACCCTGTCGGCCACGCCCTCCTACCGCCCCGTCTTCTCAAGCTTCAGCTCTAGCGCCCCCTACATGATGACATCAACACGCCTCCTCAGCTCCAGCTTTGCCAGCGGTGACGACTACATCTCTGCAAGGCAGGCCCCGCAGGCAGAGGCCTCCGCACCCGAAGAGGAGGAGGAAGAAGAGGAGGAGGCAAAGGAGGAAGAGGAGGAGAAGGAGGAGGAAGAGGTGGTGAAGGAGGAAGAGGAGGCGAAGGAGGAAGAGGAAGAGAAGGAGGAAGAGGAAGAGAAGGAGGAGGAAGCCGCAGAGGAAACAGAAGAGAAGGGAGAGGAGGAAGAAGGAGAGGAGAAAGCAGGGGGAGACGAGGAGAAGGACGAGGACGCTAAAGGAGAAGAAGGTTAGTGCACGACTGCACTTTTTCTTTTCCCTGACTATGTGCTTTAGGCCTATTTGTCAGGGAAGAATTGTCAGATATAATGAATGATACCTGATAATTCTCCCTTGACAAATAATGTGTTAATGTATAAATAGATAAATGTGTCTATGAATGAATGAATGAATGAATGAATGAATGAATAAATGAATGAGGTTTAATTATCTGTTCTGTTAGCATGGTTTTGCTTTTGTTAAATAGCTCTAAATTCTGGTTGTAATCATTGCTAGAGTTTGTTCAGTAACGGGGGTCTACCCATCTCTCCAGCACTTTAGTAAACAGAAAATACATTTACTGGAAATCTGTAAATACATTTACAGATTTCATCCAATCAAGACAGGATATACAAGTGAAATTGGAAGTGACTAAATAAATAAGCAGTCAAATCTTTTAATGGAATACAAGCTGATAAATTATCTTCTTTACATTATTTCATTAATATTTTTGTTTTAGTCAAACGATACATCACTTACAGTCTGTGTGTATTGTCCCTGGTATTTCAAATGAATACAATCCATATGTTTCTCTTTAACACATATTTAAGGTGGGGACGAGACTACAGAAACAGCTGAAGCAGAGGGAGAGAAAGGAGACGAGGGTGACGGAGGAGAGCCGGACGCCAAGGACCAGGCAGAGGCGGAGGCAGAGGAGAAAGAGGGATCCGATGACAAGGATGACAAAGCCGAAGATGCAAAGAAGGAAGAGTCCGATGACAAGGAGGAGGAAGGAAAGAGTGAAGAGAAAAAAGAGGAGGCGGTGGTAGAAAAGAAAGCAGACAAAGCCGACGACCAAAAGAGTGACAAGGCCGACGCGACGAAAGCTGACAAAAAGAAGGACGACAAGGAGGAGAAGAAGGATGAAAAAGCCGATTCCAAAGAAGAGGCAAAGGCAGCTAAACCTGAGGCCAAGAGCGACAAGCCTGCAGAACCTAAGAAAGATGAGCCAGAGAAAGCAAAGGCTAAGAAGTGAAGGCTAATTACACAGTAAAATCCTCAGTGTTAATTTGACTCTGAGAGAGAATGTAAGGGATAAATTAACAGCGAGGATTTCTATATGTCGGCCGACAGAAATGACATGTTTTAATATATCATTATTGTCGTCTTGTCTTATGAGTATAAAACAGCCTTAAATCACATCAGCCATTAATCCAAAGACTGTCAAATTACACAACTCAGCTTGATACAGACTTAGAAGCAATAACATAATCCTCCTAAAGCATGATTTATACTTTATCGTACAAAGCTGTCACTCACCAAAAATAGGCAATTTATAAGTCCACAATAGCTCATGAATTGTGATTTATTTGGTGCGCAACACCGGCGTATGATGGAGCATAAATTAAGCATAAAGCTAAATGTTAACATGGTGCACACAAAGAAAACATCCAGTAAGGTGATTTACTGCATAAAATCAATCAGTTGCTGGATACTCAGTAGTCAAGAAAAGGGTCTGGTAGCACAATTCCTGATGTACTGTGTAAGTGATCCTCTGATATTGAAAATTGTGTGTGTGGTCAAATAAAGATATTGCTCAATGATATATAACTGTGACATAGAGTTTTCTTCAAATGTAAATGATTTATTAAACTGCTATTCAACCATGTCAGAATATTTTGCTCAGAATATATTATTTATACCACCTTTTCAAATGTACACGCACTCTCAGTTCTAACAACCACATCAACCAGCCCATACTGTATATTGTAACACAAGAATGTTTCCACAAAGGGACAAACTATTCGGCATCGATTAAGCTCCTGACATCTGACATTGAACCACACAGTTATTAATTTAAATTATTTGTATGTTTGATTCTAGTACTAATAGATAGATCATACTGTACATATTATTTTACACACACACACACACACACACACACACACACACACACCATAAATATTCACATATTTGCAACATTTTATTTATATAATTTTACAATTTTATTTATAAACATTGTGTTGTGGTATTATGTTTTAACGTGACATAATGACATTTAGATAGGTTATAGGTTGGATGGATAAGGTATGTTGTCTTTCCAATACACATAAAAAACACAAACTGATGCATGTTACAATTACAATTAGAAATGTTGACATTTAGCAGACAGTTATGCAGATTGATTTAGAAAATACAAGATTGGAGAACATGGCATGAATCCTATATGTATGTCAACAAATAGCATCTGTCTAAACAACAAGCTATTCAACTGTACTGTACACCCATTTCTTGTTTACAAACATTGAGACTAAATGCACAGGTGAGTGTATCATGAAATCAATTCCCAACAATCCCCAAACCTGTTGTTTTGGGGAGCGCTGGTTTCATTGGATCATTTGGTACCGACCTGCGCTTGCATCTAGGTTCTTATCAGTGTAATGTGGACAAGAAATGCATATATAGATCTAAATAACATAACATACAGTATGTGAACATGTAACAAGTTACAACATACATCTGTATAGCATAACTAGCTCAAATTAGGCAACATGTAGTGAATGAAATAGGGAGTGCTTATTTCAGGGGGTGAGGTCTGTGAGTGAGTGCCGTGGCATCAAAAGTAAGCAAAAGTGTGTCAAAGAACAATATTTGTGGGCAGGATTCCTCAACAAAAGTGCTCTCAAGACTCTAGCTGGAGTTTGATTGATTGATTGATTGATTGATTGATTGAAGAATGTATTAGAAGTTTGCAATAGAAAAAAGTACAGTTTCATGATAGCACAAATCACTGGTACAAGGTCAACTAAAAGGAGATCCTAGAAAGCTCTACGGCTTATTTCCACAGGAACCACACTTTATGTATCTCATATAACATTGAAAGACAGACGGATAGAACATAGTACTTTATCTAGGATAAACATCAATTTAAAAAGCAGAAAAAGCACAACATCAAATACAAATGCAGAAAAAGGGGGGTGGGAGTGTGGGGGCTTAGTCTATTTACAAGTCACGAGTAGCAGCCGCCTGAAGGTGACTTTTCATACCAATTGTGAAGGAGGCTAGGGATTTGCTCTCCTTTAAAGCTTGCGGAAGGGCGTTCCACATTGTGATGGTATAGCAGGAGAACGAATTAGAGCCTTGTTTAGTGTTAAATCTATGTTGATGATGATTAGTGGAGCTGCCTCTGGTGTTGTGATCGTGAACATCCTTGACCTTTAGGAAGTAGTTTGTCAGGTACATGGGTATCTTGGAGGTGTAGTGTATCTAGTATGTTGTACGCAAGATGCTGTACTCTGTCAGCTACTTTGAGCCACCCCACGCTTCGTTAAGGTGGGCCCGAGGAGGAAGACCATAATTGACCCTAATTAGTTTGTTCTGGGAGTTACACCTTTCAATCCGGGAGCAGAAGGAGCAAATACATTCATCGGCGCAGGAACCTAATTGTTGCTATTGTTGCTATTTTAATAATAATTTGCAGGTTTTCAGAAAACGTATAGGATAGGTTTTAGAAGGTGTTTTTAGAATCAGCCTCAGGTCTTATTGGGTTAAGCAAATATCAATGGGATTGGTATTTAAAATAGTCAAAGGGACAATGCACTTACCTGTTAAACTCCTACTTCTCCAAAGGGAAGGACACCACGGATGATCAGGTACCACCCACATTTAGAACAAACATTGGAAAATTCATTCTACCACTCTGCCCAAAAATGTGGAACGCCCTGACAGACACCACCCATTTAAGGATGTGTAACACTCGTTTCTTTCAAAGAAAAAATATCTACCAGGAGACCACAAGGCGAGGAAAATGTAATTGTCTGTCTTTTGTACATTGTTTGTATTTGTTGATGACATGTTAATGCAGTCCCCAGACTTATCCTTTTACCTTTAATATCTTACTGTACTACATGTTGTTTACATTTCTGACTAATAAAGTATTCAATCAATAAAGTTGTTCAGACTGCTGTGGAAAATTTGGAAGTAAAAGTCTGCCCGTTCCAAACTGCTTTGGGTGGTTCAAATGGAACATGAAATAGGAAGTTTTTCACTGCGAGGGGGCTTTCCTTCCAGTTCTATAAAAACATGCATGCACGCACGCACACACACGGTAATTGTGTGCTTGTCACAGCACTTTATAAAAAGGAATAATAGGCCTCTCTACATGGCTGGGGTTTGATAGGACTTGATATTGTATTTCTTCTTTAATTATCCATTTTATTGGACACGTCAAAAATGATTTATGGCACAAAACATATTATATACGATATTAAGTCATTAAGTGATTAAATGATAACAGTTTTTACATCAGTAGATCACGGACAGATACAAGTTATTAAGTTTAGCTAAATTTTTTGGCTTAATTGAGCAGAAGTTTATTTTATAATCTGCTGCTTTGATAAAAAGATGAGAAAATCTCAGTGGGACGCCAAGGGTACATGAGACCTGACAAAACTGATCAACAGTTTTTTAACCATATGAACCCATACCTCCTGAATCTGGACATCTGGTGATTGGTTCTCAACATTTTCAGGCAGCGACCCCCCAAATTGATAATATTTGAACTGGGGAGTTGAGGCATTTCATTTAGTTTGACTTGGTTGCAGAGATAAATATTGTGGAAATAGCCGATCTACTGTATAAGCTTCTAGATCAGCTAGTTTCAAAATGTTTGACTCTTTCTTATATTATTTGACAATTTGGTGACATCTGGGGGTCCAGACCCACAGGTTGAGAACCACTGTCATACAGTAGGTGAATGTGTGGTAAAAATAAGCGAATGTTCAGCGATAACAGCAGTGAGCTTGTACCGTAGATCAGCTATTTTTGATAGTTGACAAACAGCAAAGTATAATTGGGTATATATGGTAATCTTTAAAGTTACTTTAAAAATGACTTTAAGAGAAAGGTAAGGGCGGGGCTCGGCAGTGATAAGTGTGACATGAGACTTGTCATGAGATGGGTTCCAACTCTTGGCACCTCAATTATGATTAAGGCCTGAGTGGCGCACACACTAATGCCCCTCTTAAGTCTGTAACTTTAGTGTGTTTCCAAACTATTAATTGTCAAATATATTGTGTTAAAAAAATACCATCTATGAAAATCTACAGATTTGTGTCAAAACAGTGAATAAGTTCAGTGTAAACTGATTTGAGCCTTTACAAGAGCTTGACAATGTGATATATAATGCTGTATCTGAACCTCAAACCAACTGGATAGTCAATTCTGTTATATTTGAGAAAGCAGATACCGGTACATATATTTAAATATCTCACAATTACAAATTGCCAACTAAATGTAATAGAAATGACACAAGACCATAACTTTTAACTTCATTATGACATTTATTGAGCAAATGCTGCTGGGCTCATGATGATAAAGGCATGGGATTGCAAACAGTAGCACCTCATTTAAGTTCAGTATTTAAATTCAAGTCCATCCTAGGCATACAAGAATGTATGTGCGCATTTACATATTTATTTTCAATTGCACTCTTTAAAGGTAAACATAACAGACACTGATAAAAAGCATGTTTAAGGCTAGGAGTTTCTTCGGGTTCATTTAAGCTTTAATTGCTTCGGGTACTGAATGTATTATGTCATGAGTTCATCATACTGTTTCCTTTCTCTTTCTTCACTGTACGTTGTGTATTTGTTATAAGATTCACTTTTGGCTCAGTTATCTTCACATATCAGGTAACGCTTGATTCATGCTTAATTGCACGCCAGCGTCGCGCCCCAGAAATGGCTGATCTACAAGCTCACAGTGCATCACAGCCTGGTGCGTTGTGGTCTTATAGATCGGCTATTTTTGCTGCACGATGCTGGCGCGCAACCAAGTATAAATTATGCTTAAGGCTTCTTCAGTAGACAAGGTGTCCATGTGTCCATTTTCTCTAACTCAAAATACCTCATACATCTCCAGCGATCTCTCTCACTCTCCCACCCACCCATGTCTTATATATATTTCTATTATACATTTACGCTGCGCACACAGTGTATCCCTTCCACACATACATACTGTACAGATTAGAGAGGAAGGGTCTCTCCTCCCCTGAGCTAGCATGCAGTTGCCACCACAAATCCCCCACCCCGTACAAACATCCATAATCCCCCCTGTGAACTGCAGAAAGAAAGAAAAAAATGTCACACTCGCTCACTCCCGACCACCTCTGCGGCAAAGCTTGTTCAAAGCTTTCACTCGACATGCATTTTTGAAAATTTTCAGGATTTTTAATTTGCATCATTTTGGTTTCTTTCTTTGCGTTGTTTCGTATGGTTGAGAGTGGTTATCGTTGTTACATCGCTCTAGCTGTATCATTATGTTAGTTGTGAGTTGGTTGCTTGTTGTTGTCCTCTACTCTGGTAGCTCCGCGTCCTCCTCATGGGGTCACTGCCGATGGGAGCATGCTCACTCAGCCTCCGTCACCTGCTTGATGGATTGGGTGGAGTGCTTCTCGGTTTTCTTGGTGGCGACCGTCTTCTCCAGCACTGTCTCCTCTGCCTCCTGCGTTGTCTCGGTGATGGTGACAGATTTGGTGACCTGTTGTTTGCCGTCTTCTCCGGTGGTGATGGTCTCCACTGTCTTGGTGATCACAACCTTGTGGCCGTCCTCCTTGACAGGGCTCTCATCGACCCCATTAATAATGACCTCGTCCTCTTTGGTTTCCTCTTCCTTCTTGCCCTTGTCATCGGCCTTCTCTAACTCTCCGTTCATGGCAACCTCTTTCTTCTCCACCTTTTTCTCCTCTGAATCACTCTTCGTTTCTGCTTTCTCCTCAGCAGCTTTAGGAGCCTCTGTCTTGGGGGCTTCGGGCTTGGCGGTCTCGCTCTTTGGGGGCTCAGCTTTTGGGGAACTGGGCTTTTCAGACTTAGGAGAGCCAGCCTTTGGTGACTCAGACTTGGGGGATGAAGGCTTAGGTGACTCAGACTTAGGGGATGAAGGTTTAGGAGATTCAGCTTTTAGGGAAGTGGGCTTTTCAGCTTTAGGAGAGCCAGCCTTTGGTGACTCAGACTTGGGGGATGAAGGTTTAGGAGATTCAGATTTAGGAGATGAAGGCTTGGGAGATTCAGATTTAGGAGATGAAGGCTTAGGAGATGCAGATTTAGGAGATGAAGGCTTAGTAGGAGATGAAGGCTTAGTAGGAGATGAAGGCTTAGGGGATTCAGATTTAGGAGATGAAGGCTTGGGAGATTCAGATTTAGGAGATTCTGGTTTAGGGGGTTCAGACTTTAGAGAATCAGGTTTTGCCTCTGCCACGACAGCCTCTTCTTCCTTCTTGGCCTCGGGTTTAGCAGCTTCGCCCTTGGGTGCATCTGTTTTGGGAGCATCTGTCTTGGTCACAGCTGCCTTGTCTTTGTCCTCTGCTTTCTCATCCTTTTCTTTCTTCTCATCTTCTACCGGTTTGTCCTGTTCCGCTTCCTCTTTTCCCTCATCCTCCTTCTCATCTCCGCTTTTGGATACCTTTTCACTGCTTGCGTCTTCGTCCTTAGCGTCAGCGGCCTCCTCTTCACCGCCCTCACCTTCCGCTGTCTCCTCTTCTCCTCCACTGCCCTCCTTTTCTCCAGCCTTCTCTTTGTCAGGAGAGGCCTTTGACTCTGGGGCTTTGGAACACAAGACGGTTTCCTGGACTTCTTCCTCCTCTTCTCCTCCCTCTTCCTCTGCCTCATCGCCGCCCTCTGCGTCATCCCCCTTTTCTCCCTCATCATCTCCCTCTGCATCGCCCGCTTCATCTTTCTCTCCCTCCTCACCACCTTCTCCCTCACCCTCTTCCTCCTCGTCACCCTTTTCATCATCTCCCTCTTCCTCCTCGGCAGGTGCGCTGGCGCTAACTTTGGCTTCAGTGGCGGTCACGGCTTCCTCCTCTTCTTCCTCACCTTCAGCGTCTCCCTCCTCGGCCTCGGCCTCTGCATCATCTCCCTCTCCGGCTTCATCTTCTCCCTCTCCGCCTTCATCTTCTCCCTCTTGTTCCCCCTCATCCTCTCCCTCATCTGGTGCAGCTCCTAGTTTGGCGGACAGCTCTTGTGCTATCTCTGCCAGGGCTTCATCCATTCCATCCTCCTGCTCATCCTGAACGCTGGTCTCCTCAATGATCTCTTCCACAAACTTGTGCTGCACCTTCAACTTGGGAGCGTCAGACTTAGATTTAGACTTGGGGGTGACAGCCTGGCGATAAGGGAACGTGCTGAAGTGTGTCTCTTCTCCCTCCAGAAGTTTCCTGGTGGGGGGAATCAATGTGAAAACATAATCAATATTAGAAGTTTTTTATTTTGTATTTATTCTTTCTTTTCTTTTCCATAACAAATATTTTGAGTACATGTTTTGTAAAATAGTGCAAAGCTTTTGCCCTGAAGGGCTATTCACATTTCCAAAATGAGTCTAGTAATTTATCAATCTAAGGAATATGTTGTAGAAGTTGGTGCTGCAGTATTTGCATACCTGTATGCAGCAATCTCAATGTCCAAGGCCATCTTGACGTTGAGCAGGTCCTGGTACTCGCGAAGGTGACGTGCCATCTCCCACTTGGTGCTCTTGAGCTCATTATCCAGCTGGTGGATGGTCTCCTGAAGACACACAGACCACAGAGATGACAGTGAGCATCATTGGTGGAAGAAGCACTCACATTGTTTTACTTACTGTAGGTAAGAGTACCAATAACCCAATAAAAATGGGTTAGGGTTAGGTACTCTAAGTTAATTAAAATGTACTCAGAGTAAGTAAAATGACTTTTCAAAATCTGTAGCTCATCTACAAGCTTGTATATCAGCTTGAAGATAAGCTTTTTTTTATTGGCAAGGTAAAAAAAATAGGACTTATGTGGTTACTGGTTATTGCAAATAAAGCGGCCAAATAGGTTAATTATAGTGGAATAAATAATAAATAAGATGTAGTGGAGTATAAGTTTAAAGTTTAAATGGGAAATACTCAAGTACAGCAAATGTAGCTCAAAATTGTACTAAAGTACAGTACTTTAGTAAATGTAGGCTACTTAATTACTTTCCCCACTGCAGGGAATTACACTATAACACAATGAAAACAGTTGATTCGTGCATGTCGATGAGGAAATGGCGGGGGGGGGGGGGGGGGGGGGGGGTTTCAAGGTCTCACTGTGAGCTAACTAAGCTGATTAGTTGCATTTATTCTAATAATAATATTAACTGAAACAATTTAGTTTTCATTCAAACACACTGAAAATGTATATAGGAATCCAATAATTGTATAATCGTTGTTATAATCCAAGTTAAACGCTGTAACCTCCACTGCAGCATTTCTGCCTTTGTATATAGAAATTCTGATGCCACTCAGTATTCTATATAGAGGATGGATGCTGTCGTTTCAAGGGCAGTCTGTGCACTTCTTCAAAAGGCACCCTCTAAATCTCAGCGGTGCGATGCAAGGACACCGCTAATGGATGCATCGACCTGCATCTCTGACTCAGCAAGAGAGAGAGACAGAGGGAGGGAGGGGGGGGGAGAGAGAGAGAGAGGGAGAGAGAGAGAGAGAGAGAGAGAGAGAGAGAGAGAGAGAGAGAGAGAGAGAGAGAGAGAGAGAGAGAGAGAGAGAGAGAGAGAGAGAGTTTGCTGCAGTGTGTCCTCATTTAACCCACTCCTGTACTTCCCACACCAAGCCAGAAGGTGTCACCGTTTAGCCATGGTTGTGGTCGCAGTAATGCAGCACAGCATTACGCAGCAGAAATGTTTTAAACGCAGACAGGCCTGCCATGAATGTGATGACGTTTAAAAAAAAGCCAGATAACAAGCTCAAATGTTGTTTTCTGTCAAATAAATAAGAAGGATAAACATTTTAAACTGAAACAATTAGGGCCTGAATGATAATTAACAACACAGACCCACTTGAAAAACATTTAACAAAGTATCACATTAGGCTACTACTACTGCTATACTATATTATGCAAACTTTTAATGCATGCCAACATTGGAAATTGTGTTTCATTACGTTTCCATGTGTATAGCCTGGGTTTAAGTTCTATTGTGAAATTAATCACATTTCACATAGGCCTATCCTTTACCAAACACAACATAAAAACAACTCAATTAATTATCCACCAGGAATTATATTCATATATTATTATATTATATTTAGTCTCTGTGTATGGGACAGGCAGACAGACAAACTAAACATAGTCTACAATAGTTTACTTTAGTCTTTTATTAGTTTACCTGCAAGCTGGCCAGGTCGCCGTTGTGTCGGTCTTCGATGTCATTGAGCTGCCTCTCCAGAGAGTCCCGTGTGCCGCGGACAGACTCCAGCTCCACGGTCTTGGACTGCAGCTGGCGGCGGTAGTCGTTGATCTCGTCGCGGGCTGACTTTATGGCGTCTTTGTTCTGCTCGGCCGCCTCGGTGACCTTGGCGTAGCGGCACATGAACCAGTTCTCCACCTGCTGCAGGTTCTGCACGGAGTGGCCCTCCAGCTCGGAGCGGATCTCCCGCAGCGCCTCGGTGATGTCGGTCTTCTGGAAGTCTTTCCTCTCCACGGTCACCTGCGACGCCTCGATCTGGGCTATGAGGTCGCTCACCTCCTCCTCGTGGTTGTTGCGGATGAAGGCGATCTCGTCCTGCAGCGACTGCACCTTCTTCTCCATCTCGGACTTGACCAGCTCCGAGTCGCCGATGTCTTTCCTCAGGAGCCTGATGATGGCCTCGGCCTCCTCGCGGATGCGCGCCTCCTCGTCGAAGCGGTCCCTGAGCCGCTGGATGTCCTCCTCGATGTGGTCCGTGTCGAGCTGGATCTGCGCCTTGTCGTGGTGGATCTGCTCCAGCATGGAGCGCAGCTCCTGCAGCTCCTGGTCGTACAGGTCTCCCAGCTGGGAGCGGGACACCTGCTTCTGCCGCAGCGCCTGGATCTCGTCCTCGATCTGCTTGTTCTGCTGCTCGAGGTAGTGCACCTTGTCGATGTAGCCGGCGAAGCGGTCGTTGAGCCCCTGGAGTTGCTCCTTCTCGTTGGAGCGCTTGTAATCTCCGTTCAGGTGGTGGGAGGTTTGACTGTAATCAACGCTGTCTGCGGAGCTCAGGACCTGCGAGCTGTACGCACGGGACACGGGCATCATGTTCACGCTCCTCTTGTAAGAGGTGGTCATGGTGGAGCCGGGGCTCGCCCTGGACCACGACTGGGATCGGAAGCCACTGGACGGGGTGCCGCCGGAGCGGCCGTAGCCGTAACTTGTCGTTCTACTATCCATGGTTCTTCTAAACGGACTCCCTGTCGTGTCGACCGGGTAACTCATCCGGTCAGACTACTGTGGGGAGGTGGCGGGTGCAAACGAAAAGAGGGGATGTTGCGGGAGGTGGTGGAGGCGTTATGGCGAGTGTCTGTGAGTGTGTGTGAGTGTATGTGAGTGTGTGTGGGTGTATGTGAGTGTGTGTGTATGAGTGTGCAGGTGTATGGCTCTCACAGCGACTGAAGCACCACCGTCGGTCTTTATATATGCGGCGCTCTGCCGCTAACAAGGCAAGCTGAAGCAGTTTTGCTGGCCCATTGATCGAGCGGAGGGGAGGGAGGGAGCTTCCCCCTGCAGGCGGGCCGTCAGTGGTCCGGGGTCTCGCTCGACCCATACCACGTGGGGTGGAGCAAGACGCACGTGGGTGGCTTTCCGAGGAAAGAAAAGAAAAAAAGAAAAGAGGGGGGGAGCTATAAGACACTGACAGGAATAAAACAAATAAATAAATAAAAAAGTGTAGCCTAATTTTCACTACATCATGTTTCCACAGCGCAAGGCTAATGAGTTTGCCACACATTTTATGGATTATAGTTTCCTGGCTGAGTGAGGTAGCTTTGCAAAATATATAACTTTAATTTCCAAGTATGTTACATGATGTGTATGCATATGTATACTGTAGTATACAAAGATAGGCTATTTAATTCTGAATGTAAAATTCAAGCTTTAAATGTGAAACATTCAAATTCAGAATTAACTATTTCAATTGTTTCATTACTTAACCCTGGCTCCCTGGCCTATTTTCCATAGCACCATTTACATCCCAAGCCTCTCACAGCCTCTCACAAACGCATGGACAACTTCATTGAACCATTTCAGCACCACGGCTAGCTCCTGTCACGCCGGCTAGCACCACGGACAGCGACCATGGAACTCCTGCAAGTCTATGCTGCAGATTGGGGTAGCTTTATGTAGCCTGGGCATTTTAATACATAACTAATATTATGTATTTATTTATGTATGTATTATTTATACTCCCGAGTGAAACATTCATGGAAGTTAACTGTTACCTCCACCTCGTCTAGGCCTGCGTGGTTAAAGGGGCTTCTTGTTGCTAGATATTACTGGCAATTTGCTGACACCGAGTCTTGTAATGAATGCAATCGATATCATTTACCCTGAGTGACCCACCAGTGTCAGTCAGTCTCTCTCTCTCTCTCTCTCTCTCTCTCTCTCTCTCTCTCTCTCTCTCTCTCTCTGTAATGTATGCAGGATGTGAATCCTGTCATGACAGTCCCTGCTCATCTCAGACTGAGATCCGATAAATTCGTAGACATGGTCGTGCCTTCAAATGACTAGGCCTATTAAGCGTGGATATATTATACAGGGGTGTTTGACTCAGGCCGAATAATTTCCGATGTAGGCTTAACACACACACACACGCACGCACGCACACACACACACACACACACACACACACACACACACACACACACACACACACACACACACACACACACACACACACACACACACACACACACACACACACACACAATACAGAATTCATATTCCAAAGCACATCATAGAGAGATTACAGAATCTCCTTCAATGGGCTACAAATTAGTTTTGGATATTAAAAGTGGATAAACATGAGCTCTCCCAGTGCAGTGATACAGCAACTATAGCTAGGGAGATGTTTGCAATTAAGACTGCTGGCTATATTCCCCATGAGTTCATTCATCCATAACATAATGCTGAATCTTAAATCTTATATTCTACTTGAGATTAATTCACTGGTGTTATACTAATTTGAAAGCCTGGTGCTTGTAATTACACACTACTGTATGTATTATTATGGGCTGGTAGTAGTAGTGGTTTATTATTATTAGCAGTAATATTATTAATATTATTATCTATATGTTTTAGACAGATGAATCAACTAAAATGTAAAAGAAATGTATTGATTTCTGAAGTTTCAGTCAGACAGGCTGCCTTTGGAAGACGAGTGATGCAGGTTTCCTAAATGCAACTCACTCTTCAGATCATATTTCTTCCATTTCAATGAATAAAATTTGGGAAACACAGCCAAGTGTGCCTAGCGGAATCCCTGTGTAATGCATACAGTTGTGTCTGATAAATGCAAATGGGGAAACACAAGTAATTGTATTCCCCTCGCTTACTCTACTTTAAATATAGCCAACGCGGTTAAAAATGTGCTCATGAAAATGTGAGTGAGTGCTGTGTTAAATTCACAAAGAGCTGATCTTTTCCGGGCAAAACACAGCAACAACACAGAGTAGAAGAGATAGGAAGGGCCTTCACATATTACAAAAAAGGAATATTGGTAAAGATTCAACATTATGGTCACTCAGACTTTCATCAGACTTCATCAACAACACAAAATTAAGAAAGACGCAGAGAATCTTTCTTGAAGAGTATGTTTTAATATCAAGAGCGCCAACATACTGGGAGTGGCTTCATATATAGTGCAAGTAGTGTCGTCATGAGGTAAAATGCAAGGCAAGAGGAGCCATCTGTTGTCGTGTCTTGCGCAATGCCACGTGGGACTTCAGGGTTGATGTGTCATCCATCCCTTTAGTGAGTGTCTCCCTTGAGGATTCAAGTCAGGTGCAGTGGGCTGCCAGTCCGCATAATACAGTGCTCACTAATTTAACCCAGAGAGCGTACAAATGGAACCAAATGGACCCTAGCGGGTCCATTTGGTTCCATTTGTACGCTCTATTAACTGAGGATTTTGCTGTGTTGTCGGCTAAAGGCCCCACAGTCAGTCCTATTGATCTTCTATCAGCACTGCTGCTTTGCTCTAATCCCAGGTCACACGGGTCAGTGAGAACCCATTGCCTGCACTTGTTGAAGGTAATGCACCAGAAAGGGCTGAGTAGGTGTTTTCTGGCATGTACTATTATGTTTAACATAATAAAACCATTATTTAATGCTGCGCCTACACAGTAAAACAGAAACATTGACCCTCATGGGACTCTTACAGGGCCATCGTTCCAGATGTTGCTTGCTGTACAGTGACTGACTGCTGAAAGTGCCTTTGATTTGGTTTATTGATTTATGTTTATTTGACATCACAGTCGCATTGGACAGAACAGATTTATGTTTATTTGACATCACAGTCGCATTGGACATAACAGATGGTTTGCTTAAAATTTGCACACACACGAGAGTGTGCGCACGCACACACACACGCACGCACGCACGCACACACACATACTGTAAAATGCAGGGATTAAAAACGATATAGTCAGAATTAAACACATACATAAGCTATAGAGACAGAGACAACATACAGTAAGTAGTAACAATTATAAACCAGCTAAAATCTATTCATGTGAGCAAAAAATTGCCATTCATCTCTAGTTGGGGGCAAAGAGTTTGAGAGTTAAGATAAATATGTCGTCTTTGTTGTGGATCTTGCATAATCTCCTTCTCATTCATTGTATACCGGTATGTGAAGTGTTAATGGTCAAGAGTTAGCTAAAGCTGCATCTCTATGCCAGTATTTCAAAGACAAATTCACTTTTCTATGACAGAAAGGCTTTCTTTGGTACTCCAGAATATGAATCAATAACAATTTAATTGAATATCTTATTCTGAGGCACCGGTCACCACTGAAAGCCTATATTTAATGCCTCAAGCACAAGAGAGAAAAATAACTTTTTCCGCTTTCTGAGACCGAATTAGACATTATGTCATTAGTCACCCGTCTCCATTTGGTTATCTCCCTCATTGTTTTTCCACCAGAGCGGTTAGAAAGGCAGGGCTAATGCATCAAGCATGCATGGCCAATTTTAGATTGTTCCCAGGAGAGAGAAGGAGAGATGCAGATACAGAGAGAAAGACAGACAGACAGACAGACAGACAGACAGACAGACAGACAGATAAAATGTGAAAGAGAGACAGAGACAGACATACAGACAAACAGACAGACAGACACACACACACACACACACACACACACACACACACACACACACACGTCGTGCGCGCTCGCGCGCGCGCACACACACACACACACACACAGACAGTGATGCAAGAGGAGACTGTAGCAATCTCTCTCTTACTCTCTCTCTCTGTGTGTGTGTGTGTGTGTGTGTGTGTGTGTGTGTGTGTGTGTGTGTGTGTGTGTGTGTGTGTGTGTGTGTGTGTGTGTGTGTGTGTGTGTGTGTGTGTGTGTGTGTGTGTGTGTGCGTGCGTGCGTGTGTGAGTGAGTGCATGTGCGTAGGTGTGTTTTATGTCTAATAGCTGCAGCTTCAATCTCCCTGCTTGCTGATTTCCCAACGTCCTCGACCAATGTTCCACTGGCATCTCTCTGCAGATGCCCTCCTGCCTTCTGCCCGGCTTGTAGATGTGTAAATCACCCTACAGGTACAGCAAGCTGTTTGTTCAGAAACCTCAAGGTGCTTTTGTCTGCCCTCGGTTGAGTGGGTGTGCGTGTGTGTGTGTGTGTGTGTGTGTGTGTGTGTGTGTGTGTGTGTGTTATGAAGGAGGCTGGGGCGGGTTGGGGGGGTGGGGGGGTGTGGGGGGATAAGTGAACAGTGTCGTTTAAATTCTGTTCTGGCGTCCAACACACTGCAGAAGGGTTGGAGTCCTTTCAAGTGCCACTGCAGCAGAAAGCTGCAGGCTCTCTAGCAATGAGGAGTGCAGCGAAGCCTAGCCCAGCCCCAGTATCAGCCCCAGTATCAGCCCTAGTATCACTGATACTAGGGCTCATACTATCAGCATTAGCCTCCATATCAGTCCCAGTATCAGTTCCAGTATATATCAGCTTAAGAATCATGCCCACTAGTAGCCACAGTATCAGCCCATGCAGGCCAGTGCCCAAGACCACCATACAGTACACACTGACTACAGTGATGGTGGGTATTTCCATTTTAATGAATGATCTTGATCTATGATTATATTTCGAAAGTAATTATGGTGTAAATATCCGGTCAATCAACCAACCGACCGACCGACCGACCGACCAACCGACCAATCAATCAATCAATCAATCAATCAATCAATCAATCAATCAATCAATCAATCAATCAATCAATCAATCAATCAATCAATCAATCAATCGGTACCTCCCTTCCCGTCCTACCATCCCTCCCTCCCTCAATCCCTCCACCCACCCACCATCCATGCATCCATCTATCTGTTCCCCTTACTATCATTTCTAATTCTATGCCGCAGCCCAGCACAGCTCCTCCTATGACATCCTCCTCCAGCTTTGACTAATGTGCATGGCTGCAGCCTCAGCCCCTCACAGGGTGTGGGCCTGTCTGGAGATGCTACAGGGATATGATCCTTTTCTGTCATTATTAGAGAGGAAATATTACTCTTACTCTGACAGTATACAGTGTAATGATGTCCTATTCTCAACATTATACAGTAATATCTTTGGAAAGTGAGGCACTAGTAAAGCTGATGTGTTTAACAATTTAAATTACTCGAAGGACCTATGGTCACCAAAACACAAAGCAGCTGAGTCAAGAAAAAGCTTGTAGCAGTCAGTATAAGAAGAAATCTACACAGTATAGTAAAATAATCCTCACCAACAAGCTATCGAGACTTCCTTTTTCCTGGCTTATTAAAATTCATGAGCAGGAAGAAAATATGTTAAGTCAGACTACTTACAGTATAGAGATTTACACAATAATAAAGAAGCTTATACAAACCGGGTGTGACTGTGTGTGAATGCATGTGCATGTGCATGCGTGTGTGTCCAGACAATTTAATATCTTTTTTTTTGGACAGAGTCCAAAGATATAGTGGCCACACCTAGACTATACACTAGGCCATACACACACACACACACACACACGCACGCACGCACGCACGCACGCACGCACGCACGTACGCACGCACGCACGCACGCACGCACGCACGCACGCACGCACGCACGCACGCACGCACGCACGCACGCACGCACGCACACACACACACACACACACACACACACACACACACACTCAATGGGCTGTAGTGGAAGTAAAAGTGGCACATCAAGTGTATTTATTGCTTCTGAGGCATGTGATTTTATCCTCAGATAACCTTTGGAATGCGTCACCAACCATGCATGGTAACTGAGGCAGTTCTTGTGCTATACTGCAGACTTTCAGATGGATACAATCATTATGATTTGATGTTGGGACTATGAGACCTTTAACACTGACATAGAAAATAAAATGACATTTAAACTGAACACAAAACACTGTTCTTAAATCATCTATTTTGATGTTGTTGTACTATTAAAGCCAGTGAAGGTAAGACTTTCGCACACCCAGTTACTTTACAAGCAGGTGCGTACTGTACTGTATGTGACAAAACAATAGCTGAGATGGTGAATCTGGAATGATTCATCCAGCACACGGCCACGTTCAGGAGAAGTTTTATTAAAGCAACAGATGTTTCAGTCATAGACCTTCGTCAAATACATTATCTGAAAATGATGGGGTTCAAATTTTCAGACCCCTCCCTCAATTCCTAGGGGGGGGGGGGGCACTTCAGTCTTGGCCCTATTCGGCTATGTATTCCCATAGGATTGTTTGCTAAAATATGTTTTTCTTTTGCTGTTTTGACTTCTATGGGGACCAAACTATCAGAAAATGACAGGGTTCAAATGTTCAGACCCCTCCCTGGGGGGAGTACTTTACAGTTCTTTATATACAACTTCACAGTATATTCTGTTGAAATTAATTACGAAGGCATTCTTCATCGAAAACACTGTCAGAGTCAGGAATCAGTCTCAAGGTGCAGGGGCAACATACTGCTAGTCACCAATAGACAATGCAACACATATGCCTACTACTGTCTGCTAGTGCTAGTTACCTATTATACACAATACAACACACTGCTAGATACCAGTAAACACAATACAAGGTAAAGCCTACAGCAGTGGATTATTTGAGCAGATCCAACCATAGCACGATAACAGCCGCCACTCTGGTCACCAATGACATTCTAATCGCCTTGGACAATAAAATACATTGTGCCGCCCTCTTTGTGGACTTATCAAAAGCTTTTGACACAATACATCACAATATACAGTACTTATTCAGAAATTGCGCAACATTGGTTGTCGCGAAGGAGCCTCTGAATGGTTCCGTCGTGTCTCCATGGGTGTCCCCCAGGGCCAGGGGTGGACTGGACATCTGGCATACCAGGCATATCATTTTTGGCACCATTTTAGGATAATTACAGTCATTTTAGGCCCTCTCCACTAAGGCCAATCCTTCTGTAGCACAGGCCCACAGAGCAGAGAGACTATCTACCAGCTTAGTAGCCCAATCACAGGCTACTGTGGCCCAGGAGTCCCACCCAAACATGAAACAGCTGTTACAAGCCCACAACGCGTCGCTGCCTCGACACGTTGGCTTGTACATCTTCTATGTTCGGTTCGCGCTGGTTGTGGTGGGCCGGTCTGCGCCAAGATGCCCCTGCCCAGGGCTCAATTAGGCCCTGTCCTTTTTACTATATATATTCATAATATTATTTCTTCACTTAATTATTGCCACGCTCATCTTTATGCAGATGCCACGATCATATATTGTGTGGCCGACTCAGCCCAGCTTGCCACCAAGAATTTACAACTTGCTTTCAACGCTCTCCAGTTTGCCCTGGTTGAGCATAGACTGCTTCTAAATGCAAGCAAAACCAAGTTTATGGTCTTCACCAGGGCTGGGACTACCATCAGTGACAATTAGCCATTACTTCCTCCAGTGGCTCTACAATTGAGAGGGTCTCAGAGTATAAATACAGTACCTTGGGATCTGGCTCGAGAAATTATCATTTAAATTTCACATTGAAAATCTTGTCACTAAACTGAGACAAACGTTTGGGTTTCTTTATAGAAACAAAGCGTGCTTTCCTGCATCCTGTAAAAAAACTATTATTGAAGCTACTTTTCTCTCTGTTTTAGATTACGGGGACATTATTTATAGGATTGCTTCTCCTTCAATTTTACAGCACCTTGACACTGTGTACCATTCTGCACTAAGATGGGTCACTGGTGACAGCTATGGAACCCATCATTGTCCACTTTATGGGAACACAGGTTTATCCTCTTTATCTGAGAGGCGTGATAAGCACTGGTATCTTTTTATTTTTAAAGCTCTCTCAGGATTGCTCTCCCCTTATATTTGTTCGATATAGTTCTGGACCCTAGTCCCTACCAGACTCGCTCAAGCGACTTCTTGGCGCTCAAGGTTCCATTTCCTCATACAGAGCTAGACAAGGCAACATTTTCTATCAGTGCTCCACTTGTATGGAACAAGCTCCGGAAATCCTTAAAAATAAAATATCTGCTGGGTGCGCCAGCCTTAGGCCAATTTATGACGATGGTTTCTAACACCTTTGTTCTAAACTGTAAATGCTTTAATTAATTTTGCATTTTAGTTCCTTGAACTTTCCACAGTTTTCAAGTATTCTCTCTTCTGATTATATTGTAATATTGATGTATGTAAATGTATATACTGTATGTTGTTGATCATTGTTGTATCCCGGCTGCTTTGTAAATGAGGGCTTGCCTCAATTGTATTCCCGAGTTTAAATAAAGGTAACTAACAAACAAACAAACAAATCAAGTATTAAACATTGTGTTTTATTGTAATTTGTTGTAGCTATATCATGGTAAATGTTTAAAACTATTCAAGTTTGGTGACAAAATGTTTACATTTGATTTGGTTACCTATAAGTGATAGCTTTATGGCTCTTTGAACATTATTTATTTGCATAAACTTTGAAGTTCTGCTTTTTGCTGACAGAGAATTTGAGTTAAGAAAGACTTTAGCTGCAGTGCACGTTTGTGCCTTTCAATATTCCTTATCAATATTTCTTACGCAGTGACATTTCCTGCACTATCCAGACTAAATGGAGAAAGAGAGAGAGTACCCAGCATCATAATTCATCTCTTCCTGTCTTTTGTCAGCGCAAACCGTCAAGTATCAAGCATAGTCATTTACGGTATATGAAGAACTGTGTGCGTGTGCTGTGCGTGCGTGCACCATGTGTGTGTGTGTGTGTGTGTGTGTGTGTGTGTGTGTGTGTGTGTGTGTGTGTGTGTGTGTGTGTGTGTGTGTGTGTGTGTGTGTGTGTGTGTGTGTGTGTGTGTGTGTGTGTGTGTGTGTGTGTGTGTGTGTGTGTGAATGAAGTGAAGTGAGTGTCAACTCAATAGCCTGCCTATCTACAAGTTTGTAGATCAGTCAATGTAGATTTATTTATTTTTAGTTATTTTTATGTATTTATTTATTTGCAACCAATTTGAATAGGTTTTAAGTTGTTAAAGGCTGGGTGGGGGAGAAATGGGTGGAATTTTGATTTGATTCGAAACCTCTTCATTCTTCTGTCCTTCTGGTGGTTGGTGGAAGCATACAACCACAATGCAGCATTTCTAGAAAAAATGGTTTTAAGAGCTTTGTGTGACAAATATAGGTCGAATTGAAAGGTTGAATTAGGCCAGTGTGAAGGTCTTCTAAACTGGAGTGATATGACTTTCTTGTTTTTATTAAGGACATGGGCAGTGTTCTGAATCTGAATCTGGTCTGATTTATTAGGGAGAGCTATAAAGACACCATTACACTAGTTGAATGAGACATGAACCTGGACACGTTTTTCCAAATCCTGCAGAGACATTAGTCCTTTAGTGCTTGATTAATCTTAAGGTGATAGTAGGATGACGTAGAATGTCATCTTAATGTGGCTGGTGAGTCCATGACTATTGACTACACCAAGAAGTCTGGCTTGTGTTGTGTTTTTTCTGATACTGGGTCTCCAAAAACAATTACTTCAGTTAAAATATTCGCATTACCCCGGCCTTTTCACCCAACATACTGTACACTTCCAAATGGCTTCTAGGGCCGGATTCACACATTTAAGTCACATGCCTTGTGCTTTACCTAGGGGGAGACGGGGGATAAAGCACCAATTCATTCCCTATGGAAGTCACATGTTTTGACGAGGGAAGCTTGCTCTAAGCTTTCCTTAAGGCTGTCCTTAAGCCACAGAGCAAGCTTGCTCGAAACACGTGACTTCCATAGGGAATGAAATGGACGGTGCTTTACCCCCCGCCTCCCCCTAGGTAAAGCACAAGGCATGTGCCTTAAATGTGTGAACCCGGCCTGAGTGTTGGCTGTCAAAGGTGCTGGAACACGTCGGCATGCCAGCGTACATAAAACAAGGCATGGAGGACAGCAGTGGGCTGATGTGCAGGTGGCCAGCCGGTCTCAGACGACCGACACGCGCTGCCATAAATAACAGGTCAATAAGAGAGCCAGCTGGAGCGCTGTCCCCTCCTGCCCTCCATCATTGGCTCCATCTCGTTCTCCGTCTGTCCCGACACATCTGTCTCACTCCTCCTTCTCACTCCTGATGATCTGGCCTCAGAATTTACTGCGTCTCTCTCTCCCAAGCCCAATTGATGTCGTTTGCAGTGAACGCGGCACGCTGACAATAGCAGATATTAGAGTAGGGGTCTTCAACAGGGGGTCCGGGACCCCTAGGGGGTCCTCAGAGTTTCTACAGGGGTCGTCCTCCAAAACTGAGTGATAGAACCTTTTTTCCCCTTTTTTATATTAACCACTTGAACTCTAGTGTCCATATTCTGAGAACTTTTGCCAAAAATAGCAGATCTACAAGCTCACAACACCTCGCTCTGTGAGGCGTTGTGAGCTTGTAAATCGGCTTGTAAATCGGCTAGGTTTGGTGTAGAGGGGAAAAGAGCAGACTAAGTACAGAATAAAAGGTCAAGTTTATTAATTATTGATGGTTCAAGTGGTTAAATATCTGAAAACACACTGATGATTGGGCTGTCAAACAATGAAACTACAGTATATGGAATCTATGAAAAGGTTGTGGGGGTCCCTGCTTCATCTCTTTCTCAACTAAGGGGTCCTTGGCCTGAAAACGTTGAAGACCCCTGTATTAGTGCATCTGTGAGCTTTGCAGATCAGCTATTTTCAGTGTGTGACGCCATTGTACGATGAAGTATAACTCAAGACTTCGTTTTTTGTATCTGTCTGTGTGAGTGGTTGGTGGTTGCCTCTCTCTCTCTCTCTCTCTCTCTCTCTCTTCTCTCTCTCTCTCTCTCTCTCTCTCTCTCTCTCCTTCTCTTTCAATCTCTGTCCCTCACTCCCGCTTTCGCTCTGCCTTTTGTCTTTTTTATCTACCTCCACCCGCCTCATTTCACCCAATACGTGTCCTCTGTCCTGTTTTTTGTGTTTCCCTCTTTCTGTCCTCCCTCTCCCCTCTCTTCCCTCTCCCCCGCCCTCTACTGTATATCTCCCTCTGTCACGCTCCCTGGCTCCAGCCCTTCCAACTGTCCCCATATCCGCTGTGTTCTCGTGTGCGCGGTGATGCTAGCATTATTAGTGAGTCTGGCCTCTCTGACACAGCATCCGACATCCATCTGTTATGTCTGGCCATGTAAGTTGCCCGGTCCTCCAGTGACGCTGAGATGTCCTTCATGGGCAACGGCACATCAGCAGGACTGTCTCTCTTTGGGCCGCGTCATCCTCATTCAACATGAAACTGCATGTCATTATGAACCATTTTCCTTTCAAGAACCCCCTGCCAGTTTGATATGCATTAGGCCATGGACCCCAATTTGATACCGTTTGTATCTCTTGGCTCCCCTGTATCCACACTGTAGAATCCTCAGTGTTAATTTAACTCTGAGAGATGTAGAAATGCAAATACATCTGGATGTTCCTTTGAGTTACAGACCGGTGAGGTTCCATTTGGTTCCTTTCAATCATTTAGCATGGGAACTCTTTCTGTATGATAACATATAATTTTCAATTTATATTTTTTATGGACATATTTATTGAAATATTGTCATATATATAGCCTATATATATAATATTGTATATATCCAAAGGAAAATAACTCCCTTTTTCAGTTCCTACTGTACTTCTAATACTTATTATCGTGTGTTGTGTGTGTGTGTGTGTGTGTGTGTGTGTGTGTGTGTGTGTGTGTGTGTGTGCGTGCGTGTGTGTCGTGCGTGCGTGCGTGCGTGCGTGCGTGCGTGCGTGTGCGCGTGCTTCTACCTACTCATACAGTAAGTACCCGCGGATGTACAGCAGATAATTGCATCATCAGCTCTCATTCTGTCCTTATACACTAATTTTCAGTTGTCCCTAAGGGCTTTCATGAAATGCAGACACAGATAGGCATAATGAGAAGGTCTATTTGTACTTAGAAGATAAAACAGCAAGGTTAAATTGTTTGTACAAGTAAGGTTATACTTTAGTGCAGTGCAGTACAGAATTGATATTTCCCTAACACTATCTGATAGGTAATATTAGCTCAAAACATATATAAAATATAGCAGTTATTTAGTTGTGTCTGGGTTCATTGTCAAGGGAATATAGTAGGGTTTGGGCTCAGTATAATGTATTCTGTAAGGATTGTGAGGACAGATGTACTGTAAGAAAATGTCACAATCAATCATTCCCACACTTGAATACATTCTCACTTCTTGTTTTAAAAACTCAATGCATTGTGATCGATCTGCTCTTACAGGAAACTTTGTCAATACTATAAGCAACCCTACAAAAAAGAAAAGGAAAAACAAAAAGAATACTAATCAAGACAAAAGAAATGGCTTAGTCAAAGAACAGTAATGGGCACAAAATATTATTGTGAGAGTTGTTACAGTCTGGGAGCATTTATTTATTTACTTAATTAAACAACGTACCCTATAGTTGTGAAAGTGTAATTATTACTAATTAAGATTTATTGTTTCCAGATATTATGTTCTATATTGACCATTTATTTATTTACTTAATTGAACAACCCTATAGTTGTGAGAGTGTAATTAAGGTGTATTGTTTCCAGATATTATGTACTATAGCAGAGCTCTGTATTAGCAACTGAATTACCATTGCACAATGCAGTATGTGAGTGAGACAGTGAGTATTGTGTGTCTATGAATCATGAATGAATCATCATTACTTTTGCATGTCGAGTTCTCTGCACCAATGCCAAAATGAAAATCCTTTCAGGAATATCACACTTGGGTGTATACAAGCTACCAACTCATAATACTTTGCGACGCAACATGTTGTGAGCTTGTAGATCGATTTTATTTTTTGCGATTTCATCATATTATGATGTACAGTACTTATTATAGTCTATAGGGCTTTGGTGGTATTCTCTATATTTAATGTTTAATGTTCTTGCTCTCCACTGCATGTGGGTTGAACCGGATAAAATATGTTTTGTTCTGATGGCAGAGTCAAACAGATATAACCTAATGTAGAGCTATTGACGCCTGTGTCAGATCTTTCTTCTTTGTGTGCCCTTTATTTATCCAGGGGAGGTTCGTTGAACACGAATGCTCTTTTTCTCAGAAATGCCCTGCTTCACAATCACAAAGACACACAGTTCTCCAAAAGATTATAATTTTTCATTTCATTTCATTGTTATACAATGTTGGCACTGTACAAGTATATTTTACTGCAAATCACAGCATAGAAGGTGGACGTACAATATACTAATCCCCAAAATGTTGCGTGTCAACGTTTCCAGATGCAGACTATGTCGACTAAATTTTTCCATTTTGAAGTGTACATTCTTTTTTTTTCTCCCTTTGCATTTCTATCACACAATTTTGTAACCCATTTTTCACCCAGTGTCAATTGTTAATTTGTTGCGACCGTCAGGTCGCAGTTACTATCAAAACCTCCACCGGCTGTCCGCAAGTCCGTCCGTCTGTCACGCCACATCACATCACGTCACGTCACACATTTGCCCTACTCATATCTCCGCCACCGTTGCCCCTATTCATGCCAAACTTTGCACACACACTCCTTGCCTGCCAAACCACAACCTCCACCCCTCATTGAGCTCCAGGGACCCCCAGGGACCCCCTTGCACCGCCGCCAAAAAGTGCAAAAATGACCAAATGAGCACCATCAACGGGGCTGCTCACGGGGAATTCCCGGGGACCAACGACTCCTGGTGCTCCAGAGCGGATGCAAAAGTGGAGGACCCCCGCCACTGCAGCGCACATAAATTGCCGTAACTCAGGCTAGGAGCGACCGGGAGAGCCGGGGCCTGTACCCATGCGTCCGCCCAGCCTTGCGTAGAGCGCCACCTCGCGGCGGACCCCCGCCACTGCAGCCCACTAAAACAGGCCTCTTTGTGTATACATGTGACCTGACGGTCACTTATGACTTATCTCCCGATTAGGGAGTCTACTCTAATGTAATCCTAGGCACTACACCCCCTCTGCCAACCTAGCAACGGACTGACCTCATGCTTCCTTCTACGCATGACATGAGGAGTCCAAGCCGCTTCTTTTCACCTGACGGGGGAGTTTCCCCGGCTGGACGGAACACATTATTCTAACCGGTTCCTTTCTCCTCCATCAGGCGCCCTGGCTGGCCAGGGGGAGGCAGTATAGAGACCAGGATTAGGGTACCTACCCTAGGAGACACAGGGAGAACATGCAAACTCCACACAGAAAGGCCCTTTTGCCAACCCCACCTAGGGTATGGGCACTGATGATGCGGAGGAGAGAACATGCCCCGCCTGTGCCACCGTGCCCCCAAGTACTGTATAATCTAACTATATTATTTTGTTGCTGTCAGGCGGAAATCTCTCTCCAAAACCTTCACCTTTCAGGAAATGGAACGAAATGTTTCAGAAATTGTAAAAATAGCAGCTTGCAGATCGGCTTTTGAATACAGGACATTTACTTGTCACAGACTACTTTCTATATTGTGGTAGTGCTACTTTTATAGCTCAAAATGCTGAGAGGGTTCCGAAACGTTGAGATGCAACATATCAGCATGGTTTGCAGAAAAGTACAACAGCAACATTTCTTCTCTGGAGATTGGGCTGGGTGTGAGGGGGGAGTGAGGAGCATGAAGGAAGGCTGTGGCTGCATGGGGTGATGGTGATGATGAGGATGATAATGATGATGATGATGATGATGGTGTTAGTGGTGGTAGGGAGACAGTGATGATGTCACAGACTTTTAGGGTTGAGGAAAGGAGGAAGGAGGCCATGGGTGAATAAGGGAGGGGTTAGACCAGGATCTGCAGTTTATCTGCAATGCATCAGTACCTCTCTCTCTCTCTCTCTCTCTCTCTCTCTCTCTCTCTCTCTCTCTCTCTCTCTCTCTCTCTCTCTCCCTCTCCATCTCGCTGCATCTGTAGCTAACATTAGATGCAATGTGCTTTACTTTGCTTTACTAGAGAGAATTCAGCTCTATAGGATCCCTACAAATAATACTGTTCCACATTCTCTACCTCATTCACCCCCCCAGAGGCAATATAAACAACTAAAAGAAAGAGTAATGGATGACTGTTGCTCTGGGAACCGGAGGAGGGAGGGGGAAAAAAAAAGGAAAATAGGACAGCTATACTTGAAGTTTATATCTTCTTGTAAAGAGCGGCTGTGGTTTTGTACAGTTGGGTGCCAGGATCATGGAACTACTGTAACACCACCTGGGGCTCTGATTTCAACTGTGGCCGACAACAACTGCACCAATGCTGCGTGCACTCGGGTTACTCTGTGGTGGAGCAGATAAAACCAACCACCAGTGTGTAACTTGTGCTGTTCGGTTTCCTGCTGTTGTGCTTTATACACAATATGACCATAGCTGAATAATGTTATTGTGTTGCCATTACCGGCATAATTATAGGTGGTCAAGGAAGATCTTTTATTGTATACATTTTAAATAACAAGAAAGCACATAAGGAGGAGCGCACACCTAAGTGAGTGAGGTGCTGACCATGCAGATAACACTGAATGAGAAGGAAGAGGCCTCACAACTCTTCAGCCACGATGCAAATAATTTATTTAACCAACGTTTCGACTGTTGCCAGTCTTCATCAGGGTTTGAAATAACAAAAACAAAACACTTATCCATCAACTTTAAGAAAACCTTTGAACTATTTGGCATAAGGAAAAAGGAGAAGCCTGAGTAATGTCATTGACAGAAACATAGCAATAATAATTAATAAATTCTTACCTGTTGAGGAAAAAACCTTGTTGCGTGCTCTGTCACACTCCGAAAATAGCAGATCTATACAAGCTCACAATGCATTGTAGTGTGCCTCGTTGTGGATGAGCTATTTTCGGTGTGCAACACTGGCGTGCAAATAGGTACAGTTTAAACTGGTCTTGCAGATCATATCATGCTAGTGAGCCAGAGAGCTCAGAAAAGTACCAGTGTTGCATATCCTACAAAAAGCACAATTCCCCGCTAATTCACAGCAGCCTATACTGCATATTAAGATGGACTGTGCTTACCAAGTTGTACTGATTAATTTGTTGTGAAATAAGGTTGACTGAGTTGACTCACTGGTTAAGTAAAACATCAGGGTTAAGCACCTTGCACCTCAGATGCAGTTACTGTAATAAGGAAGAGGAGAGGAGTGTCCACCTGGTCACAACCTACTGTATACTCCTCTGAACTCACACACCGGCGCCATTGAGTGTATTCTTTCTTTCTTTGAACATAGAGCAAAAACCAAGTGTGACGTTCATTTCTTCTATGGCACTGTTTCTCAACATTCGGCCTAGGTACCACCAGGTCCAACTGGACGGACCCTTCTGGGTCTGCACACTCTCGTTTTAAAGTGTAGCATATGCTATCAAATTGGGGTCAGTGGCCTAATGCATATTAAACGAAATGAAATACATTCATTTCACACCTATTTCCTTCATGGCCGTGAAGCCAGTATATTGTAGAGCCTCTACATTGTAGGCTTTGTGCCTCACTACACCCGGAAGGAAAGTTATAGAGCCTTTCACTGACTAAATTAAGGAAATGTGCACGGTTTTAGCAATAGAGACAGAGAGAAGGCAAAAAACCAATGCCCACAAGGCAACATTTAGTCATCCCATTGCTTTCTGGCGTCACACAGTTATAGTGCTAAGCAGAGCCGGATCCCTGAATGGGCCTATCAGACTCATGGGCCCAAAGGTCATTGGGGCCCTCTTTAAAATATGCACCAGCGGCACCACACTGTTCCAGAGCCTGACTCTTCATTTCTGAAGCTGCAAAAATGACATATAGCATTAGTTTATAAAGGACATGTGAGTCTTGTCTGCCTGTCAGTCTGATCCTTTCCTATTCTTCATTCACATATCTGCTGATCATTACGTCACACTGTCTACTGTATACTCCAAGCAGAGCTCTCGCTGCAGTAAGGGAGGCTCCTTTAAATACTGTTTGCATTCACTATGGCTCTGCTTGTCTTTGATTCAAAGATTCGAATCTGCTGCTGCTTAGCTGCCTCCTCCAACCCAGCCTCCACTTTTTTAGTCTGGCATAGGCTCAAATACTTGTAATTTTATGTCTGCTGATTCAAGCTAATATTGTCAATGTATTGCTATTGTACTACTTTTGTATCCCTATGGGGGATACATGCTTGCATAGCAAGCATGCATGAACAAAAACAGCAGCCCTTTAAAGCCAAGTTTAACTGTATTCCATTTGTGGAAATAATGGTTAAATCTACTTTGATGTGAGTGTTCCTGACTAAAATGCCCTGTAACATACAGTACAGATGTGAATTGAACAAAATGTGGGCAACAACCTGGGGCCCAGAGCAATAGGGGCCCCCAAGGGCTCTTTCATGTCAGTCAGAAGTTCCCCATGGAATTCTCTTCTGTGTCAAGACTCAATAATTGCCTAAAGGCTAAATATTCAGTTTTGCTGTCCTTTCTGGTTCTCCATGCATGGCCCCTGGGCCTTCTGTATACTTTATGCGAACAATTGGTTGTTGATGGCACATGACAGGTAGCCGCGGAAATGCCTGAAGTACATACCGTAGGTGTTAGGCTTCAAGTTTATCTCCCCTGGACGAAAAAGATGTCTCTTTGGTCTAGTGGTTAAGATATTGGACTTTCACGCGGGAGACCCGGGTTCGAAGCCGGGTGTGGACGTTCGGATCACCTCCGTTACATTGGTGCCATGACCTGGATCCGGGCTTCCCTGTAGGAGGAGGTCAAAGGGGGATGAGTGTGGTGGAGAGAGTCTCAGCCCCAGCCTGAAGCCTCAAAAGTCTAGTATCTGCCCTCATTCCATAGGGATATCCCTTTGGAGTAATGGTTAAGATACTGGACTTTCATGCGGGAGTCCCGGGTTCGAAACCGGGTGGGGAGGTTCGGATCATCTCCGTTACACCTGCACCATGTATGTTTCCAAGCCTATTTTGCTTATACAGAGGATTTTGCTGAGCATGCACACTATTCTATTTTTGTAGCACTGTCTAGCTTCACATTTATCTAGTCACACACACTCACACAGGGGAGTTGCACAGCAAAACAGTTTCCTACAATTGGCCACTAAGCGGCTCCACTGGGGCAGTTGGGGTCAAAGTGCCTTGCTTTAGGGCAACTTAACAGTAGTTCTGACAGGAGGGTAAAAGCCCCATTATATGTGTTTGCACGGCGGTGCCACACGCCGTAAGTAGCAAATCTACATGGTCACTATATGCGAGATATCGCAATGCATTGTGACCTTGCAGTTTTGTTGTTTTCGGCGCACGACACACAACTATAAATCAGTCTATAAAGATTGGTTCATCACATACCTACAAGAATACTGACACCCATTTTCAAAAGTAGGAAACAGTGAGCATCAGCGATTTGTAACGACATCTGAGCCACTTATCTTGGTTGCCAGAGCCCTTGTTTGATTTATAGTAGTGCTAAATAGGGAAATAGTGAAGATAGCAGATATTCAAGCTCACAACATGTCACATACCGGTAGCTTCCTCATGATACACTCAGTCAATACACCTTGGAAACTCCAGTACTCCCTTAGTCTTATGCAGCAAGAATACTTTACGATGGCCAAAGCGCAAAACCTCCTATCTGCAAATGTCATGATTTTTGGATTTCACT